>NC_134485.1:350002645-350367645 GCF_040206685.1 Ascaphus truei
ATGATTTGTTTGTGAGAGTGCCTTTTTCCACCCCATCTCTATATTTGTAATAAATGTTCAAACAATTTTACACTATGGGCCGTGCGTTTTCCTATTTTCTTATATATATATATATATATGATGTGGTGGGTTTTGGGGTTTGAGCTTACTGGGAATGTGTGTGTTAATTCAGGTCTTGTAAAGCCTCTGCCAACTTGCTTTTGAGTTGTGTCTGATGTCCAGACTCTGTTTCTACTGTTCCAGTCTCCTGCTGTTTCGTGGTATCACTTAATGAACATTTAAGACCAACTATTTGAGTTTTCAGCTCTTGAAGCTGTCCTTCTGCATTTCTTTTCACACTCAATGCAGTTGCCAGTTCAGCGTCTTTGGATTTGAGTCGCGATTCCACATCTCCCAGCTGACTCAGAGCAAGGCTTAAATCTGTTTCCATTTCTTTATTTCTGACCTGCAGCTGCCATTGCTCCTCCCGGACCTCGTCCAGCTCCAGCTGCAGCCGAGCCCTCACTGGCTGTGTGGTACAGCAATTCGCACACATCAGCCATTTGACCTCATAGCGCAGTGTCAGGCTTGCTACTTGACGAACGGACACTTCCTCCCTCTCAGTGAGCTGTATCTTGTGCTCAGTGATCTGCGCCTGGAGCGCTGTGAGTTGCTGGGATGGGTGTTCAGCTTCCAACTTTAGCTCTTCCACTTCTAGGATTTGCTGCAAGTTCCACTCCTCAGCACGAGACACCTGTTTATTCAGTGCATCCTGCAATTCTCCTCTTAAGGCCTTCATCTCTTCACTGTGCTCGCTCTGAGCTTGCTTCCACACATCCTTCATAATGGTTTGGAGCTCTGCCAATTCCATCAATAGGGTCCCGGCAACTTGCTTTTTCCAGGTTTTTTTCTCCTGGGTGTTATGACTGTTGGGGATGGAGCAGTGTCTCTGCTCCTCTAGCTCTTGCTTCAGTTTTTGGACCACCTCATGCTCCCTCTCATACAGAGTTACTTGGCCTCTATGCTCCACCTCCAGCAAGGCTCTGGTTATGCTCAGTGTGACCTTCAGCTCCTCATGCTGCTCTCTGGGGATACACTGGGAACTCAAATGCTCCTGCAGCATTTTTACTTCATTAGCAGTCTGGATACTTTCTTTCAGCAGAACTCGCTGCTTCTCCTCAGCATCCACCTGTTTCTCTTTGGCGTCCTGCAAACTTGCAATTTTTGCTTGTGTGCATTGCTCCAGGGAGAAATGTTCTTCTTGCAGCACTCTCTCTCTCTCTGCATTCTGCAGTGCTGCTTGTATGTCAAACATTTCCTTGGCCAATTGTTTCTTCTCCTCTTCTAATTCATGGCATCTCTTATCTCCTTCACTGACTCGGACAGAGATGTTCTTGCACATTTGGTTTACAGTTTCAAATCCACTGTTAAACCCTTTGAAGGTTGTTTAAATAGCAAATCTCCTCCAAGAGGCTTCCAGCTCTATACTAAGCCTGTGAAATTACTTTTGAAAGGCTTCAAGCTCTGTACTATGCCTGTCCATTTCCTTTTGAGAGATTTTCAGCACTGTTTTAATTGATCAACGGAGCTCTGGTCGTGGGCAGCATCAATATATGCCTTCTGCAGCTTACTTGACATGATAATCAAGACATTCTTCAATTAATGGTTCTCTTTCTCCTGTAATACACATTTAGCAATTGATGTGGATAGACACTTCTATACTGCAGCCTTGGCCTCTTGCTCTTTATTTAGTTGTCCATAGAGACAATCTATCTCATTCCCTGCGGATTGAGTTGCCTGGGTATAAAGGTGTCCTCTTTCTTTTCCATTATGCCTGGGATGATTCTGTGAGTCGCCTTAGGCTGCAGCATATCTATGTTCCCATGTGAGGCAGAGACATATACATGGCTGTAGTAGAGAATTGGGCTGCAGGCTGGAGGAAGCCGCTCACAGCCGTGCAGTGCGGAAGGGCCGCTTCCAGCAGTGCGGCGGCACGTGCCAGGCTGGGGCCGCATTCCGAGCACCCCTGGTACACGCAGCCCATGTGTCCTGCAGCACAGCGCCCCCCTGGTACACATGCAGCCCCCTGGTGCACAGCCCGCGGTGTCCTGCAGCAGAGTGGCCCCCTGGTACACGCAGCCCGCGGTGTTCTGCAGCACAGCGCCCCCCTGGTACACATGCAGCCCCCTGGTGCACAGCCCGCGGTGTCCTGCAGCAGAGCGGCCCCCTGGTACACGCAGCCCACGGTGTCCTGCAGCAGAGCAGCCCCCTGGTACACACGCAGCCCCCTGGTGCACAGCCCGCGGTGTCCTGCAGCAGAGTGGCCCCCTGGTACACACGCAGCCCCTGGTACACGCAGCCCGCGGTGTCCAGCAGCACAGCACCCCCCTGGTACACACGCAGCCCCCTGGTACATGCAGCCCTTGGTGCAGCAGCTTCTGCCAGCGGAGGAGGGAGAGAGGAGACACAAGAGGGAGCGCCGGGGAAGGACTTGACTTGCGAGTTGGGGGCACTTGAGAGCGCTCATGCACGCGCGCACAGCACGCTCCTCCACCGTCATCCAATCCTCTGCAGCAGAGGACCGGGCTGTTTTACTTCCCCCTCCATCCCACGTTGTGAGCGGGGGGGGAAGGGAGTAGGGGGGGAGCGGGCCCTGCGCATGCGTGCCGGGAGGGGAATCGCCGCCATTTTTTAAACTTTTTATTTAATTAATTAACTGGCGCCCGACCGGAGTCATCGCGGGCTGCACAGAGAGGCCAGGCGGGCCGCATGCTGTTTTCAAAGTTGGAGCCATAGTTTTTGGACAAAGGGAAAACCAACTTCCCCAAGAAAACTAGTAAAGAGGAAATGTGTCTTTAAAGCAGAAGCATTGGAATGAACAACAGAAATATTAGGCACATCGTGGAGACAAAATATAGGAGAGCTGACCTTTAGATTTGAGATCTTAGCATCAGTCACAGACATATCATAAATTGCAGGGAAAACCATAGACAGAAATGTGCAGTTACATCTGAAACTTTAGAATCAGGCATGGAATATCACAGATTGCGAGAAACTAAAGACAGAGGGACTTGCAGTTACCTCTGAACCTTTTAGAACCAAGCATAGGAAGATCACAGATTGCAGAGAAATCATGGCATACAGCTACAAAACTATGGGAGTACTCTTGTTTTTGAAAAGGGAACCCAGTGAAACAGCAGTGGTCCAACCAGGGAAAGCAGAAAAATCATAGTAACACAAGTCTGTTTTTAGAAATACAAGTCTGAGAGTCTGAAGTGGTACTGCAGGGAATTACAAGCTGATCTTTGGGAAAGGGACTAGGAGGATCAGCAGGGGTTAAACCAGGCACAAAACTGCACTGGTCTCTGCATCAACAGTTTCAGCCTTAACAAAAAAAGTCTTAGAAGCAATATGTTTTCCCTAGCTTTACAGAGAGTGCAGTGCAGAGCTTTCTTTAGGAAACTGAAAAAGCCTCATCAACTGAAATTCCCACAAAAAGAAAAAAGGGAACTCTTCTGAGGGACAAAGTGCACAATAATCTTACAGAACACTTGCAGCAAAAAAAAAACTTCAGGATCCCAAATGGTTCTTCAAAACACTAACAAAAGTACTTATCATCCTCCAATGCAAGCAGAAGGGGTCTGCTGAAGCAGGAAGGTTGAGAATCTGTTCCTGAGAAGTCCAGAAGTGGCCTTTGTTTTCTGTCACAGGAAAGACTCCTGGAGTGGGTAGGACCTCGGTGGCCGGTACAGCGGGGAGCATGCAAGGATTGTTGAGGTCATGGGCTGAGGATTGTAGCAGGTAGCACGCAGTATCATTGAGGTCACAGGCAGGGTTTGGTGGCAGGCAGCAAGCAGGTTCATCAGGTTCCAGTACACAAAGAAAAACCCGCACAGCTGATGCTAACCACAGTGAGGTGCTGACTGGATGGAGACTGATTGTATCATATGGGAGAAAAAAGAACCCAGTCTTCCAGCACTCAATCACAAACAAATGTAGAATTGTAAATTTAAAATACTTTATTATTTGCCAAGAATAAAAAAAAGGGTGTTAAAACGTAATTAAACGGTGTATTACAACAGCACGTGACTGTGTCCAATTGTAACCCACCTAGAGCTGGGTGGGTGGAGTAGTAATAAAATCCCTTATAGATATTCGGGATTTAGACTGCTATATGTTATAGCTTCCTAGAAAGTATAGGAGAGGAGCCTATAGAAACTCACCCAGAGGTATTGTCAATGTAAGTGTATCCGGGCATGTAGTGCACACTCAGATGATACACTTATGGTGCAATTTATAGTATACTATGCAAAGTCAGACCGTATCCACCCCTATTGTGGTAATGAACTGGTTCCTGCTTGATATCTACAGCGTAATAGGCGCTAGGTCAATTGCAGATTCATATTGCGCCCACATAGTAAAGTAAAACACAGGCTAATAGGCAAATATTAGGTGAGGTATATATTAGCATTCATCAGGTATATAGTTTATTTACTGCAGAGTGTTGATTGATATAGAAACACCATAGGTGGTAGTGATGATGCCGTGGTGTTTCTAGGTGTGCTGTAAACCCTAAGGGCTCACCTATGGTACTGTCAGTGAAGTGTAGGTGGTCTTAACTCAGTATAGAACTCTTTGTGTATTGTAATTGCTTGTTGAAGCAGGCTCCACTGTGTTTGTGGTTGCTGCAGCTGAGATCAGCACTGGTTATGGGGCTAATAAATACACATAACAACTGACAGAATATATGAATCTACTGAGCAGATGAACACACTGACGAAATGCCAATAGTACCAACTAATAGGGTATGTGTGGGGTTAATGATGGGATGAAATCAGTGTACAGTCACCCCACCCCCCTTTCCCTGTATAGCAGCTATATACCTAATGCCAGTTTATAGAGGGGCCGGTCTAACTGTAAATCGCATAGTCTCCTATATCAGCGCTGATCTTGGTTATATCAGCGCTGATATGTTCGAGGACATGCCTATCTGAGGGTGAGTTGAATAAGCCCCTTGAGGTAGGAGGATCACGCTGTATGATTACAAAGCGCGATCCCGGCTTAACATGCACGCCGGGGGAAGCCGCAGATCTCTCAACGCGGATCAACATCCATCTGCTGTTGAATTTCAAATGAACCGGCTTCCCGCGTGTGCAGGAGAGGATTGCCGAAGTGAGAGGATCACGCTGTATGGTTACGGAGCGCGATCCCCGCTGAACATGCACGTCGGGGGAAGCCACAAATCCCTTAACGCGGATCAATATCCCTCTGCTGTTAGATTTAAATGAACTGGCTTCCCGCGTGTGCAGGAGAAAAATGCCGACGCGCGCGTTTCACGTAGTGAACGCTTCTTCAGGGCACGTAGGGGGAGGTCCCTGCGTGTGGAGGCAAGTTTATATAGCCAACGTGAGAGTGCCTGTTCTTACACTTAACCCCTTCGTTACTGCTGATAGACGGATACAATATCCCATTGACATAAATGCACTAAATGTGGTCTGCAGACTAGTAACTGCCTTATTGCCAGATTCAATATGCCCATTATGCCGTTGCATAAGTGGCAAACTAATTACAACTTTTGTAATGGGCTGAATGGCTATGGCTGCAATACTGGTAATATATGTGATGTATTACTGTTGTATTTACTCACAGAAGCTGGGGTGTTCGTGTTGTAAATTTTTTTATTTATTCATGGTGAAGAGTGATGGTTGGTCACTAATAATGAAGGTAAGTCTATGATTCTAGATCATACCAAATGCAAATACACTGTATTCCATTGATTGAAATAAACTAAAAGCCCACTATGTCATTGTTTTGTTTGTACTCAATTCACTGTCAGAGTGTAGGTGTATGTTGGCTTTCGAGTGGCTGTCAGTATACTGCAAATAGTGTAAGGGAAAGGAACATGGGGGTTGTTTTACGTTCCAATTAGTGGGTACGGTGTTACAAGTATAATTCCTAGGTTTGGATACAGGGATGTTCGGGATTCGT
The DNA here is from genome assembly GCF_040206685.1 of Ascaphus truei. Taxonomy (NCBI): domain Eukaryota; kingdom Metazoa; phylum Chordata; class Amphibia; order Anura; family Ascaphidae; genus Ascaphus; species Ascaphus truei. The sequence continues at coordinate 350,008,613 of NC_134485.1, forward strand.
TTCTGAAAGTGGGGTTGGTAAAAGGGGATAAGGGTTTTATATGAAGGGGCTAAACACAAAGCCCTCATTGAGTCCGAGTGGATTTAGTGTTCCCAAGGTATAAATCCACCTGGCTTCGATCTTTAATAGCTCATTGTCCCAATCCCCACGTCTTATTCCTGGAGAGAATTGATCTATCCCCATGAAGGTCATGGCTTTGAGGTCTCCAGGTTGGCACCTGTTGGCATGATTGGCCACTGGAGTATCTAACTTATTCCGGATAGAGCCCACATGTTCGAGTATCCGTATTTTTAGTGGGCGGCGGGTTTTGCCCACGTACTTTTTCCCACATTTGCATGTTCCCATGTAAATTGCTCCCACTGTATTGCAGTTGATAAATTTGCGTATATCGAAATGCTTTCTGTTGTTGTGATTACTGAAGGTTTTAGAAACTGTCATATACTGACAGGCCTTGCATCTTTGGCAATGGTAGTTGCCGTTTATACGGGGTGGTAGCCAGGTGGCCCTTGGTGTTGCCACATTATAGTGGCTATGGACCAGATGGTCTCTCAGGTTTTTGGCACGTCTGCTGACCATTGCTGGAAAAGTTGGTATGGAATCGCATAGGTCTTCATCCGCCCTTAGTATGTGCCAGTATTTCTGTAGGACTTCCCTAGCCACCTTCCATTGTTTGTTGAAGGTGCCTATGAATCTTACTGTTCTTTGTTCTGGCTGAGTTGTTTTATCCATAACCAGTTCCGATCTGGCTTTATGCTTTGCCCATTTATATGCTCTTTTAATTGTTGTTTGACTGTATCCCCTTTCAGTGAACCTTTCCTTCATGTCCCTCGCCTTTTCCTCGAAATCTTCATCCTTACTGCAGTTTCTTCTTAGGCGAAGAAACTGCCCCACTGGTATCCCCCTGATAAGGGATTTAGGGTGATGACTGCTGGCTAGGAGTATGCTGTTTGTGGCTGTCTTTTTACGATATATAGTCGTTTCAAGATTGCCATTGTCATCCTTCGTGATTAGTAGATCAAGGAAGCAAATTTAAAAAGTACGTGGGCAAAACCCGCCGCCCACTAAAAATACGGATACTCGAACATGTGGGCTCTATCCGGAATAAGTTAGATACTCCAGTGGCCAATCATGCCAACAGGTGCCAACCTGGAGACCTCAAAGCCATGACCTTCATGGGGATAGATCAATTCTCTCCAGGAATAAGACGTGGGGATTGGGACAATGAGCTATTAAAGATCGAAGCCAGGTGGATTTATACCTTGGGAACACTAAATCCACTCGGACTCAATGAGGGCTTCGTGTTTAGCCCCTTCATATAAAACCCTTATCCCCTTTTACCAACCCCACTTTCAGAAACGAATCCCGAACATCCCTGTATCCAAACCCAGGAATTATACTTGTAACACCGTACCCACTAATTGGAACGTAAAACAACCCCCATGTTCCTTTCCCCTACACTATTTGCAGTATACTGACAGCCACTCGAAAGCCAACATACACCTACACTCTGACAGTGAATTGAGTACAAACAAAACAATGACATAGTGGGCTTTTAGTTTATTTCAATCAATGGAATACAGTGTATTTGCATTTGGTATGATCTAGAATCATAGACTTACCTTCATTATTAGTGACCAACCATCACTCTTCACCATGAATAAATAAAAAAATTTACAACACGAACACCCCAGCTTCTGTGAGTAAATACAACAGTAATACATCACATATATTACCAGTATTGCAGCCATAGCCATTCAGCCCATTACAAAAGTTGTAATTAGTTTGCCACTTATGCAACGGCATAATGGGCATATTGAATCTGGCAATAAGGCAGTTACTAGTCTGCAGACCACATTTAGTGCATTTATGTCAATGGGATATTGTATCCGTCTATCAGCAGTAACGAAGGGGTTAAGTGTAAGAACAGGCACTCTCACGTTGGCTATATAAACTTGCCTCCACACGCAGGGACCTCCCCCTACGTGCCCTGAAGAAGCGTTCACTACGTGAAACGCGCGCGTCGGCATTTTTCTCCTGCACACGCGGGAAGCCAGTTCATTTAAATCTAACAGCAGAGGGATATTGATCCGCGTTAAGGGATTTGTGGCTTCCCCCGACGTGCATGTTCAGCGGGGATCGCGCTCCGTAACCATACAGCGTGATCCTCTCACTTCGGCAATCCTCTCCTGCACACGCGGGAAGCCGGTTCATTTGAAATTCAACAGCAGATGGATGTTGATCCGCTTTGAGAGATCTGCGGCTTCCCCCGGCGTGCATGTTAAGCCGGGATCGCGCTTTGTAATCATACAGCGTGATCCTCCTACCTCAAGGGGCTTATTCAACTCACCCTCAGATAGGCATGTCCTCGAACATATCAGCGCTGATATAACCAAGATCAGCGCTGATATAGGAGACTATGCGATTTACAGTTAGACCGGCCCCTCTATAAACTGGCATTAGGTATATAGCTGCTATACAGGGAAAGGGGGGTGGGGTGACTGTACACTGATTTCATCCCATCATTAACCCCACACATACCCTATTAGTTGGTACTATTGGCATTTCGTCAGTGTGTTCATCTGCTCAGTAGATTCATATATTCTGTCAGTTGTTATGTGTATTTATTAGCCCCATAACCAGTGCTGATCTCAGCTGCAGCAACCACAAACACAGTGGAGCCTGCTTCAACAAGCAATTACAATACACAAAGAGTTCTATACTGAGTTAAGACCACCTACACTTCACTGACAGTACCATAGGTGAGCCCTTAGGGTTTACAGCACACCTAGAAACACCACGGCATCATCACTACCACCTATGGTGTTTCTATATCAATCAACACTCTGCAGTAAATAAACTATATACCTGATGAATGCTAATATATACCTCACCTAATATTTGCCTATTAGCCTGTGTTTTACTTTACTATGTGGGCGCAATATGAATCTGCAATTGACCTAGCGCCTATTACGCTGTAGATATCAAGCAGGAACCAGTTCATTACCACAATAGGGGTGGATACGGTCTGACTTTGCATAGTATACTATAAATTGCACCATAAGTGTATCATCTGAGTGTGCACTACATGCCCGGATACACTTACATTGACAATACCTCTGGGTGAGTTTCTATAGGCTCCTCTCCTATACTTTCTAGGAAGCTATAACATATAGCAGTCTAAATCCCGAATATCTATAAGGGATTTTATTACTACTCCACCCACCCAGCTCTAGGTGGGTTACAATTGGACACAGTCACGTGCTGTTGTAATACACCGTTTAATTACGTTTTAACACCCTTTTTTTTATTCTTGGCAAATAATAAAGTATTTTAAATTTACAATTCTACATTTGATTGTGATTGAGTGCTGGAAGACTGGGTTCTTTTTTCTCCCATATGATACAATCAGTCTCCATCCAGTCAGCACCTCACTGTGGTTAGCATCAGCTGTGCGGGTTTTTCTTTGTGTATAGCAATTTCATTTGGGGTATCTAAACCCATTACTACACCCAGCACGCGACAATACCATCCATTGTTTAGCACACTATGTCTGGTTTTTTATCAAACACAACTGACTTTAATGAATGGCAGGCAGAGGCGGAACGAATGTTTTCAACAGACTATGTAGCCCCAGAATCCTCATCTACACCAAACATAAGTGACTTCTTTAGAGAACTGGATAAAGTCTACAAAGCCCAGAGGAAAGCCTGGTGGGAGATATTTAGTTTCGAGAAATATCTCAAGGCAGGATTTACCCCTAGAGGTCTAAGGGCTAATATTGCACCAGCGTATGATATAATAGATGAAGACTTTACCAGATCTTGGGAGTTAGTACTTAATCAGTGCTCGATTTTGTTAATGGAACTATTGATCACCTACCAAAAAGACAAACTCAAACAGACCAACTCTGAACTTGATACTTTACTGACCAAAGTAGAAGTATGGAAAACCAATGATAAGTTCACTGATCTAGAAGGCCGTCTAAAAAACAACATAGATAAATTTACAAGTGACCTAAAGGACCGAAAACATAAGAAATTTATGAGAGACACTGAAGACTATCAAACAGGGAAGATTTATAGATATAAATTTACATCTAAAGGTCGTAAACAAACCAAACCCAAATCTAATATCCAGGAGTCCTCAACAGAGTGGGAGATATCTGAAAGTGAGGAGAGACCAACAACCTCAGAAAGTAATACACCAGGACGCAGATCCTCAATTGCACATTACCTACCCCAGGTTTCTTTTTTAGAGCAGAGACAGTCGGTAGAAACACGACCAAAAGAAAAAGAGAGGGAAAAAGAAAAACCAGGAGAGGGAAAGGTATGGGCTTTAAGAAGCGGGAATATGAGTACATCCAGAAACAAACCCAGAAACAAGAAAGGGAGAGGTTACCAGGGATATTAGGAAGAGATGAGCTTCAAATTATAAACCTAACTGATAAAATCCTCAATGAAAATCATATACGAGTCTTGAAACGAGGCCTGTCCTTTTCGCCGTCCAACAATCTAAACACATTTGAGTGGGTTAAAGACGTGAACCTATTTGCACGAAAGCTCAAATTACACAAAATGTACAGATCAAGAGATAGGAGACTGGCGAATCGGGAGGGGGCCCCAATACCTGACATAAGAGAAACCGAAGCCATTGAGGATCTTTTATCTTTACAGGCAGAATCTGACAGAAATCCAGGCGAAGGTCCTTTTACTGACCTCAGACCAAAGTCTAAATTTATGCCCTATGGGGAACAATATGCCCATATTGATACCTTTGTAAATTTAGTTACTAAAGATCTTGAATCTTTACCGAGGACAAAACAACTTGACAATATGAGTGCAGATGAGACTCTAGCCCTTGAAGAATTAGCCACTGCTAAAGACATTGTGATTAAACCATCAGACAAGGGTGGAAACCTTGTCATTTTGAGATCTGAAGATTATGAGAAAGAAAACATCAGAATCCTGTCGGATCGGACCTGTTATGAGATTCTTCAGACAGACCTCACTCAGAGATTCACTAAAGAATTGCTCAATATCCTAAATGGGGGACTGTCCTCGAAGCTCATCTCAGAGAAAGAATACAATTATATACTGGTTCGCACACCCAAAATCGCCACATTCTATAGCCTTCCCAAGGTACATAAGAACAAACAACCACCCCCAGGCAGACCTATAGTCTCTGGAATTGGAAACCTTACAGAGAAAGCAAGTGCCTATGTGGATAAGATTCTAAGGCCCTTTGTCACCACCTTGCCGTCATTTATTAAGGACACCAAGGATGTTCTTACTAAGCTGGACGGCATATCAGTGGGACATGACTGTATTCTGGTTACTTTGGATGTAGAGGGATTGTATTCAAGCATCAGGCATGATCAGGGAATACAGGCAGTCAACCACTTCCTCAGCACACGCAGTCAACACCACCATAAACATAATAGCTTCACAGTGGAATTATTACAATTCGTTCTTAAAAGAAACTATTTCTGGTTCAACAAAACCATCTACCACCAGATACAGGGCACGGCTATGGGCACCAAATGTGCCCCTACGTATGCGAACCTGTATCTGGGATGGTGGGAATCAGAGATAGTCTTCTCTGAGGAATTGGAATATCTAACCACCTTTGTGGAAATGTGGTTGCGTTTCATTGACGACGTGCTGATAGTGTGGCGCGGGACTGAGGCTATGTTGAAAGACTTCATTGAAATTCTCAACAAAAATGACCTCAACCTCCGCCTGACTCTTGAATACAGCCCTAAACAAATTTGCTTCCTTGATCTACTAATCACGAAGGATGACAATGGCAATCTTGAAACGACTATATATCGTAAAAAGACAGTCACAAACAGCATACTCCTAGCCAGCAGTCATCACCCTAAATCCCTTATCAGGGGGATACCAGTGGGGCAGTTTCTTCGCCTAAGAAGAAACTGCAGTAAGGATGAAGATTTCGAGGAAAAGGCGAGGGACATGAAGGAAAGGTTCACTGAAAGGGGATACAGTCAAACAACAATTAAAAGAGCATATAAATGGGCAAAGCATAAAGCCAGATCGGAACTGGTTATGGATAAAACAACTCAGCCAGAACAAAGAACAGTAAGATTCATAGGCACCTTCAACAAACAATGGAAGGTGGCTAGGGAAGTCCTACAGAAATACTGGCACATACTAAGGGCGGATGAAGACCTATGCGATTCCATACCAACTTTTCCAGCAATGGTCAGCAGACGTGCCAAAAACCTGAGAGACCATCTGGTCCATAGCCACTATAATGTGGCAACACCAAGGGCCACCTGGCTACCACCCCGTATAAACGGCAACTACCATTGCCAAAGATGCAAGGCCTGTCAGTATATGACAGTTTCTAAAACCTTCAGTAATCACAACAACAGAAAGCATTTCGATATACGCAAATTTATCAACTGCAATACAGTGGGAGCAATTTACATGGGAACATGCAAATGTGGGAAAAAGTACGTGGGCAAAACCCGCCGCCCACTAAAAATACGGATACTCGAACATGTGGGCTCTATCCGGAATAAGTTAGATACTCCAGTGGCCAATCATGCCAACAGGTGCCAACCTGGAGACCTCAAAGCCATGACCTTCATGGGGATAGATCAATTCTCTCCAGGAATAAGACGTGGGGATTGGGACAATGAGCTATTAAAGATCGAAGCCAGGTGGATTTATACCTTGGGAACACTAAATCCACTCGGACTCAATGAGGGCTTCGTGTTTAGCCCCTTCATATAAAACCCTTATCCCCTTTTACCAACCCCACTTTCAGAAACGAATCCCGAACATCCCTGTATCCAAACCCAGGAATTATACTTGTAACACCGTACCCACTAATTGGAACGTAAAACAACCCCCATGTTCCTTTCCCCTACACTATTTGCAGTATACTGACAGCCACTCGAAAGCCAACATACACCTACACTCTGACAGTGAATTGAGTACAAACAAAACAATGACATAGTGGGCTTTTAGTTTATTTCAATCAATGGAATACAGTGTATTTGCATTTGGTATGATCTAGAATCATAGACTTACCTTCATTATTAGTGACCAACCATCACTCTTCACCATGAATAAATAAAAAAATTTACAACACGAACACCCCAGCTTCTGTGAGTAAATACAACAGTAATACATCACATATATTACCAGTATTGCAGCCATAGCCATTCAGCCCATTACAAAAGTTGTAATTAGTTTGCCACTTATGCAACGGCATAATGGGCATATTGAATCTGGCAATAAGGCAGTTACTAGTCTGCAGACCACATTTAGTGCATTTATGTCAATGGGATATTGTATCCGTCTATCAGCAGTAACGAAGGGGTTAAGTGTAAGAACAGGCACTCTCACGTTGGCTATATAAACTTGCCTCCACACGCAGGGACCTCCCCCTACGTGCCCTGAAGAAGCGTTCACTACGTGAAACGCGCGCGTCGGCATTTTTCTCCTGCACACGCGGGAAGCCAGTTCATTTAAATCTAACAGCAGAGGGATATTGATCCGCGTTAAGGGATTTGTGGCTTCCCCCGACGTGCATGTTCAGCGGGGATCGCGCTCCGTAACCATACAGCGTGATCCTCTCACTTCGGCAATCCTCTCCTGCACACGCGGGAAGCCGGTTCATTTGAAATTCAACAGCAGATGGATGTTGATCCGCGTTGAGAGATCTGCGGCTTCCCCCGGCGTGCATGTTAAGCCGGGATCGCGCTTTGTAATCATACAGCGTGATCCTCCTACCTCAAGGGGCTTATTCAACTCACCCTCAGATAGGCATGTCCTCGAACATATCAGCGCTGATATAACCAAGATCAGCGCTGATATAGGAGACTATGCGATTTACAGTTAGACCGGCCCCTCTATAAACTGGCATTAGGTATATAGCTGCTATACAGGGAAAGGGGGGTGGGGTGACTGTACACTGATTTCATCCCATCATTAACCCCACACATACCCTATTAGTTGGTACTATTGGCATTTCGTCAGTGTGTTCATCTGCTCAGTAGATTCATATATTCTGTCAGTTGTTATGTGTATTTATTAGCCCCATAACCAGTGCTGATCTCAGCTGCAGCAACCACAAACACAGTGGAGCCTGCTTCAACAAGCAATTACAATACACAAAGAGTTCTATACTGAGTTAAGACCACCTACACTTCACTGACAGTACCATAGGTGAGCCCTTAGGGTTTACAGCACACCTAGAAACACCACGGCATCATCACTACCACCTATGGTGTTTCTATATCAATCAACACTCTGCAGTAAATAAACTATATACCTGATGAATGCTAATATATACCTCACCTAATATTTGCCTATTAGCCTGTGTTTTACTTTACTATGTGGGCGCAATATGAATCTGCAATTGACCTAGCGCCTATTACGCTGTAGATATCAAGCAGGAACCAGTTCATTACCACAATAGGGGTGGATACGGTCTGACTTTGCATAGTATACTATAAATTGCACCATAAGTGTATCATCTGAGTGTGCACTACATGCCCGGATACACTTACATTGACAATACCTCTGGGTGAGTTTCTATAGGCTCCTCTCCTATACTTTCTAGGAAGCTATAACATATAGCAGTCTAAATCCCGAATATCTATAAGGGATTTTATTACTACTCCACCCACCCAGCTCTAGGTGGGTTACAATTGGACACAGTCACGTGCTGTTGTAATACACCGTTTAATTACGTTTTAACACCCTTTTTTTTATTCTTGGCAAATAATAAAGTATTTTAAATTTACAATTCTACATTTGTTTGTGATTGAGTGCTGGAAGACTGGGTTCTTTTTTCTCCCATATGATATCATCGGGTTCCAGGCAGGGGTCGGCAACAGGAAGGCAGGAGCAGGGGAGCAGGAACTGAGACAAGGGGGAAGGACAGACTAGGGAGCAGGGAGCGGAAACAAATGGGACAAGACAGATTACTAGAAAGGGCCTTTAATATGAATCAGGGCTCCACAAGGAATAGAAACAGAAGCAGAAGCATGGACATAAGGAACCAGGACACAAAACAAAGGCAAGGGAGGAACAGGAAACAGGAAACAGGAAACTATAAGGACAGAGGACCGGAGCACCGAGATGAGACAGACAGACATAGGAACTCCAGAGCAGACAGAAAACAGCAGCACACCCGGTGTATAGAAAAAGGAATTCTGGCTGGGAGCAGGGTGTCTAGGAGACCCTGACAACTATAAGAGCACAGTCTCCATTTAAGCAAGTATATTCCACTACACCTACAGTATATTGCTTTAATAACTTAGCCCACCTGGAATCTTTCTATTTCTCTGTTATATTGTGATATAAACAAAGGAACTTCCTCTTTCCTCACTGGACCCTCTAGACTACGTCATTGCTTGCTACCTTCATGAAAGTTCCATTTAGTTCCCTTCCTTCTGTTAAACTCTGGTGATAAAGAGTATTTCAGAAGAGAAGATCTATCAATAGACAAAACCTCATCAAAGGCAATCTGTAGATCTTCTCTCTATTAGCCTCTTCACAAAAAGTGTTCAAGCTTTTTGATTGATTGAAAAAATCCCTGACAGCAAAGCAATTCGTCCTCAACCTCATAAATTGTCATTTGGGTATATCCATGATGACTGTTCGTGGAAGACAGCTGGCAACTCGCACACATGTGTTTCTTGAATTATCCATGCAAAAGATGTCTGTTTGTATATTGTGCTCCATATCAATACACAATAATAAGTCAGAAACTATGTGAGAAAAAGAAACCCAGTATGGGCACTCACCCATGATTAATTAAATAATTAAAAACAAATGTATTGAATATTCAAGCTAAACTTATGAATACAATAATTGTCTTCAATCTAATTATAGTAGGAACACTAGAATGCAATCATTCTCCAATATGCTTCAAAATAGCTTGTTTCATTTGAGTTCTACAATCTTTCCACTGCAACTAATGAGACCTCTCCTTCCTCACCAAACTCTTTTATAGAAGTAGTCAGATCAAGAAATATCTGGACCAGAGAACAGAGGCCACAAAAGTGTGAGAACTCAAATGTGGAATCTCTACAAGGAGAAAAACTATAATTCCCTATATAAGAGGTAAGAGAGGGGGGACTATTGTTAAAATGAATTTCATGTCTAAGAAATTATCAGTGGTAGCAGGTAAGGGAGTGTTTAATCTCTCCACAGTCAAATTGATGGAAATTCAAGTTAGAATTTTTCCCAAAGAGCTTTCATTTTTTTTCCCTTCTGTAGCACCGGTGGATTCCAACTGTTCAGTGACCTTCAAACATTCAGAAGAAATTTGACATTAAAACAAAATTTTATAAGACTTGATACTAAGAGGAATGCTGCTTTATTGGATGTTACTAACTTTGAAAAAATCCCTTTAAATAGAGATGTGGAGGTTTCAATCACACATACTAATTTCAAGGCACAATCTGGATTACATCCTGGTAATTCCAATAGTAATTGCTTCAACACCTTTTATCATTTACTTAATAACGATTGTAATGCTCTGACTGATGCAAAGTGGCTTTCAAACATAATTTAAGTAAAGAAGAAAGTCTAGCATTATTATACATGATCTGAAGGATAATGAGGAGCTTATTATTCTACAGAGGGATATGGGAGGGGAAGTTGTGTTGCAGGCTAGAGAGGATTATCAGAATCAGTCATTACAACTATTGTCAGACTGCTTCAAATATTACATTGAAAAATTATCAAACCCAGCCGTTTGTGGGGAGTTGAGGGATTTATTGGATGTGGCTTTTCAGGATGGGGACCTTGCTAAGGCTGATTTGTAAGAGGTTGGTGGATTCACCTGGGAGATCCATCATTCTTGGAATACATTCTTTAACTGTGAATGTTTCGCAATATGTGCACTGTTTTTACAAAAATTTGTTGTCCCATTGCCCTCATATTTTAATGATTTGACTTCGGTTTTGAAGAAAAAGAAATGTGGACTTGCTAGGCGCAAAGGGCTGCAGCAAAAAATAGATAGGGGTAAGAAACGAGATAGTATCAACACACTCATACTATATTAATGTATACACAAAGGGAATATTAAGTTTGAATACATATAAAATGTTCTCAGTTAAATTAGATGTGGACTTGTTTTCTTCAAGTTTCAGATACTGGAACACTGCATCATTTTTTAAAGAAAATAAAGAACAGCATAGCATAATACTGTTTTAATAAGCAATAAAAAGTGAAATTTGCGATTTCAAACTCACAAACTCCTTCTTGTTGAGTGTGCAGTTGAATATTAGCTTTCCAGCTTTGGCTTTGAAGGAACTCCTTAGTTCAGGCACTGCTCCTGCAGTTCCTACAACTCTCTCCGTCTGGGTCTATCAGGATCTTCTCTCAGGGGCCGTCCGCTCCCCTCAGTGTAGGTTCCAGATCTTTTCATGGTTCAGCTAGGCAAAAAAGAAACTAGGTTTCCATGATCGGTGCTTGCAGGTTTTGAACACAAAATAACAGTCTATTTACTGGTGAGAAGTATCAACTTGCTTGAGGAACAGGTATTCAATTCACCTTGGAGTCTGGTTATGTTTGAAAGTATACTGCTCAAAGTAAGTGAAAGATGTACATACAGCTCAACCCCATTATAGCGTGATCCTCTACAACGCGGATCGCTTATAACGCAACATGAGCGTGGCTCCCGTTTTAAAAAGCTACGCTGCATTTTTTTCAAAGCTTTATTGCTAACGTAGACAGGCACACACACACAGCACACACAGCACACACAGCACACATCGCACACACAGCACACAGAACACACAGAACACACATCAATCAACCCCCTGTTGCTTTGCAGAAGTAAAGTGACATGCCTCTTCCTGGTCGGGTGAGTCTCAGCTGGGAGGTGAGCAGTGTGAGTGTCAGTGTGTGCAGTGTGCAGTAGGAGAAGGAGCTGGTGCTTGCTGCAGCTATAGAAAAGTGATGGAGAGCAGAGCAAAGCAGGCGGCTCCAGGATAAACCAGCTCTATTGCCCTGGGAAATGCACCTAGCTCCTCCTGCTGCTGATACAGGCTCCATCCTTAATCCCCTTGCTTGGATTAGTGCATAGTGGCATTTTTATTTATTTTGTTTTTTATTACCCCAAAACACACGTTTATTGAGTGAGCTCCTGGTGGGCGTTTTTATGGTGATTTTACTGGGCAAGGGAACTTTGTGGCTCTTCACGGGTTAAGGGAGCTCTCTAACCCACTAGATCCTGAGGCAGGCTATATAATATGTCCCTGGTTGCTGCATGAATAGGTTTCATTTACAAGGGGGCTGTTGATCTCTCAAATGGGCATTTTGGGGCTTTTGCATGAACATGTAATTTTTTGGGCTAGTAAAGTGCTCCCCAAACACAGTTGAAGTTCAGCAGCAACACATTTACGAATTGTGCCCTGATGTCAGTTTTGTGTATAATCTTGGTGCTTGGCATCTTGTAAAAGAATTGGAAGTGTTCTGTGTAAATTTTTAAAGTCACGTTTTTTTTTTCTTTTTCAAATTGCTTCACCCCAATAATAAACGCATTACTTGGGTTCATGCATGCCATCTGTGTCATGACCAACTTGGGAAGTGGATGCAACAATAGAGTCATGCTAGGAACCCGCCCCTTTGTATCAGTAGGAGAAGTGTCAGACCCAGAGACTGCCGCTGTGCCATACAGAGGTTTGAGCTCAGACCTTTGCAAGCCCAGCAGCAGCCGACCTGGTGGGATCGCCCCGGAAGGTATCCCTGGAGTGTCTTCGTCTACAAGTCTTCGTCTACAAGTGCACCAACTATAACATCAGGGGGTACACGGTGAAGGGGTCGCGTCCCGCCGTATTATAGCGTCTCCTATACAGAGGGACACCTGTTTATGACATGAAAAGTTATGGTTGCTATTAGTAAAGTCATTGGTTGTTTTATATGCTGTGTGCGTGGTATTATATTATTGTCCTGTGAGGAACAACTTCCACTCTGCTGGGAGCCATCACAGGTGGAAGCGCTGCACTTGGGAAAAGGTTATTTGTATTCATATGTGTTGCCCCAGGCTCTCCGTGGCGGAGGCTTAGGCCCTGCTAGCCAACAGGTTGAACAGCATTGGTAGCACACTGTATTCATTAAGAAACAGGGCTACATGAGCATACCACCATAATAGAAAATATTTGGGAAAAAGCACGAGAACTGAATGTCAAGCTCAACAAAGACCAGCTGCAATGTGATGTGGAAAAACTACACAACACGAGATCCCAATACAGTATGTCATCAACATACAGAGGTTAAATCAATCACAGAGATGCCAACCCCACAGACAAGAAAAGTTGCAAGGAATGAAGAGATTTCTTGCTAAATACATACCAATATAAGCAGATAGTATAACAGCACTCAGGATATTACTTTAAAATCCCATAGATCGACAGTGGCATCCAGAATAACAAAAACGTTCAAAGGACCAATTAGAGTGCAATTTCTACAGCATCAATTCTTATGTTTCTTTGATCCCAAATATCTTGTAGACGTCATGCAGACAATTCCAAGATGGACAGGAACATATCTAATGAGTCTTCAAAAAGAACCGCTGCAAAATATCAAAGAGAGTAATTTAGGAGTCAATAAGTGGAAGAAAAAAAGATCATAAGCAGTGTTGTATTGCATGCAAATTAGTCAACACATTGTTAATGTCATAGAAAACTCTTTTCCAACAGACAGATCCCCTGAAATCTCACTCTGTTTTGCACACAGGGTTTATGGGAAAGTATTGTATGAGGTCCTACATACTTTGCTTTCTATTAAGCTAGCAGGATTGAGATTTAATAATATCAGCAATCCAAGCCCATAAGGGGCAATTATAACTCTTAATATACTTCCCAACCCATTTCGATGTGAATATAAGAGGGCTAAGTCTCTGCTATAAAGTCAGAGGAATTAAAGGAGGAAAGCTCGCTCAACAGTCAGCTCCAATACCGCATTGTCCGAACGTTTCTTGCAGAAGCAACATGTCTCACAAATCTCATCAATCCACACATAGCAGCTCCGGCTCTGGGCACAAGAATTTCAGCTCATCCTCAGCTTGTTTATCATCTTTCAGCAAACACAGTGGGAGCTCATTCACTTCAAAGAAAGTATCCATGGGTCACAAAGCGCTACCTTGTTTTGGAAGCAAAAGTGTCTATAGTCATGGATCAGGTGGACATAAGATGTCAGTTGGAAGTTGTCGACCAATGGGAAGTGGACATGGATATGGAGGATATGGTAGTGGACATAGTTTAGGTGGATTTGGCTATGGATTTGGGGGATCATCTTGCTCTGCAGGCATCACCAATGTTACTGTAAACCAAAGTCTCCTGGCCCCACTCAATTTGGAGATAGATCCAAACATCCAGAGAATGAGGACAGATGAAAAGGACCAAATCAAGGGTCTCAATAATCAGTTTGCCTCCTTCATTGACAAGGTAAGGCAAGCATGCTGAGCATACTATATAGTGGAAAAGGGGCTATGTCATGTCATTGAAGAAACCATTAAAAAAGATTTGGAAAACGATCACCAAATAAACATTTTTTTAGTCTAAAAGTTTTATAATTTTTAAAACAATATCTAAAATGCTAAAATATTACTTAGATGGTTAGCTCCCTGTGACAGGGATTCCCTTTCCTGTTGTGTACGTTTATGTTTGTTGCACTTTATTGTGTTATAATAATGTACCTTATATCCTACTTTTTATTTTATATACTGTACTGTAGCACTTTGTACATTGTTTATTCTACATACATTTTTCATAAAATTGAAAACAATTTAAAAAGCCTCTTGACATAATTTCCAAAGGACATATTCATATATCATTAAGATGCAACTGCAGGTTAATATCTCTTTACTGTGAAGGAAAAAGTACATTGTAAAGAATCCTGATGAAGGTGCCTGTCTGCATCGAAACTTTGGAAGCTGCCATGAATTCTTTAAGTCATTACATTACTTTTTTTATTACCTTATGACTGATCTAATATTTTGGTGTACTTGACTGCATTTGTTCACAAAACTAGGAAGAACATTCTAATTTGTCATAGTTTATAAATTATTTTCATCTATATTTCAATGTTTTTATTTAAATCTATTTATTTTATGAATAGGTAACCATTGGCAATAATTGACCATTTAAAAATATTCTTTATTTTATTCAAATAAACTTACATTTATGTTTTTTTGTGTCATAGGTGCGATTCTTAGAGCAACAGAATAAAATGCTTGAGACCAAGTGGTCTCTTTTACAAGACCAAAGAACTGCTAGATCTCAAATTGAACCTCTCTTTGAGGCCTACATTAGCAGTCTCAGGAGACAGCTGGAGAATCTGGGATGTGAAAGAGCGCGTCTGGATGCAGAAAGGAGGAATATGGAGGAAGCAGTAGAAGAATTCAGAAGAAAGTATGTAAATTAGGAGAAATGTTTCTGTAAACAATGCAAAATACCATCAAAACCTTATATTAAACTACAAACACACAACTTCATAAAACTTTCTTACCCAACAGATATGAAGAGGAAGTCAACCGACGCACAGCTGCAGAGAATGAATTTGTTGGGCTTAAGAGGGTAAGTATCATGTGACGAACTGTACAAAATTTAGTTTTATTTCATAAAGGACAAAATGTAACTTTGGATCAGTAAAATATTTCACTCAGAATATTAAAGCAGCATTTGCTCTTGCTCGTTTTTTTGTTTTTGTTTGAAATAACTGCAGCATTACCTTACATTGCAATTATCTAAGCTGCAGTGCGATTAGTTCTCCCGGGATGGATCAGTGAAGATCCGGATTCCCAGGGCATGCAATATGGCTGCCTGTTTCAAAAGATGAAGGTGTGACTTCCAAAATGGTTGCTATAGAAACCAAAGGAAGTTTAGTACATTCAAAAGCATTAATAAGGAATACTACACAACTGATTTATTTATAAAAGACAAATCTCATATAAGATTTTAAATTAAGTGCTGTTTTAATATCAGAAGCATTCTATTATAAGGCCTAACATTGACTATATATACTTATCTATTTGTATCTTCCCTGTAGGAAGTTGATGCTGCTTTCATGAGCAAAGCTGAATTACAAGCAAGGGCGGACTCCCTCACTGATGAGATCAACTTCCTGCGAGCTCTGTTTGATGCGGTATAAATATGGAGCTCCTTAATATTCATATTCCTTAAATAATGATTTTAAACCACATACTTTGAAATGGATACTCGCCTTTCTGTATAAGAATTAGAACTTCATTTCTAACATCTACAACATGTAAACATATTTTTTATATACAGGCATACCCCACATTAACGTACACAATGGGACCGGAGCATGTATGTAAAGCGAAAATGTACTTAAAGTGAAGCACTGCCTTTTTCCCACTTATCGATGCATGTATTGTACTGCAATCGTCATATACGTGCATAACTGATGTAAATAACGCATGTGTAACAGGCTCTATAGTCTCCCCGCTTGCGCACAGCTTCGGTACAGGTAAGAGCCGGTATTGCTGTTCAGGACGTGCTGACAGGCGCATGCGTAAGCTGGCGTTTGCATATTGAGCGAGATGTACTTACTCGCGAGTGTACTTAAAGTGAGTGTACTTAAACCGGGGTATGCCTGTATCTAGCTGTACAATGTCTTGTACAGATTTGGGGAACAAATGACAGGAGAACAATGTGTGTTTGAAAATCTATCTTTCAAAATGAAGGGTCCTTTTCATACGGTACCTGTACTTCCTCAGCACTTATATCACTGTTTTCTCTACTTTACAGGAAATATCTCAGCTTCAAGCTCAGATCTCAGATACATCAGTCCTTGTTTCCATGGATAACAGCCGAGACTTGGATCTGGACGGCATCATTGCTGAGGTCAGATCTCAATATGAGGATGTTGCTAACAGGAGCAGAGCTGAAGCAGAGGCCACGTACCAATCAAGAGTGAGTCTATTGATGACAAATTCAAACAGTCCCAATCCTAAATTTTACATATAGATAACATACACATGCTATATAGTACTCTACTAAAATATAATCTCCACACTATACTAATTGTAAAACTGTATATTGTTCATAAACTTCTGAATCCTCCATAATTGTGTAAATATAAGATCATCAAGCTATTTGGTTTTAGATACAATTAGATGCTTCACACCAATGCTTCAATCTACTCTAACATGGTTTTTCTCTTCAGTACGAGGCGCTGCGCTCCACTGCAGGCAGTTATGGGGATAATCTGCGCAATACTAAGCAGGAGATTGCTGAGCTCAACCGTCTGATTCAGAGACTTAAGGGTGAAATAGAGAGTGTGAAAGATCAGGTAAAATGAATACATGTGTAATATGTATTCTTACTGGATTAACAAACCATGATAACTTCCTTAATATACAACATATAATTAACTGTATAGTATATATTATAGTACATATTTACTCTGTCTGAAATGAAGAATGGAAGAATTATAAGAGGATTTGGCTGTTTGTCCATTTGTTAACTATTTCAAATAGTGAAAATCCTAGCACAATGTTACATTTATTAATGTATAGTGTAAGAAAGAATCTTTTATTTACTTTGTGTTTTACCAGCGCACTAGACTAGAAGGTGCCATAACTGAGGCTGAGGAACGTGGGGAGATGGCCGTCAGAGATGCCAAGTGTAAACTGACTGAGCTGGAGGATGCTCTGCAGAAAGCTAAGCAGGACATGGCTCGCCAGCTCCGTGAGTACCAGGAGCTGATGAATGTGAAGCTGGCTCTGGATATTGAGATCGCCACCTACAGGAAACTGCTGGAGGGAGAAGAGTCCAGGTGAGTGAAGATTATGCAGCATGTAGACACACTGTCAATGTATATATGTCTTTCTATCTGAATAATTATAGAATAAATATATTAACAAATACATAGGACTGCCTGCTCTACTGTTACATAAACTTAATTACATACAATATATACAAAATGGTATCTCTTGATGGAAGCTTACATACGTAGTGTAAATAATAGTTGTATGTTATGTAGAAATGTGACTTTGAAATTGGAATTTAACTTTAACAAATGTTCTATCTTTATTTCAGGCTGGGTGGAGACGGTTCTGTTAGCATCTGTAAGTAAAGAAGTGATTCATTTTTGTGTTTGTATACTGTTCCAACTATTTAAAACTGAAACCAAGGAAGAACTAAAGTATCATAGGCATTAAAAGAATACGGGTACTAGCCGATAGTTAAACCACTTTGCAGGGATGATGCCCATTGTAGTTATCTAAAAAAAATAATCCATCTAAAGATTTAAACTCCCTTGTCTTTTATTATACTCCTGTCCTGGAATAACTGTTAAGCTTTACATTAAGTTCTCATTTCCTTCATATTGTCATTTCCACTAATATTTCCACTCGCTGGTAACTATAATCTAAAAAAAAGAATTCCATCTCAAGATTTAAACTCCTTTGTCTTTTATTATACTGCTTTCCTGGAACAAATGTTAAGATGGACATGAAGTTTCATTTCCTACATACAGTACTGTTATTTCCCCTAACATTCCAAGTCATTGGCTCTTTCTTTCAAACTCTATAGAAGTGCAAATTTAAGAGTATGCTATTGAGTCAAATATACTAATCTAGTTAATCCAGTATTTTACATTTGACACAGATCTGCATGCCAGGGAAGATTACACCAGCTCAGATCTGATTGAGGGAAAAGGCATACAAAAGAAACAGCTTAAATGAAAAAGTTTATACTGTACATTCCATCTTACTCCCTACAGTATTTCTTATACAGTATAAATGCCTGCCGATTGCTAATTGGGAAGAAAAGGAAGGACAGAACACTTCAATATATTGATACTAAAACACATGTTAAATATTAGCTCCGATTTAGGGCTAAATCATACCTGGTTAATACTTCCTTTAAAATGTTTCATCCCTAACACGTTGCTTGTTTCTTTACAGCTGTGCTTCACTCTAGTACTGGAGCATCACACTACGGTGGAAGTGGACACCACCACAAGAGCAGATGTAGCACTGGCAGTGTTTCCCAAGGAAAACATAGCTCAGGACATGGACAGTCCTGCTAAAATGCAATTCACTAATTAATAGATTACCTTTGGCTGCTTTTACATGTTCTAGTTCACCACAAAACGTTCCACTATCACTTTAAACCAATGTTTACACATCTAGGTTACTGCAAAAAGTGCTCTATTTACTATGACAAATGTATATTTTGAAACGTGAATCTAGTACAGCTATAGAAACCTGTTTACCCTGTTTGGTACCATTGATGTTATTATATTAGATGGTATAATAAACACACCTGATAGTCAGTATATTTTGTTATTGAAGCTCTCACCGGGGAGTCATTGATATCAAAGATCTTCTGTCTGGGAATTCCTGCATTCTTCTGATAGAATCACTGAATTATTTTTAAACTTTGGTATCATTCACTTTTCTTTAAAGATGCATTTAAAATGGTCCATTGGATTTTCCACTAAAGTACAGCAGTTCAGCATATCTGAAACTGTAAACAAGCAATTGATTTTAAAACCAATTATACAGAAACTTAATTTTTGAACAAAATCATGTAATAGCAAAGTACTGTAATAGATTTGACAATTAATATAATATCTTACTCTATTCAATATTAAATTTAGTAATTAAAAATCATACATTTCAAATTTTAATACAGTACAACTAATTGTTTTAAATTTAAAAATAACAAATTGGTTTTGCTTGGATTTGTAATTCTTGAGTAAGTGGAAAATGGAGTATTAATTTCCTTTATGTACTGTATGTCTAATCACAATAGTAAAATGCATTGTTTCTTCTTTTAACTAAAACATAATCTGTTTTCTGTTTTTTCAATAAACTGCTATTTGCATGTTATGGATTGGCACAAATGTTTCCTATTTAATGATATTTACATGTCATTTCCCAGAATTCCTTGCTGCAGGGAAAGCACTGTATGCTAGGAGATAATGGTGGAAAGCAGGGTTGTAGATCTGTCTAAGACATGTGAAACACAGCTGTGATACATAAAGTGATGTGGAGGTATCAGTGCCATATCACTTCATACAAGCTTGATATAAAATGTGAGCCAACTCAGATTTCAGGTGATGATGGGGTTTAAAGGCCTCATAGAGGTGGCAACATGCAAAACTGACTCCTCCAGATAGAGTCCAAGTGGATCAAAAAAAAACTCAATACAGTACATTGGTCACTTGCGACATCAACGCGGAGTTAGACGTCAATTGGTGTTTCCAGTAGTGGTGGTCTGTACCTCAGTGGATTCGCCCTTCAGATTTTTCTATCTGTGATCCTACACCTACACTGCCCCTAAACCTCTTAGTCATGTTATAATAGTCAAGGGTTTTTAGGTGTGAGGACAATAATCTTTTACTGGTGTACCTCCACTATTCCCTATCATCAATGATGTATTTTATTTCTCTCTCCAGTGTCATCTTTTCAGCATATCCTGGTTGAAGTCTGTCGGCCTATCCCTATACCTACCTTGCCATATACTGACCTATGCTTGCTATCCTTCTTTGTCCATATTGAATTTCCACCCACCTTTATTCAGTCCCCCACATTGAAACTTGCTTTTTGTTTTGACCTAAAATGGTACCATGAGCATACTGCAAATTCTCTTACAGACAGGAGTAGCCCTGTAATAGTCACAAAGCAGGAACCCCCGCTGTGTTAATCCGATGGGCCATTAAGTCTGCTATGGACTGGGCTGTGGAGTGTTGCAGAGTGCTCTAGAATCTCTGGTGGATGCTGGTGCCAAAAGGAAAAAAAACTGCATCTGTGTGCCATTGGGGCCAGGTGCTTTATTTATTTTCATATTGCAGCCATGTTTGAAGTAGCTAAGTTTAAAGTAGCTTGCAGTGCTGAAGTATAAAAGGGAGGACTATTGGGTTTCTGAACCCATCCCTAACCCTAACAGATATTATCTTCTCAGGTAATATTTGAATCTTGTCTCCAGCCTCTCCCAAAACTGACTGCACACAATTACCTCCCACACCCACTCAGCCCACTGAAACCCTGAATAGACCCTAGCATTGCAATGAAGCAAAACATTTGACAAGGGAAAGGCACACCACTGCTGTTTAGTCTGCACACACTCCCTTTGCGCACAACAGCTCCATGCAGCACTACCTACCTCTGGCATAATGAACCTGGTAGGTATCTTAACTTTGTTCTTTCTTGTGGCCTCATGGAAATGTTACTCCCGCTATCCACTACAAACACCTCCCTCCTGGCCCACACCCAACATCACCATACACCCTGATTACTCAAAAGCCTTGAACTATCTACTGAATGTTGGTGGAGAACTCTAAAATCTAGCACAACAACACCCGCACACTCAAATGGAAAACATCACAAATTTACAACTTGCGAACAACTAATCAAATTTCTAGTCATACTACAGTATGACTCTCTTTAGCAGGTGATATTGAACCGAACCCAGCCCCCCCCCATTTCAGCTCAGTCCCATACCCCTGAGAATTCCCCCTTTAAATTCCATAAAGGGCTATCTGTCGCCCATATAAATATCCAGAACCTGCTGCCCAAACTGGACGAACTAAGGGCATGGTGCCTTATGCATAAAGCCAAAGCCATCGTTCTCACAGAAACATGGCTAACACCTAAAACTACAGATGCAAATATTGCCACAGGGCTACTCCATTTCTAGGAGAGATAGGTCAAAGAGAGGAGGAGGTGTGCTATTTTATATCGCAGACACCTTACAATTTACACTGTTAAATTGCCCCCCAGGCCCACCCTCTTATGAAATCCTAGTTGGCAGAATCTGCCTCCCCTTTTCTAAGCCCATCTCGCTGTCACGACTGTGCTCGCCACAAACCTGGGTCGGACCGCGTGGCTGAGGTGGGGTTGTAAAAGCACCGACCTTAGACCGCGCAGGCTGATCCGGATTGCGCAGTTCGTAGTCGTACGTAGCAGGATCAGGATAGGAGAAGACAGCATCGTCGGTGGACACGCCAGGGTCAGGACTGGAGACATCAGGGTAAAAGTTGTTCAAGCAGGAGTTCGGCAACAAGTAGTCAGGAGAGCCCCGCTTCAGCTTAGGAGCGCGGGAGTGGACTCTGCGTGTGCGGCGACCATGGCCCATGGTACTGGTCTCAGGAGGTGGTAGACAGACCAGAGTAGCACACCGCCTAGCTGCACTGGTAAACCAGTGCTTCAGCGCAAGAGTCCTGAGCGGGCTGGGGAATCCTCCGTTTCAGCGCAGGAACCAGGACACGGCCTCTCTAGATTAGGGAAAGAGTAGGCCGCAGGAAACAGGAAGCTGAAGATACACAGGGAAACCTCCGCTTCAGTGCAGGAAACCAGGAACAGACCGCTGCATGAATATAGCAGCCGGTCACAGGAAACAAGGAGCTGAAGTAACAAGGAGAGTACTCAGCTTCAGCACAGGAAACAGGAACTGACTGTTGCATGAGACTAGCAGCCGGTCACAGGAACCAGGAAGCTGAAGACAACAAGGAGAGTACTCCGCTTCAGCACAGGAACAGACCGCTGCGTGACACTAGCAGCCGGTCTCAGGAACCAAGGAGACAGACAAGACAAGGCTTATGGCAGAACACAGAGACATCCAGGAAGGACTATGCTCGGCAGGGAGCATTGTGGGAAAGCAGTACTTAAAGGTCAGAGAACCAATGGCAGAAGGGGCGTATGGCAGTATTGCTTTGGTGAGTGAATCTAAGCTGCAGTAAATATTAGGGGAAGTGTTCCAGGACTGCACAGCCTGCAAGGTAAGGCAAACATTAAACCGAGGAGCGGATTCCTTACAGTACCCCCCCCTTCACGTGAGACCTCCGGGCGAACAAGACCACTCATAGAGTTGGGGGACCAGGAGTTGTTCCTGAACCGTCTAGGATTGGTGTTAGAGTCATGGTTCAGAGACTCGTGGTCACTCCTTTGTGTAACCCCACCCCCCGGAGAGAACTGTGGCCAGATAGGGCCATCCATGGGTCTCGGGGACATCGAGTTGTTACTAAAGTTTTTTAGGCGGAAAGGGGATCCGTAAACGAGCAGTTCCTTGGTGAGTACTGTTCTAGGATATGAGAGTGATGGTAAAGATATCATTGGTACCTGGCTTGCCCCGTGAAATGGCTTGGGAATCCAAGGCTGTGAAGAACCAGAGGGTTCCGGAGCAGAAACGGCAGAAGAACCCCCACTGGGAGCCCAGTCTTTAGTAATGGGACCAGAATTTAGGATAAGCGGCCTTGATAGTTGATCGAATATACCCGGGCGACCTTCGGGACATACAAAGTCTTGGCTGACCTCTGCATGTAGGAATTTGAGAGGGACTTCTCCTCCAGAGGTCTCCCAGGTAGTGGTCAGCGAGGGTATAGGGTGGGTGGGAGCATTTCCCGGTATTGGTATGGAAGGTGACAAGGCAAGCAGTAAACCAGACATAGAGACCGAAATCTTGGGATACGTACAGAGTATTTCCAACTCAAAGGAAAGAACAGGGGCAACAGAAGGTTCCGAGGGGGAAAAACATTGTTTCACAGAGGCAGAGAAGCACTCAGCAGTGGAGCTCTCAAATACTGGGGAACCCTCAGTGGGAGATAGTATTGTCTGGGGAGTAGGAATAGGCTTTGGGGCTTTAATATCAGAAACTTGAGAATCAGGCAGAGCAAGGGTAGCGGAGAGAGGGGAGCTAACCACAGAAGCTGAAGTCTGTACTTCAGTGACAGGGACCTGAGAGACTACAAAAACAGCAGCGAGTAAAGGAATTGACTCCGGAGCTGGAGGCTCGGAATCCATAACAGAAACATCTCGCAAAGCAGGGGTACCGATAGGAGAACTAGCGTCAGGAGCTGGTGCCTGGGAATCAGTGATTGGTAATGGGAGAGTAATGATGGGAGTTAAAGAGACAATAAGCGGTAAGTTGGAACCGTGGAAACTCTTAATAGCAGAAACCTTTGAAGTAAAAGGAGTCTTATCCAAAACTGCAAGGGCCCTAACAACAGGGGTGCTTGTCATGACAAAAACAGATTTAGGCGTGTTTACTAGTACAAAAATTCTGATAACGGGACTCCTAGCCAGTGGTGAGGGTGTCAGGGTTTGACTAGTGAGAACATCAGATATAGTGATAAGTGACTTAGAATCAATCACGGAGGTTCTAGGTTTGCTGGACATGTGTGAGAAAGTACCCTTTAAGACAGGAATTTTAATTTTTACCCCGAGTAACCCAACGGTTGCTGGAGCACGTTTAGCTGCAGTGCTGAGGGACTGAGGTTTAGCAAGAGCAGTAAAACTAAATAGCTCAGATTTAAACACCAGGACTTGTAAAATAGGCAGAGTGGTCTCAGACTGTACTAAGGGGGTAACAACCGATATGCTGATCCCTGGAGGGTTTGCATGGGCAGAGAAATCAGGGGAAGTAACAGCAAGGACGACCTCTATAGAAAGAGATTCTGAATCTGAAGGGAGGTTTTTACCTCTCCGAGTATCAGGGCCGACAAGGCAAATTTCAGAGAGAGGGGAAACTGTGTGCAGGCTTCTAGCTAGCACATATGAAAAAGCATCGCTTTTAAGTGATAACAGTGTGTCAGCAAACATTCCTGGGAACACAACATGAACCCCAGGAGGGGCATACTGACCACTGTACGGTTTTAACCCTAAGCTTTGAGAAGGGGAGAACACAGACAGTACACGGGGGGTAATCATAACTGTACTGGTCTCTGAAGTGGGTATTTGGTAAGGAGTGTCTGGGAAACCAGAAATGACTGCAGATTCCACGACGTGGGAACTATGTGCTGAAGCAGGGATCATCGCTCTCTGGGTGACAGACTGGTTCAGCGAAGTACCTGGAAATGGGAACTCTGCGACCAAGCTTAGGGAAAAACTTGGTAACTGAATACATTTAACTGGAATCAGAACTTTAGCCGAAGTTTCAGGGGGCACAGCAGCTGAAACTTGAGCTGAAGCAGGGGTTTTATAGCAAAAACTTACTAAGGATTCAGCAACCTTGGGGTAGTCATTTAATGCAACCTCTGCTGTAGGACTTGGGGACACATTCTCTGAGGCTAGAACGAAGGCATTAGCTTGGAGGCAGCAAGAATTTACAGGAGTTAAAGCAGATAATACCTGAGAGTAGAACATAGAGAGTTTTTCCTCTGTAATAGGTGAGACAAGGGATTTTTCCTCTGGAGCTAGGGACGTGACCATGGCTGGCGAAGAACAGGGGGTTACCAAAGGGGACTCAGAGAGCTGCCCCACATGATTTAATACAGGAATGACCCTGGGAACAGAACTTAGAAATTCAAACTGAGTACGTGGAGGTAGGATGGATTTGTTCCCTGACAGGGAAGGCATGCAGAACTGCCTAGCAGGGGTTAAAGCAGGAAAAACTTCGAGGGCTGAAAAGGGAGATTCATTGTTAGGAATAGAGGGAAAAAGGGACTTGTTCTCGGATACTAGAGCCTTAGTGTTGGCTAGAGAAATATACGTATACTCCAGGGGAACCTCACAGGACTGATCAGCAGGGGTTAACGTAGACGTATCATTGGTGTCAGAGTACCAGAGGTGTACCATCAGGGCTAGGGACCGTGGCAGCTTCTATGTTAGGGAGCAGTGATAGTGGGTCAGTTTGGTCATTTCCTGGAGAGGGAGATACGTCCCCAGGTTTAGCGACAGGTCTGGCAGCACAGGTGGACTGCCAAGCGGCAGTGTAGCTGGCGAGGAGAGGGTCATGTTCCTTTATGCAAATGTCCAAAGTCAGGGAAAGTACACGGAGTGTGTCTTGAGCATGAACCACCATGAAGAGAGGGTCCTGTTGTACTAGGTGAAAGTCCAATGATAAGGCCAAGGCAAGGAGTGCATTTCGGGCGTTGGCAAGTTTGATAGGATGCACATTATCCCAGGTTAAAGGGGAACCAAAGGAGCAAACACAAGCGGCCAGAGACTGTTTTAAGTCCTTGAGGCAATAAGCCTTACTAATGAGATCGTTACGGCATTGTCTTTGCAACGGGGTTAAACCTTCATACATAATCTGATCTTCAATCAGGGGTAGTATTTCGCACAGATACTGGTTTTCAAACTCTGACTGGTCTACAGGCCGGGACAGGATTTCAGACAGAAACATACCAACCCTCACCACAGGGCGGTCCGAGTTTGTGGGGCCGAGCATACTGTCACGACTGTGCTCGCCACAAACCTGGGTCGGACCGCGTGGCTGAGGTGGGGTTGTAAAAGCACCGACCTTAGACTGCGCAGGCTGATCCGGATTGCGCAGTTCGTAGTTGTACGTAGCAGGATCAGGATAGGAGAAGACAGCATCGTCGGTGGACACGCCAGGGTCAGGACTGGAGACATCAGGGTAAACGTTGTTGAAGCAGGAGTTCGGCAACAGGTAGTCAGGAGAGCCCCGCTTCAGCTTAGGAGCGCGGGAGTGGCCTCTGCGCGTGTGGCGACCATGGCCCATGGTACTGGTCTCAGGAGGTGGTAGACAGACCAGAGTAGCACACCGCCTAGCTGCACTGGTAAACCAGTGCTTCAGCGCAAGAGTTCTGAGCGGGCTGGGGAATCCTCCGTTTCAGCGCAGGAACCAGGACACGGCCTCTCTAGATTAGGGAAAGAGTAGGCCCCAGGAACCAGGAAGCTGAAGATACACAGGGAAACCTCCGCTTCAGTGCAGGAAACCAGGAACAGACCGCTGCATGAATATAGCAGCCGGTCACAGGAAACAAGGAGCTGAAGTAACAAGGAGAGTACTCAGCTTCAGCACAGGAAACAGGAACTGACCGCTGCATGAGATATAGCATGAATATAGCAGCCGGTCACAGGAACCAGGAAGCTGAAGACAACAAGGAGAGTACTCCGCTTCAGCACAGGAACAGACCGCTGCGTGACACTAGCAGCCGGTCTCAGGAACCAAGGAGACAGACAAGACAAGGCTTATGGCAGAACACAGAGACATCCAGGAAGGACTATGCTCGGCAGGGAGCATTGTGGGAAAGCAGTACTTAAAGGTCAGAGAACCAATGGCAGAAGGGGCGTATGGCAGTATTGCTTTGGTGAGTGAATCCAGGCTGCAGTAAATATTAGGGGAAGTGTTCCAGGACTGCACAGCCTGCAAGGTAAGGCAAACATTAAACCGAGAAGCGGATTCCTTACACTCGCTTGCTGGCATCTACCACCCCCCTAAAGACCCTCTACAATCCCTGACTGATATCACCCAGTTTCTTGGCTCCATTGCCTCTCTGAGTGAGACGAGTGAGCTGCTAGTTCTTGGGGGTTTCAACTTCCATTGGCTTGACCCTAAAAACCACAACATCCAGATACAACTCAAGTCATTTAACCTAACGCAACTCATTTCCCAACCCACACAGACAAATCTGAAATTGCAGAACCATTCCTTGCTAGACTGGATTCTCTCCTCAAACCCCAGCAGAATCCAATCCTCTGGCATCCTTCCTGACATTCAGTGACCATGCAATAGTGTACTGTGTAAGGAAAATTAAACCGCCCCATTCAAGCCCTAAAGTTCTCCTCACTAGAACATTTAGAAACTTTAGCCCACAACAGTTTCTGGCTGACCTTACCAACTACCCTTGGCACAGAATCGATTTAATTCCCGACCCTGATTCTGCGCTCGACTATTTCCACTCCGAGTTCATTAAACTCAGTGATACCCATGCTCCACTATGCAGAATAAGGATACAGGGGGCCCACCTTCCATGGGTTACAACTGACCTTATAGCACTCTACCAGTTCAGGGATGCCTTGTGGAAAAGCTACAAAGTAACTGGCACTACCAAGGATCTCAATAACTACAGATGCCTGCGGAACATGTGCACAAGGCAAACAAGACATGCAAGAGCAAAATATTACTCTGACAATCTTCATCAGAATTATCAAATCCAGCTAACTTCTGGAAGGTTATCAACAATATATTCCAGCCTTCTAACCATCAACAACCAAGTAATATCACTAAGGGGGATAGTACTCTGAAAAACCCCACTGACATTGCAAATGCATTCAATGACTACATTGTGGGGTGTGCCACTAACATATTAGCGAAACGCAACCCAAGGCACAAACCTTAATCTCATCCTGGGAGTACCCATATAGCCCCACCCCCTCCCAACACTGCCCACAATTTTCAATTTGGCCCAGTATCCGTAGAGGAGATTACACAAGCACTCCTCAAAATAAAACTAAGCAGCCAACGTGGACCTGACACTACAATCTAGTTTTCGAGTCTCAAAAAGTCAGACAGAAGTATATGTTGAAGGTCAGAGAGGCTATGGCTGTGTGCATATAGGATTGTGTCATCTACATACATGTGTATTGAAGCTTACTTACAAGCTGTGGGAAGATCATTGACGAACACTGAGGAGAGTAGGGGCCACAGAACAGAGCCTTGCGGGACAGCACATGTGTCTATCCTAAACGCTGCTGCCAGAATCACTCTACTCTTTCCTATATCTGTCTTAGCGTCTCCCCTGCTGAAATCACTCTCCTGGCTTCCTATTAAACCCCTCATTTCGCACTCAATTCCCCTCCTCACTTTTAAAGCTTTACACTCTTCTGCCCCTGCCTACATCTCAGCCCTAATTTCTCGCTACAGTATGCACCATCCCGACTCTTGTGTTCTGCTCAAGGATGCTTCTCTCTACCCCCTTTCTATCTATAGCCCTCTCCAGCCTTAAACCTTTCTCACTGACTGCCCCACACCTCTGGAATGCCCTTCCCCTCAATCCCCGACTTGCACCCTCTCTATTCACCTTTAAGACACACTTGCTTAAAGAAGCATATGAGTATCACCGTGGCTAATACTATACACATTAAGCTTGGCCCCCTGCAGACGCACTTACCAGAATGCCCTCCTACTGTCTCTGTACGTTCTTCCTACCTACCAAGTAGATTGTAAGCTCTTGGGAGCAGGGACTCCGATTCCAAAATGTTACTTTTATGTCTGAAGCACTTATTCCCATTATCTGTTATTTGTAGTTATTTGTTATTTATTTGATTGTCATGTGTATTACTGCTGTGAAGCGATATGTACATTAATGGCGCTTGTAAGAGGACATGTGCAGAGGTACGCAATGGAGACTGTTTTAAGGTGAAATTAAAATAAGGCTTTATTGTGCCTGTCACTTTAAACACAGCAAAACATATGAAAAATAGTTAAACAATAAATGTTCCCGGCGCTCAAAGTGATGCAGCATAAGCAAATGGATCAGCCAAATGAATTTAATAATATACATAAGATGCACAACAAAAGCTAAATCATAACCGATAATGTCTAAGTAAACAGAATCAGGGAGAGAAACCGGGAAGGGAGGGAAAGATGGGAAAGGGAAAGGGGGGGTAAGGGAAAGGGAAAGGGGGGGTAAGGGAAAGGGGTAAAAAAGTCCAGGGCAAGGGGGGCAATGAACGTTTCAGGGTATAAAACCCCTTCTTCAGGCCCATTCCCAGGGAGACCGTAGTCCCCTGGTACTTCCCTGTACCCTGTGACTAAACTCCCTGAGGCAAAGGATGTCAAGCTAATGAACAGTGAGGTCAAAGTAAATGGCAACAGCTCTGAGCAATGTGGGTGCAAAAGTAATGATAGCTGGCAAACAGGGGCTATAGGGGGATGTTGTCTCATAGACATGGACTGTCACGTCGACAAATGCCCTGATCCATAATATGGTGTGCTCCGGCCCTCACATAGCATTTCGTAAAGCAGCGACAATAGGGAATACATTATCACCCAGTTTGTTACGGCCAAAAAAGTCAACTTGTAATATGTTTTCTTTGTTTCCTAAATTATAAGGCTCATATAAGTGTGGACGATGCAAAATGTGTCCCAACATGACTAAATCCACACACTTTTCAAACCGAGATGAGACACGCAGGTTCAAAATTAAATCATTCATTACATGCCAAACAGAATGTGTTGTTTATCTATTGATATGCAAATGCAGCAAACAGTATGTAGGCCTCACTAGTAGAATCCTTAAGATTCGTATTCCTGAGCTTTTGAGGCTTATACGGAACAAAGATATGCTGCATCCAGTATCTATCCATTTCAATACTTGTCCATTGGGTTCAGCGGGATCATTACAGTGTATAGCATTAGGACATATCCCATTACCCCCACGGGGTGGGGATCGTATTAAACTCTTGCATCAGCGAGAAGCACACTGGATCTTTACGCTTCAAACACTGCAACCCAATGGACTGAATATTGAATGGGACCTGCGTTGTTTCCTTTGATATCTATATATTTTTGCGATTTTGCTTTATTGTTCAACATTATGCTTTATTGTTTTAACATTTTGGTATTAGAGTTTAACATGATTTATTAATGTTTTACAATGTTGATGTATTTTTGCCTCTTCCATGTTGTTCTTTCTTCTCCCTCTTCCCCCCCCCTCTCCCTCTCCCCTTTTTCCTTTCTTTCCCATTCCTTTCCTTCCTATTTCATCTGATTTCTCCTGTTATTCTTGGACAAATTAATATGCCTTTATTTAATTAATTCAATTATTCTCTAGGTGTTATTTGAATATGACACTGAGATTCAACAGATACAGTTATTTTAATAGACTGTGTCTATAGTTTATTAATAAGTAAAGTCTTAGATGCCAGGTTCTTTAGAAATGTTGCATAGGTGTTTTTAAGTTATCCCTGATAATACATCATTAGAACACAACACATCTGACACTTAGAGTGACACAATTATATGTGATCTTACACCTAATAGATATATGTTATGTGTATACAAGAGCTGTTGTGAGCTAGATACAGTTTATCAGTTTTGTACATCAGGGGTTAATAGGCAAGTCCGTTTTCGCAGGCTTTTTTTACTTTAAATATGCAGGCTCAGACCACGTCTCCCCACTCCAAGACGAAGCGCTGATTCTAGCGTGAAACGCGTTGAGGGGGAGATTGTGGTGTAGTCGTGTGTTCGTGAGGTCCCAATAAAGTTTTTTCTATAACCTGGAAGTGCCCTGAAGTTTGTCACAGGTTGTGGCGCCAGATTCCTTCCTCTCCATAATGAACAGTGAGGTCAAAGTAAATGGCAATAGCTCTGAGCAATGTGGGTGCTAAAGTAATGATAGCTGGCAAACAGGGGCTATAGGGGGATGTGGTCTCATAGACATGGACTGTCACGTCGACAAATGATAGCAGCACAATTAGAGTCCTATGAGATGAAGCCCTGATGCAGCAAGTTCCCGTCTGTTCATACAGCCCAACAGTATGAACAGACGGGAACTTGCTGCATCAGGGCTTTAACTGGGTGGCTACCCAAGCTATTCATTAGCCCAAGTCATATAGATATATTTATATATACAGATATAGCTAACAGTCCAATAAGAAAGTCTTACCTGTTTGCTGGGTTGCTGCCTTTTCTCCGTATATATCAGCATCCCGGTTTAGAAGTCTTATTTGACAGATGGGTTGTATCTTGCAAGCTCCAGACATCGCTGTGTTCCCTCGGTCAGTCTCACCTGTGAGACTCAGGAACCTCTGCTCTGTTTCCTGGTTCAGCTCACGTGTGAGCTCAGGAAGAATCTCCCTTCATGTCTCAAAGGCATGCTTTTCTAACAAACCTCTAATCAGCCAGGTAAAGTTGGTTAACTGCTGGATCCAATTAACCAACACACTGCTGGATTAGCGGCATATTCTGAACAGGGATAAATTCCCTGTTACAGCGCTATATAAATAAAGACATGCATATATACATACATACATTTTATCCATCCGCCTCTGAACTTCTTCCTCATTTACCTCATTGTTCGCTAACATAGAGGTTTTGGCTTTATCCTGCATTAATATTTTTGCAATTGATTCCTCCCTTGTAAATACAGAGGGAAATTATATGTTTAATATCTCTGCTTTTTCCTTCTCTTCAGTAATTTGCCTGCCCATTTCACTGTAACGGATGTGCTCGCCACAAACCAGGACCAGACCGCAGGGCTGAGGTGGGGATAAAGAAACACTGACCTTAGACCGCGAAGCCGGATCCGGATTGCGGATTCTGTAGTCATGGGTAGCCGGGTCGGGGTTAGAGACAGCAGGGTAACTGGTATCCAGGTTGGGGTCAAGGCAGGCGGCACAGGAGCAATGGTCAAGGTTACAGGCTGGGGTCAGTACCAGGAAAGGCTTCAGCATAGGAGCTTCAGCACAGCGAAGGCAAAGATTTCAGGAAGCAGAGAACCTTCATCACAGGGGCTTGAGCACAGGAATGGCCTCTGGATGGAGGAGGCTTCAGGAAACAGGAAGCTTCAGCACAAGAAGGCCAAGCAGAGGTGCTTGTGACACGCACAGGTTACAAGAATGAAAGTCCTCAATTTTACAATAATTATGCTCATCCCTTTCCAGGTGGGAGGGCTGACCCTAAATAGCATGTATAAGATGGGGTAGGGGAAGGGGAAGCTGTCCACATCAGCCTAATAGAAAGAAGAAAGTATAATATAACACTGCGGTGCAAAATAGGGCAATAGGAACAAAATAAAGAGAGGAAAGAAACCCTACAGCATGCACTCACTGTGATGTAGTAGATAATATGAAAAGTGATATAAAAGCCTTTTAATGACTATTAAAAATAGTATGAGGGGATCAGGTGTTAATAATCCATGACCTGTCCCGTATAAACCACTGGCTAACCAATGAAACACTCTTTGTCAAATGTTAGTCACATTAGCTGGAGGTAAGCCAATTGTATAGTATCTAAAATTAGTGGAGTTCTTCACTGTATTGGTGGTAACTACTATACACAACCCTTTATCAGCGTTGGATAGGTGTGTTATACACACACAAATATCTGCCCACTAATACCAGGCAGCTCTAAATATAACTCTTTACTAAAACATATATGGTGAAGCGGAATTAGTAATAACACATACCAATATGCACAAATGTGTATAATATACACCAACTAGGTTGTGATAAAAATTACAATTTAGCTATAGAACTTACAGAATTTTAGATCTTATGCCCCTATGTGGTTAAATCACTCCGCTAGGCGTGTATTCGTGACGTGCACCATGAGTATTGGCACTTAGTTACTGTCTATTACATCAATTCATGATGCTACAGTAATTGTGCTAGAAATGTAATATTTGCACAAGTATCAGATAAGTGAGAATGTAGTCAGATCTTATGATTCAACATGCTATTTTACTGTATTACACTGCAGCAATAAATCTACTGTATGCTGAAATAATCTACAAAAAAGTAGTTATTTATGTCCCATTAAAGTTGGTATTCTGGGTCACAAAATATTACATAGAGTATATAACACCTCTTGTATATTATATGCAATACACAGTACCTTCTAAATCACAAGGAGATTACACTTGTATGTCATTACTATCCTGAGGTTAACGGAACTGGTATACAATGTACTGTACTGTATATACAAAATGCTCTGAATAAATGACAATGTATCAGTGTCTGTTGATTTTTGTGTATTCTGAGGCACATTATAATAATGTATCTTTAAAGCTTCGAGGCACGACTCATAAGATCGCATCCAGTTATAGCTCACTTAATAGCATCAATCCTGTGGTGTAGCATATGCCATTAACCCCTCACTGATTATGCTCCCCTTCTAAATAAGAATATAAATATTCTAGAGGGTACTTAAATCCCTTGTTAGTCTGAGGCATATTCTAGCAATATAGTAAAGCCTCAAGGCACGGTTCTTTTCACCGTATCCAGTTATAGTCTCAGGAATTTGCCCCATACTCTAGTGTAGTTAAGAGTATTCATGTCTGTGAGTGAGTTGATATTCAAAGCATGTAAAATTGCCAATAGCTGGTGAGAGAGATTGAGTCCCTGAACCCGCACGCATACATATCAATATATGCAGTATATCACACTCTGTATTAATATGAGTGCTAATAGAGACTCTACACACAGGCTATGGGGAATGCATAAATAATACCAAACATGCCAACATCATTAGTATATTATCCTATGTAGTGGCTAGTGGTAAAGTATCCACTTATCTGGTTGAATAGTAGTTTGCTGTCAGTAATCTCCCACTGATCGTGTTCGTGTGTCTCTCCCCCAGACACTTCCGCATAGTGATGTCACTCCGTCACGGTTACCTGACGGATGTTTCACGCACTGCTGCGCTTTCTCAAAGGTAAGTTAGGTGAGTATGTTGGGAGTATTTATTGGGCTGTGGTTGTTATGGTGACCCTTAATTATGCATGAGGGTTACTCATTGGCTAATGGCTATATATATATAAGGCTGCACAGAGTCAGTATATTCATCGAAGCAGTACTATGTGAATAAATATCTATGCACACTTAAAACCTTCCTCTAAGGTAGGCACAGTTCATACTTCCTCAATAATTGAAGAGTAGATAGCACTATAGAGATAAATATATCTAATTCAGTACATAGTGACTATCCACAGATGTATGAGTGTACTTAAAGAGCCAGTGTTTTTAAAAAAAAAAATAGCATGGACAGCCAATAGGGGTAGAGCTCCATAGAAAGCAGCATCAAGACAAACTGGAGTCTGAGTTCAGAAACCATTCCAATTGCTGTTCAGGTAGAGATTTGCCTGGAACCTCTATAGCCATGTATAGGTGAGTTACAGCCAAACTCAGGACCGGAACCCTTACACTCACACTGAAAGGGTCCAATATTGTCTTTTCTAATCTTTTTCATATTAACATACTTAAAGACATTTTTAGAGTTGATCTTACTTTCTATTGTAATTCTTTTTCATGATCAACTTTTGCTAATTTAATTGTCCTTTTGAAACGTTTGTTACATTCCTTATTATTCAGATATTATGCTGTCACGTACGACACACCTGTGATGACGTGACCTACATATGGGAGAAGGGTTAATACACAGCTCTCTAGCTGGCCCCCTTTTCACCTTAGCAAAGGTCCCTCAAATGAACACTATACAGTTCAGTCCCTCAATGTGTCCCCATATACAAACTGTATTTGCCCCACCCTGGTACAACCCCATTCACTAACCCCCTCAATCTTCCCATTGGTGACTCCTGTGACAACGAGCTGTAATGGAAGACTATCTCAGTCACCCACTTTGCTACAGCCTCCCCCCCTCAATCACCTCCGGACCCCATGTGACCATCTGGTTGGTTGTAATGAATTGTACTGGGAGATCCCCACGGCCCGACATATCTGTACAACCTCTGTCAGTCATCCTTGTCCTCAGTGTGCGTCAGTACCTGGAATTGTTCAGCGGTTCCTCAGCTTGTTGGTTCACAATTGTCTCATATTGGGTAACCATCTTTCCAAGATCATTACCTAGCAACACAGCAGGAATATCATGAATTATTTCCTACTCCCACATACCCTGCCCAGTACCCCAATTCAAGTATACCTTTGACACAGGCAAAATGTGGTGGCCCCCTCCTGCCAGCTCAATATTTGGAGTCCATCCAGGAATGATTTCCTCAAGTCGCACTAGCCCTGGCCGCACCAGGGCAAATGTAAAAGCTGAGTCTGTCAGTTCTTGGGTGAGTTTCTGACTCACCAGGACTGGTAGCAAGTGGGCACCTCTGTTTTCTAGCAGTCCTGATACCACGCATGCACCTAAAGTAGACGCAATTCTGATGGTCAGTCCCCTTCAGGGTCATTTATAGGCCGCTTCCTTTCTGTGTAGTTGGGGCTGATATGCCCAGTTGTTTGCAGGCAAAATACCGGCGGTTGTCCCAATATCCCGGTGTGCCAAACCCCCACCCCAAAAAAAGTCTCTGCAGGTGTAACAAGAGTAGGTCATGGGGTTCCTTTGCATTTACCCACCTTCCATCCTGGGACCCCCTTGTTAACTGCTGGATTCCTGTTAGCCATGTAGGAATCTGCAAGCTTCCAGCCTCTGTGGCTGACTTAGGACCTCAGTCCTTAACCCATTCCCTCACTTCCGGTGGGCACAGAATTAAAAATCGCTCATGAATTATGAGATCCAATAACCCCTCAAAGCTTTCAATTAACAGCCACTCAACCTACTGTTTGCACAAAGATGTCAGATGCCCCACCAGCTCAGAAAAACTGCCAGTGCCACCACGCTGAAGGGCTCTGAATTTTTGCCTGTAGATTTCAGGGGTGATATTGAAATGGGGAAGCAATGCAGATTTGATGGCCTCATAATCTTTGTCAAATTGTGCAGGGAGATTTATGATGACATCCATGGATCTTTCATTCAAATTGGGTATAAGATACGTTGCCTACTCATGTGGCAACTGATGCTACCTACAGGTTTTTTCAAAACAACACAGGAAAGTGCCCAGTTCCCCATATTTCCCAGGCTTGGGAAATGCTTCATATGGAGTTTGGAAGGGATGGACTCTGCTGCTAAGTGTTAGCAATGCTTTTGGAGCTTGACAAGTTCCAGCTGATGCCTTAGGTCCACAGCATGTCTTTCCCTTGCATGCTGGTGTTCTGTAGCTTGCCTTTCTATTTCTGCTTTGCGTTGTGCAGAATATCTCGCTGCTTCAAGACTCTCTCTTTCTGCTGCACATTCTGCAGCATATATCTCTGCTTGCCTCGCCTTTTGCTGAAACTGCGTGTTGAGTGGCAATCACATTGTGTCATCTACTGGTTCCATGTGCTTGAGGACAGTTGCATGTACTGTACACATCCGGGGCACTGACAAAATGAGAACTGCTGGAATCCTCAGAATATGACAGTCCTTGGTTCCTTGACCCAGGAGCAATTTCCAGGGCTAAGCTGCCCTCATTTCCACTGCTGTGGTCATACTGGCCCAGTGTAGCATCTCGGTCATTTTCCAGCAAGATTTATTTCAGCTCCTCTTTATCTTTACTCAGATTTTGGAGATCACGCTCCTTACACTGAGTCATCAGCGCGTCTTTCGTCTGGCGACTGCATAAAGCTTCCATGTTCAAAACACAAAATAAAAAGATAGCAAAAAGAAAAACAATAGGGGAAAGGTATGAAATCTGCTTGTATGTTTTATGAAAAATAGCACTGAGCAATAGCTTTGTGATACTGAGCTGTGATTTCTCACACAGGTCAGTGACTTGGTAGTGTTTCGTTTGTCCCAGAGGTTGGTGTTTTGCAAATGTTGCTTCCTCAGGAAACAGTGATACCAGTCATCATATCCATAAGGTTTAAATACAGTACTTCTCTCAATTAATTAATAAATTGGATAACAGCCTGATAGATCGCATGTAGTAAATTACAAATCAATAAGGCTTCTATATGAGCAGTATAGCTGAATGCAAACAATTCATTAGATATAAATGATCCAAAATGGAACTACAAATTATCATTGTAAAGTCATGCAAGAAATCACAAGTAAAAACTGATGGCAGTCTACAACTAGTTATAATACATGATAAAGATGCACATCGCGGCTGCAACTCGCAAGCAGCTTGTAGGTTCTAAATCTCAAGGGTAGCAAAATGGGATCCGCGATTAGGGTTGCCAGGTGTCAGGTATTAAACTGGACTGTCCTGTATTTGGATACTCTGTCCAATAAAACATGAGAGTTACTGTAATCCTGGATATGTATAGCTCCCTGGACATAGAGTATTAACTCCCTGGACATAGTGACCTGTCGCACCTTTCACCATTGAGTCCAGTATCTTTGGAGAAGCCTCCTGGCAACCCTATCCACAATGTGACTAAAAAAAAATATTTTTACTGCATCAGATTGAAGCCGGGAGTCTTCTGAGCTGACACACATT
Source organism: Ascaphus truei (assembly GCF_040206685.1). NCBI lineage: Eukaryota > Metazoa > Chordata > Amphibia > Anura > Ascaphidae > Ascaphus > Ascaphus truei. The sequence continues at coordinate 350,046,253 of NC_134485.1, forward strand.
AATTCAAGCTCTAGAGACCCCTACTTCAATTCTATGTAATAAAAATACATTTACAGGCAGCTTCATTACCTTAGTGGCTAATCGCTATGGTAATGATGTTAAATACCTGTGCCCGGTTTATTGGGGGTAGAGAGGGGGGGTGAAGGTGGTATTTGACTGATGGTGGGTGTTTATGCCTACCGGGACGGTTGAGGGAAGAGTTAACCCCTTCATTACCTTAGTGGTTACTACCGCTAAGGTAATGAAGGGGTTAACCTCTCCCACATCCCCCCCAGTAGGCATAATCACCCACCACGTGTCAAATACCACCTACACTCCCCCCTCTACCTTCAATAAACATTCAAATACAACCAGCCAACTACCCAACTCCCCCCCCCCCCCACCCACCTCTCCCCCCACCACACCCGCCCCCAATACATACCAGATCTGGATAATAGCGCATTTGCCCATTAACAATAAACATTATCAGGCCAGCATATAGTAAATTAAATGTTGTATTTACCCCTGCCAGGATGAAAGCTGCCCTTGTCCTCATCACCATTCTCTGTGTGGTGGCGGGATGGGATTTGAGAGTGGGACTTAGAAAAAAATATAACCCCTCTCTATTGGGGTTACTATATAGGTTATAAGGAGCATTCTAGTCAACCACCCTGGTGATGGTGTTCTGCCAATCACCAGCCAGGAGTTTAGCCACACCCCTTTTCTTGCCCAGAGACAAGAGAATTGAGCAGGATGATTCTGTAACAGTTAGTGACAGTTGGATACACAGGGAGGCTGAGAGCAGAGATTAAGCTAGGGACCTACGCAGTAAGTACAGGTTAAGATAGAAGCCATTGTTATTGTTTTGCAGTACAGTGAAGTGTCCCTTGTAGCTAGGCCCTCAGTATAGGGAGGTGAATCAGGACAAGGAAGTGTCTATCATAAACAAGGCATTAATAAATGAGTTAAAGAAAAACATGTTATCCCAAGATGGCTGCCCCGCATACAGCCTAAAGACTGATCTGATACAAGTCCCTTCAGGGGCCACTGCCCTGGTCATACTTCTAACTAGTGCTGGGGGCAGAAGGTGAAAGTGATGGAGCACATTGTTAGCAAGCAGCATCACCCCGTGTTGCCTGTGTGCAATAGGATTGGGTACAGAAAGAGAAAAAAGACACCCAGCTAGAACGCTGGAAAAACAGGATTGAATAAAGTTATTAAGAACAAGCTTATTGATGCCCTGTGTTAAAATGCAACCAGTTTCAAGTAACAAATGTATCGTGCCTCCTCAGCACAGCAAGTATGCAGCTGAGGAAGAAGTTGTACAGTAACCATAAATATATGCCAATAAGGAAAATAGTTGAATAGGTATAGTTAAATAGGTATAGTTAAACAGATATGGTTAGGTACTACAAGTGTTAGTTAATAAGTTAATAAGATTATAGAGAGGTTCTGAGTAAAAGGCTTAGGCAAAGTGTTAGTAATTTTAGTGAGACTAGAGATATGCCATGTTAAATATAGGAAACTAATAAGGAACATGTACAGCTGTAATAAGTGATGTGCCTCCTCAGCAGCCTCTGTGAGGAAGAATGTGCTACAACAGTTAATAAACAATTATTTTATTTAAAACTACGAAACTCCTGGCGCCCATCATTTACCACCTAATTTCTGTCATCAGAGAGAACCATCTGTTGGATTGTTATGAACCCTGAGAGACTGATATCAAAGATAAGCTGTACACTCCCATGGAGCCGGGGAGGTAGAGGTTCCAAAAAAAAACCATTTTTCCTGCATTGGATTAAAGCCGGGAGTCTCCGGAGCTGATACACATTAATACCAGCTCTGGAGATCCCCGGCTTCAATCCTATGCAATAAAAATACATTTACAGGCTGCATCATTACCTTAGCGGCTAACCGCTAAGGCAATGAAGGGGTTAACTACCAGTGCCCAGTTTATTGTGGGTAGCGGGGTGGGTGAAGGTGTTATTTGGCCCATGGTGGGTGTTTATGTCTTGCAGGGGAGTAGCGGGAGGAGTTAACCCCTTCATTATCTTAGCGGTTACTACAGCTAAGGTAATGAAGGGGTTAAACCCTCCCTCTACCCACCACAGGCCAAATACCACCTTCACCCACCCCCCCCCCCCAACCCACAATAAATGTTGAAACACAATACTAGCCAATACACTAATTAATTGCCAGTCCCACCCATTCATTGCTAGTATTCAAATTTAAATAAAAACAGTGCAATCGCCTGTGAGAGCTGTGCAGGGAGAGGCGGCTATCTCTGTGCAGCTCAGATTGCAAGAAGATTGCAGGGGGAGAACCTAGAAAAAAGCTGAGATCACATTGCTGCTACACTGAGTGGTTTTGGCAATTTCCTGCCTCACGGTTTGAGATGGTTTCAGATTCTTTCTGAATACCGTAATACCACAAATGACAAACCGTTTAGTGGGAACATGCCACATCGTTCGAGATATCAGCATATGACTTTATCAAAGTTTCTAGAATAGGCCCATATGATCCTCTGTTAATTGAAGAGGAATCTCCGGTAAGTTCTTCCGTCCTCCCTTCTTTTCTACTTTCTTCTATTCTTTGTAATCCAAATGTAGCAGGGTTCCCCCTGGGCCCCCTTACCTCCGCTCAGTACTGGGGACCCCCACAGAATGTCGGGGATCAGGTGGGCGACCGCGTCGACGGGGGCTCCTGATGGTATCTGCTACAGGGCGCCGACATGTTTGATGTGTTCTCGCATGCGTGGAGGCTCGCTCATGCGCAGCAGAGTTGTGGCGGCCATTACATTGAGTGCGGATGGGCAGAGGTGGCGCTCCGTAGTGCATCGTCTCCCTGAGTTTCTCTCTCCAGTTGCAAGCGGCGGCCATTACAAAGTCGCTCATGCGCAAGGGAGACAATAACAAAGAGGTCCCGCGGGTACTACAAGACCCAGCAGCCATTCCGGCTGCTATCCACGTGACACCATTGACCCAATTGCACGGCAGAGATCTCCTGCAGAGAGAGATACATTTGGCGCGCTCAGGGCTCACAAATCAGTCGGAGCTGGGACAAGGATAGGGGAGGTTGCATGTGCAGGGAGGCAAGTAGCCCCTGCACTAAGCCAGGTATTCCCCTAGGCCCCAGAAAGGCCCCAACTCAACACCATAGATTGGGGTTGCTACAGGGACAGACACATAGGTAGGGACCCTGCCCCTTTAGTTATTTGCTAAGTTCAGGGACACAGCTCATCTGCTGCGCAGCCCTGATAATTATGTCTGGGATCAGACCAACACTCAAGATAAGAGACTATCTTCATGGAGGGACCATCTGGCGGGATACCACCCCACGCAGAGGCGTCTCACGATGCGGGATCCCCCTTCTGGATCAAGGGATCTCAAGTCCAGCTCATCTGAGCGTCCGTGTGTGGACACACCCGGCAGGTATTATACACCAAGTGCACCAACCCTCATCTCAAATTAGAGGGCAGCGCTGTCTCACACTTGGGTGGGAGAAACAAGGCAGAAGGAGGGCCAGAGCCCACTTCATTGAAAGTTCATTCAATCACAGTAGGTTAAAAATGCAAAGCAAATCTTTTTTTTCTTCTTAAGCTATAATAGTACAGCATCTTTGATCTTCCTCCACATCGGTGGATCACGGACTACTGTTTTCGGTTCAAATTATTAATCCATTAGACCAAAGGAACTGGCCGATTTCAATCAGATCAAAATCCGAAAATTTATTTCTCCCATTTCTAGATTCACACCCATTTTTAAAAGCTTTTCTAAATTAGGCGAATCAAAGTTTTTTGGAACAATTATTGCATATTCGCACTTGTGAATAAATGTCCTATTCACCGCTAATTTGAATGTTGGTGAAATATTCGACCATCTCTACTAATTATATGCAAAAACAACATGACAAAATTGCCATTTTTCCCAGGTATCTCACGTGTGTTCCTTTTTGTGCACTGGTTTCTCCACTTATTATATTTAGTAAATGGCTGTTGGGTGAGGTACAGTATATACGTAAAAGAGACTCTGTTAGGGGGAACACCTCTTTTGCATATCATCATTATCACTAATAGGTGTTATACTTTAATACAATGCCATTTCCGGATGAAAAGAGAATTTATCATTGAGGTGTTGAGCTTTGAAGATACTGTAAATTTTTGAATTTATTAAGGTGTTAACTTAACCTAACTCTTTCCCATTATCTCACTCACTCCCCCCTCTCTCCCACACTACTCCCTCCCTCTCTCTCACTATCCCACTCACACTACCACCCACCCCCATCAAACCCCCTATTTATAACACTCCCCTTCCCCCTCACACACTCCTTCCCTCTCTCTTTCACATGACACCTCTCTATCACATCCCCACACTCACACTCCTCCCTCTCTGTCACACTTTCCCCCTCTCTATCTATCACTCTCCCTCTCACACTCACCCTTCTCTCTCACACCACACACTCACACACCCCTCTCTCAAACACTCCCCCTCTCTCATTATCCCCCACTCTCTTACACGTATCCACCTGTCACTCACATTTTCCCTCTCTCTCACACTACCCCTTTCAAACTGCCCCATCTCTCTGAAACCCCACCTCTCACATATCCTCTCTATCACACTATATCCAATCTCTCATTCTCCCTCTCACACTCCCCCTTCCTCTCATAACCCCCCTCTCTGACTCTCTCCATCCTAACACTTCCCCTCCCTCTAACTCACACTCTCTCCCCTCTCTCACACAGCCCTCTCACACTAACCCCCACTTTCGCACACTCTCCGTATATATCTCACTTCCCACTCTCATATACCCCTTCTCTCACCCATCTTTTTCTCCCACTCCTCCCCTGTTTCACACTATCCCCCTTCTGTCACCTTTTCCATGTCACATGCCTGACTCTCTCACACTCCACCCTCTCGCTCTCATACTCTCCCCCTCTTTACTCCTCCTTTACCCCATTTTCTCTCACACATTCCTCCTCTCTATCACCCACCTACCCTGTCTCTCAAACTCCTCTCTCTCTCTCTCAAACTCCCTCTCTTTCTCACACACTCTTCCATTTCTCACACTCTCCCCCCTCTCTCTCAATCATTCTCCCCCTCTGTCTGACACACTCCTTCTCTCTCACATGACCCCCATCTGTATTTCACAATCTCCAGTGGTCCACCCAGACACAGCCGGTGGCAGAAGGGGTCACCCAGATGGCCAAAAAACTAAAGTTGGGCCTGAATTTCGGTAGGGTTTAACTTCTGGGTTCAGACTGAAGGCTCCACCCCTTTGCCGACAGATCCAGGGCTCCCTATCTGTCAGTGGCCCTGCTGGCAGGACAGAAACTATTTACAATACTTGATGAAAAAGAAGGCTATTGGCAGATACAACTGGACAATACTTTCAACATACTGGGGCCTATGCTATAAGTCTCGATAAGCCACTTATCAAAACCTTTTCACCCAAAAGGCCTACTGCAATTCAGTAATCCTCGATAAGTGGCTGATAGAAGCCTTTATCAGCATTTTTTTTTCTCAAAAAAAATAAATCGCCAGCCATGCCGCAATAAGCCACTTATTGACAGGTTCTCACATTCGTGCAATTCTAGTAGCCTCGAGCAGGTTATCAAGGCTAAGCGAGGCTCTAGAATGGCTATTTCGTCTTAAAATCCTCCCTCAATTTAAGGGATGATGTCACATCCTTTTGAACTAATGTAACCTATCACATGGTACAGCAACCAATGGGATTGTCTTTAAACCCATTGGCTGTAATACCATGTGATATGAGACATGTGGTTTTAAGGATGTGACGTACCCCCCTTGGAGAAGATGTCACATAATTTTAAAAAAATGAGGCGGGCACATGATACAGCGTCCAATCGGATTGGAGCTGTACCATCTGACCCTAAAATGTGATGTTACAGGCCCTATATAAGGCCTGTTCCGTCTCATTTTACCTCAAGAAGACGATGAGACTGCGATGGTAGGGGGTAACCAGGCTCATTTTGGTTACCCCTGATCCATGTATAAGGGTCCAAGAGAGTTAGTACTTGGACCCAGTAACATTGTACCATGCCAATGTATTGTATGTAATAAAAGTATTTTTTGTGTTTTTCCCTTTCCGGGAATGCCAGCAAGCAGGAGTATGAGTTTCAAGGGGGGTTTTGCGGAAGAACCATTGATAGAATGTGCCTACACTACCGACACGTTTAATCCGAGCAGGGCTAGTTCCGCAAGCCGGGGGATGCCCCGGCTTGCTAGCCCCACTCCCTCGGCGTTCCGCGCGTCACCGATGCGCGGTCACGCGTCATCGGGTGTCAGCGCCCCCTGCACGCGCGTCCAGGGCTGTGTCCCGCGATGTGGGGGACGGCGGCAGGGGGTTCCGGGGGACCCGGCAGACCCGGCAGCGGGAGGGAGAGCGCCCCGATCGGAGGGCGCTCTTCCGCTGCTTCGGCGCGCGCCCGGCACCCTCCGGCGCGCGCCAGGTTACTGCTGCGGCTGAGAACGGGCAAATGCTCGAATAAACTCAGCCGCAGCAGTAGGAGGTTGGGATCCTGAGTTGTCGGTTCCCGTATAAATGTACCTGGGAATCATGCCTGATTCTTGGATACATGTAGGCACATTGTCCTGGCAATACATCCCCTTGAAAACGCAGGCGTGATTTACCACTAGGGTACCCTGCTTCAGCACAGCCCAGAAAGGAGAATGGGGCACAGGGATAAAACATCTATTCCTGTAGCTGAGGGAATCCCTAGGTTAAGGGGGGTACCCCAGCTAGTGCCAAGGTGACCCACAACCAGTATAGGGTTTGTGGGTACCCAACCGTATATAAGGTTGAGGGGGGACTCTGAGAGTCCAGACTGAGTCCAAGAGAAAGTGTGTGGGGAATAAGGCAGATAGAAATAAAACTACAAACATTTTCCCGTTCTGTCTCCTGTTCTCCAAGACTAAGAAGTATAGTAAAATATACTTATTTAAATGTAATGTGTTTTTACATTCGGAACCGGTAAGTCTTCTGGATATCTGAGTTCAAATCAGTCAGGGGATGCCCAGAGGTGAGAATAGCATTTGGTCAGTGGGGAAAGGCGGAGTACCAGATCCGGAGATCAATGGCAGTCCTCCAGGATGCCACTTGCTCTGCCAGACCTGGTAGAGCCTGTCCCAGCGGGTGGCATTTAGATAGCCAGGGAGAAAGGTGGCAAGCTTAGCTTGTCCCTTGGCTATTTCAGATTTCCCGCCGACCTGGCTTTTCTACCCGGCTTGGCTCTGATTGGTTGCTTGGGAATTTTTCCACGCGTTGATTGGCTGCATAGTTTTGTGAATGAAACTCAGAATACTATAAGAATCTGTGAACCAATCAGATTGTAGTCCTCCGGTAGTAAGAGCATGGGTGGGTTTTTCAAAGTTGCTTCTGCGCAAATAGCAGAGCAAACAGCTTCAATTTCAAGCCTGAAAAGCCTACCTACCAGAGTCTAAGTCACAACTTTTGCGCAAAAGTTCTCAGAAACGATCGTACAGTAGCAGACGCGGCTGGGATTTTATGCCAATTTGAGTTCCAGGAGATTTGGAGTAACTCGCGGTCAGGAGGGTCCAAGTTCTCAGAAGAGAAAGTACCGGTGGCCTGTGGAACTTTATGCCGATTTGGGTTCCATGAGATTCTGGGCTATGTCAGAGTAAAACTCACCCATAGAGTTCCCTGCACCTTGGAATGTCTAGTTTTCAACCCCAGTCCCAAAGTAAGTGTGTCTTTTGTTTGTATGTTGTGTATCATTGTGTCTATTCAAATTTATGTGAATAAATTACAATTTATTTCATTACCTTGTTTTACTCAATGTATGATCCCAGTAAAAAGGTGTAAATAACCTCATCTCCCGTGACAGAGACAACATTCGTTGGGGATTTAAAATGGGGCACTTTGGTTTGAAAGATGATGAAAGAACATTAAAGAAAACAAGAAAATAATTACAGATGAAGATAGAAGACGGTGATAGAAGATAAAAGAAAGAAGATTTTTTTACCTGATGCGTGTCTTCAAGGTGGTTGGTGCTGAATTGTAGGAGATGACTTCACAGTACGAGAGCTTGCAGATACGCTGGGATTCGAAGGGTGAAGACTTCTAAAGGCAAGTAAAATATTGAATGCATGTAAATGTCTTTTTTCAGATTTTTTCATTGTATTTATTTATTTTTATGTTTGTGATTGCCCAAAGACTGACACTGTAGTAATCTGTGCCCCTTTTGGATACAGATACAGATGCAGCAGCCGTTATTCGAACATTTCATGTAGCTGTTTTCGTGAACTCTGCTGTATTCCACGCTGCATTCACTCGTTATTCTTCTGTGAACGCTGCTGTGAATGCCGCCAATCACACCAGTCACACCTGTGTTTACCACGGTTGATTTCTTTGAATTAACTGGATTCTGATTTCTTTGGGTGCAATTCTTCGCATATCCGCCAGGTGGCAGAAATGAATGAATTGTAATGTGTACAGTACTGTGCTACTGTGTCAATTTGCAGGTGTTTAAAAACAGATAAAAACAAAGTCTAAAGTACCTCAGTGGTCCATTGTGAATCGACCCTGGTCCTTGAACACTCTGTAGACGTTAACAAATTTAGGCGTTTTATAATAAAAACCTCTAAAACACAAAGCAGTGGTTTTTTTTCTACATTCTTATCCCTGCCCAATTGCTGACTGGACTGGACACCATGTGTACACCATACACATATTAAAAAAACTAACTATAGTTATGCATTTGTAATATGTTCTGCAATTAATGTTGCAATAGATAAGATGGCGACTTTATCAGAAATATATGAATATTTCATTTTGACAAATTTCCACCTGACATTCGTGGGTGGAAGCGTTCGGTAAGGCAAACCTTAAGTAACGATCATTGCTTTTCGCGTTGCCCCTTTTGTCGGAGATAGAAGAGGGTATTGGTGTGTGATCCTGTCGAAAGTGTCGAGTCAGGTCCACTACATTATAAGTACACCATCACTTTTGTTGATTCAATACACAACGAATATACATTCCTCTGTGCTTGATTTAATTTCTAAAGCAGCAATACTGAGGAAAAGGATTTCAAAGGATCTCAGCATGAGAATACAGGATATGTACAGGAAAGGATAAGGAATTTTACAGATACAACGCGGGTTAGTTACTTTAGACCTCGGTTTAACAAAAAGCACTGTCAGCTATCATGCCCAGAGTAAGGTAAAAAGTGGAAAGCGGAGTTCCACAATCACAACAGAGTAAGTATTTTTGTTTTCATTACTGTATGCAATTACTGGTAAAATGCATTTGTGTGTTTACAATACTTGTTTCCTTGCAATTATTTTAGAGCAAAAAAACTGGTATTGTTTTACTAGAAAAACGTCTTGCATATCCAAATGCATTTGTGTGTTTACAGTACTTGTTTCCTTGCAATTATTTTAGAGCAAAAAAACTTGCATTATATTACTCTAAAAACGTCTTGCATATCCAAATGCATTTGTGTGTTTACAGTAATTTTTTCCTTGCAATTATTTTAGAGAAAAAAACTTTTTCCCCAGCAATTTTTGTAGAGTACTGTATACAGTACTGTGCAGAATGTCATGTATTTGTGTTGATTTAATTTTGGGCCTACTGTAACAAATTGTTCTGTTTTCCTTTACACTGTAGGACGACAAAGCTTCTGGTGGACCAAATCAGTGAAGATAATGATGAGCGTTGTGCAGCAAGAGTCAGGACTGCTCTAGAGAAAACTCACAATATCACAGCATCTGAGACCAGCATCAGGACGATGAGATGTGAATTGGGATGGAAATATGGACGTTTTAAGGTAAGTGTCTTACTGTAACAAAGTACAGTACTGTATATTGCATATACTGTAGTACTAAATAAACTACAGTACACAGTAGTAATACCCCCCGCGAATGCTTTATGGTACAGTATACAGTAGTGATGTTCAGTATATTGCAATAGTACCGTATGCAGAGTGCTGTGCTGTAGTTAGTACTGTACAGTAGGTAAAATTGTGGTTTTACTGTATCTGTAAAATTATTCCTTGTCATTACAGAGCATTTCATATGATAAGGGATGCCAGCAAGCTCAAAAGAGTGGACCAAGCAGGGCATGGATCGAAAGTGGCACACTTTTCAGGATGTCATCTTTACTGACGAGAAAACTGTAGCTCTTGAGAGATTTGCCACATTTGCATGCCACAATAAAGGGCACTTATGTCTGAAGCCGTGTCCCAAGCACCCAGTGAAGATGCATGTGTGGGGTGCGATTTATAGACATGGACCAGGATGCATCATCATCTTTGAGGGTAAATTAATGCACAACTGTAGTTTACAGTATTTGGTACCCTAATGTTACATTTTTCTTTTCTTGTTCCAGGAATCATGGATAAAGTATTTTTCCAAGAGAAAATTGTCACCCGTATTGTTGAATATATTAGGCATGATTTCCCATCTAGTCACCGTTTCTTCCAAGACAATGACCCTAAACATACCGCCTCTAGTACCTATATTCTTGCGAGCGGTATCAACTGGGTTAAGACGCCACCGGAGTAAGTACTGCACTCCAGTGTACAATATCTTTTTCTCATTGTTTTAAACTGTTTTTATCTGTTCAACTAATTTGCCATTTTTTCCCCTCCCATTCCAGATAACCAGATTTGAACCTTATAGAATTGGTGTGACATGTGCTGAAGGATTATATCAGAAAATTTGTGAGTTTCTGGAATGACATAATCACAGAACAAAGATGCAATAACTATATTGACCATATTGTTAGCGTGTTGCCCGTTCTTTTACAGCGTAATGGGAGTGCCGCCGGAATGTAGTAAGGTACTATACTGTGCTGTAGTACGGTAAGCACAGGTACAGTAAAGTATGTTACACATAAGTATGGCACTCAAAATAACAATTTTAACCATTATATGTTAGCCCTTACGCTCCACTCTCCACTGTACAGTACATTTGTATTAGACATGTGTGTACCTAGTATATTTATAGTTATACAGTATATAGTTATATAGTGTACAGTACAGTATAGAATGTAGTTATACAGTTATACTGTATATAGTTAGACAGTAGTTACAGTTTAATCCAATATTGTTAAATACTCATGGCCTTTAATGCACTAATCCTGGTGAAATTGTTTTACATTGTTTCATTGTTTAATGCTTTTAATGCTTGGTATAATAATTTTTTTCCATATCTGTTTTGCAAGACACAGTGCTCCAATCCATAACTTGTTATAGTTATAGTTATACTGTATACAGTATATAGTTACAGTATATACTGTAGTTATACAGTTATATTCGGTATAGTTAGACAGTATAATACTGTAGCCCAATATTGTGAAATACTCAAGGCCTTTAATGCGCGAATCCTGTTTTTTTCCCTTTCAGAGATACAGCACTACAGGAAGGGGGTGGGGGGTTGGGGGGCAAATGTGCAAACTTATTGTTCTGTGGATACTGTAATAACAATCAATAATTTGCCCTAATCCCCCCTCTCTCAATGACAAAAGAATTACAGGATGCAATGCAGCCATTACGAAGAAGATAAAGACAAGATTGTACATTTTGAAGAAGAGGCAACATTATATCTTTGTATTATTCCTTTTTCCTTTATTATCCTGTACAAATAAAACTGTTCATTCTTTAAAAATAGTTTTTGGTGTGTTCATGGTTTATCTTTGGTTTAAAAATGGTTAAAAAATTATAGTATGCCACCTCGTACAGTATACAGTACAATATAATTAAAAAGCAAGTGATTTTAAGAATGCCTAAAATTAATCAAGTATAAAAAAATGGTTCACATAATGATTTCTTAAAATCATTCATTCCATAAGCACGTCGAGAGAAAAAAAAAAAGGGATGCCGCTTTTTTTTTTTCAGACTTGAAATTCACACAGTTCATCAGAGCCTATTATATAATGAATGGCTTTGGGGGGAGGTGTCGATAAGCAGTTGAATTCGCTTTTGTTTGTTAGGCTTTGTGAGGGGGGGGAGGTGCAACTACTGTAGCTTTGCCAGTACGGGTGTGCAGGATTATATCTGTAGTTGTTCATCAGAATCAATTGAACCCTCCCACCCCCAAATAAAAATGATAGTATGCCACCTTATACAATAAACAGTATAGTAGAATTAAAAAGCAAGTGATTTTAAGAATGGCAAAAATTGATAAAGTATAAAAAACATGCTTCACATAATGGTTTTTTAAAATCAATCATTCCATAAATCCATGCCGTGGAAAAACAAAAGGAATGACTCTTTTTTTTTGTTTTCAGATTTGAAATTCTCGCCAAATCCCCATGAAGGACTTATTCGCTTTTGTTTGTGAGGCAATTAGACATACACGCATGCGCATAATTGTGATGACACGCATGTGTGTTTCAACAAGGTTCCAATTAGACATACACGCATGTGCATACATGTGACGACACGCATAAGCGTTTAAACTAGTTTCCAATTAGACTACACGCATGCGCATAAAAGTGATGACACGCATATGCGTTTCAACAAGGTTCCAATTAGACATACACACATGCGCAGAAAAGATATTTTACATTTGGAAGAAGCGACATATTTTTGTATTATTCCTTTTTCCTTTATTATCCTGTACAAATACAACATTTAATTAATTAAAACAACTTTTTGTTATACACAGAAAACAGAAAACATATATTACAAAACAATAATTTCCTAGGCGCGCTGACAGATAATTAGACCTGGCAAGAAAGTTGCAGTCCCATGAATCAGACGATGATAAAAGTGAGATCCACAGTCCACAGTATTCAGTTCCTTTAGATGGGAGGCTGATCTGGGGATAGAAACAAGACAGCCTTTGCGCAGTACCCAATGGTCAGTTCTGTACACCCCCACCGTTGCTAGCTACTCACTTAAAAGTAGATAAAAATGGGCCTCAAAAGGTTTCTTTAGTTCCCTCACGGTTGGCTCCTGACTGGATGCTTGCAGCTGGTGACGAAAGTCTCACTCCAAGCGTCAGCAACACCATAAACCGTGTGGAAAAAAAGATGGGCACCAATAGTGTGATACCAACACATTTATTTCTAAAAATACAAGGGTTAAAAACATGCACTCACATGCCATTATGCCCTATGCGTGACATACAACGTGCCGTCCGCTCACATGGGAGGGTGCCGAGGGGATGCAGGAGGAGGCTGGAACCGGCGTGGGTCCCCGCTTCGTGGCCGCGACTCGGAGCGCCTAGTCCCTCCTCTGATGACGTACCCGGCTAATCAACCTCTTCTCCTCTCACTGAGTATGCACGTTGCAGCACGTCCTGGAAGCTCCACCCTACGCGCGTTTCATGACTGCTGACGTCACTTCTTCAGGGGTATGGAGCCATGGGAGTACTGGATACTATATATACATTTATGCAAGGAGTCCACGGGATTCCAATTGGCTAATTGTCCTCACTGAGAACTCCTGCTAATTGTCCGCACATGGGTGATATATGGCAATGTGATAACAACTGACTTAACTCATTCATGCCTGGACAGTGACAGAGAGACATCTTATACATACTCTATACCCTATTAATGAACTAATACATGTCTCAATGACAGCACAGATCATAATTGAATATAGTCCATCATTAATACATCTAACAATAATAATACATTAATAAAAATCAATAAGACTATTTAAAAATACATATTAAAAAGTAACTCACAACATTGCTACATTCCTTACAAATGTGAATTAATTGTGCTATTATGCTAACTTCTAGCTACTGCCAGTATAGAGGACCCAGAGGTGGAAAGAGAGAAAGATTTTTGGTGGGTCAGAAAGCCTGGTTTGGCAACATTGAATATCAGCAGGACATAAATCTAACCATCCTTTAAAAATGCTGCCAGATCGAATTCGATGTTAAGGCCTCTCGGGGTCATGGTTTTAAGGGTATATATCCAGTAGCTTTCGCGTCTGGATATAAGATTGATTTTATCACCTCCTCTCCAATTTTGCTTGGGACATTCAATCCCTTTGCAAATTAACCCCTCGGGATTTTGGCCATGTTTAATTTTGAAGTGGTTGGAGACACTATGTGTCTCCAAACCCTTTTTAATATTATAAACATGTTCTGCAAGACGTCGTTTTAATGGTCTACCTGTTCGCCCTACATATTGTAGTCCACATGGGCACTCTAACAGGTAGACCACAAAAGGAGTCTTGCAGGAAATGAATGATTTGATGGGGAATTTATTCCCGGTTACATTAGATTTAAAAATGTTACATTTAGAACTGTAGCTGCAACCAATGCACTTCCCACATGTAAAGAATCCATCTAATTCTTTTAACCATGTTGTATTTTGTGTTTTCATGGAATTAAATGGACAACTCGGGGATAATTTAAGTTTTAGATTGTCAGCTTTTTTTAAAACTATCTGAGGGTGCTTAGGTAGTATTGTTTTTAATATTGTGTCACCCTGTAGAATACCCCAATGTTTCTTAATTATGTGTGTTATTGTATTAGACATTCCATTGTACTTGGTAATAAAGGGAATAAACTCAACTCCATCTGGTTGTTTTGGTCTCTTATTATCCATGCAGATAAGGTCATCTCTATTTGTATTTTTAACTGGCCCTCACAACCCTGCTATGGTTATATTCTCTCTGAAGGAATTTATCTTTCAGTTCATTGGCCTGCATCTCAAATATCTCTGGTTGAGAGCAGTTCCTTTTAGTTCTTAAGAACTGACCCTTGGGAATATTATTAATCCATCTATGGTTGTGATGGCTAGATGCCAAAAGATAGGTATTGGCATCAACCTTTTTGTAAAATGTCTTGGTCTCAATGGACCCTTTTTCAATGAACAATGTTAAATCTAGGAAGTCTATGGTGGATGGGCTCGTATTAAACGTGAATTTAAGATTCATATTGTTATTGTTCAAATATTCTTTGAACTTCCCCAAATCCTCTGTGCCTCCACCCCAGATACATAGCACGTCATCTATATAACGTCTCCATAGTACAAGGCTCGCCCCAAATGGGCTGCCGGATTGGATGTACTCCTCCTCCCACATGCCCATGAAAATGTTGGCATAACTAGGGGCGAACCTTGTACCCATGGCGGTGCCACATATCTGGAGGAAGAAGCTATTGTCGTAACTGAAATAATTGTGTGTAAGGATGTAGCGTATCCCTTCTATTATGAAATCTCTAAATCCCTGTTCAAGACTATCATCTTGATTTAATACTCGTCTGATTGCTCTAATACCTAGGTCATGATTAATAACGGTATATAGAGACGTCACGTCACACGTGACCCATATATAGTGATCCTACCATTTAAGATCTCTAACTATATTGAGTATATGTGTGGTGTCTCTTAGGAACGACGGGATTTTGGGAACATATTTTTGCAGGGTGGAATCAATAAATTGAGACAAATTCGAGGTCAAAGATTTTATCCCCGATATAATGGGGCGTCCGGGGGGGTTCCAAAGATCTTTATGTATCTTTGGAATGAAATAGAAAATTGGAATCCTTGGCTGTGGTATATCCAAGAACTCCAATTCTCCTTTGGAAATATTTCCATCTGTGAATCCCTTATGCAAGTACTCTTGGAGTGCTGTCTTAAACTCTATAGATGGATTATGTGACAATTTTTTATATGTAGTTGCATCACTTAGGATTCTCATGGACTCTTTCTTGTAATAGTCAGAGTCCATGATAACTATCCCCCCCCTTTGTCTGCAGCTTTTATTACTATTTGTTTATTGCTTTCTAAACTCTTAACTGCATCCTTTTCCAATTTACTCAGATTATGTTTAGGGATTTTAAACTCACTCGTTGCCTTACTTTTTGTTATGTATGATCATATTTTTAATCTTCTACAGTTAGAGGATTTGTGTATGGCTAAGGAGCCTCAGAAAGGACTTCTTTCCCATGTACACTATACAGTAGGAACTCGTAACGTTAATATTCAAATTACAATTACACACAATTACATAGTTACATAGTAGATAAGGTTGAAAAAAGACGTACGTCCATCAAGTTCAACCTATGCTAAATTTAGACAACAGATATTTTTTCCTATATCTATACTTATTTATTGATCCAGAGGAAGGCAAACAAAAAAACCCATTAAGGGGAAAAGAAATTCCTTCCTGACTCCAAGAATTGGCAATGTTATAAATCCCTTGATCAACATCCTTCCCATGTTTACTTATTTTCTTTTCTCTTTTTTGTTATTAAGGTACTTAAAGAACTTTTTAGGGTTGACCTTACTTTCTATTGCAATCCTTTTTTCATTATCCATTTTTGCTAATTTGATTTCCCTTTTGCAATTTGTGTTACATTCCTTATAATTCTGATACAATATTTCCGTCCCTTCTGACTTAAAGAATCTAAACGCCTTCTTCTTCTTGTCCATTTCCTCCCCTACCTGTTTATTCAGCCACATTGGTTTTGACTTATTTCTTGTATACTTATTACCCAAGGGTATACACTGATGAGTGTGCTTTTCTAACAATGTTTTAAAGACTGCCCATTTATCTTCTACATTTTTCCCTGCAAAAACATCATCCCAGTGTATTACTTGTAGATTAGACCTCAGTTTATTAAAATCTGCCTTTCTAAAGTTTAAGGTCTTTGTTGAACCCAAGTAATCTGTTTTTAGATAATTTATTTCAAATGAGACCATTTTATGATCACTGTTACCCAAATGTTCCAGGACTTAAATATTTGTTATTACTTCTACATTGTTTGATATTACCAAATCCAGTACAGTCCCTCTCCTGGTTGGTTCCTCAATAATTTGGGTCATATAATTGTCTTTAAGTTCCTCAAAAAAACTGTTTCCTTTTGTTATAATGCTAATCTAATTTCCCCAGTCTATGTCTGGATAATTAAAATCCCCCATTATGCAAACATGACCCAGTTTTGATGCCTTCTCCAATTACAAAAGTATTTTAGCTTCCTCAATCTCACAGATATTTGGTGGTTTATAGCATATCTCTACAAACATTTTCTTTGTACTTTTACCTCCACTGCTAATTTCTATCCACAAGGTCTCTACATTTTCATCATTCCCTTCATAAACATCTTCCCTTATAAAAGGTTTTAGATCTGGTTTAACATATAAACATACTCCACCTCCTCTTCTATTTGTTCGATCCTTCCGAAAACGGGAATAACCCTCTAAATTAACTGTCCAGTCATGAATTTCATCCCACCATGTTTCAGTAATGCCTATAATATCATACTGCTCCCTTTGCAGCTATTAATTCAAGCTCCCCCATTTTATCTGTCTGGCTTCTTGCATTTGCAAGCATGCATTTAAGTTTTTTGTCAGCCTGTACTATTATCTTATCTGCTCCTTCCTTTCTGCGTCCACTTGGTTTAGTCTTTAGAAGTTTTCTAGTATTATCTATATTTACTATGGGTGTTCAATGCTCCTCCAACCTTTTAAACATTCTCCCCCCTAGCACTGAAGATCCCTCTTCATTGAGGTACAATCCGTCCCTAGAATATAGATGGCACCGCTCAGAAAAGGAGTCCCAGTGCTCTAAAACACCAAAACCCTCCTTCCTGCACCACTTTTTTTAGCCATGAATTAACCTCCCCAATCTCTGTCTGTCTCCCTGCGGTAGCGCATTGCACTGGTAATATTTCAGAAAATACTACTTTGGCGGTCCTTGCCTTAAGCTTTTGGCCTAGATCCCTGTAATCATTTTTTAGGACCCTCCATCTTTCTCTAACTTTGTCATTGGTGCCAACAAGTACCAAGATCGCTGGGTCAATACCAGCCCCCTCCAACCATTTGTCTATCTGATCCGCAATGTGCCGAACCGATCACCCGGGAGACAACAAACTGTTCGGTTCATGCGGTGATGGCAACAGATTGCCCTACCTACCTTCCTAATAATGAAGTCCCCTACCACCACAACCTTTCTTTGTATCTGAGCATCCTCAGTCTCCACTTTGCTGGAGGAACTATTCCCTGGCTGCTAGAGGAATTAGTCCCCCCCATCCTTGCCATTTCTGCCCCGAAACTCCCAATATCTTCACTTAACATGGCAAATCTATTGCGATGTGTCAGCTCTGAAACGATCTGCCTCTCCCTGTTGCCCCTGCTTCCCCTTCTAACTGTCACCCAGCTACCTACCTGCTCCTCACTAACAGCAACCAAGCTACCTACCTGCTCCTCACTAACTGCGCTAACATCTGCACCACTAGTCGAAGCAAGGGCCTGTCAGTGAGCTCTAAACCCCTTTCAAGATTGCCAATGTCCCTCAATATTGCAAATTGCCTCTTTAGATTAGCAATCTCTGACTCTAAAGAGACCACCCACTCACACTTCCCACAGCGATATGCTCCTTGGAACAGTTGCTCCAAGTGCACATACATGTGGCAAGATGTGCATTGAGTGGCATATTCAATCCTGCTCATTCTAGCAACTATGAAGTTTATAAGTAGCAACAGTAAACTGTATTGCAATATACTATACCTTGTTTAACCGTTTCCTTGTTCAAACTGCTTCTGTTTCTAACTGCACACTTTAAACAACCAGCACTTCAAATCAACCACACACATCAGTATACGCAAGCCACAAGTACTGTATGGCAATAAAAGGCAGATTGAATTGCTATTAGATTTTTAAAAAAAACAAACTTTATAAATTGCTCATACTAATAATTGTTATTTCTCTTTAAAAAAAAAAAAAAATCAGGTTAGTAACATGGTGCATGAGGATATATATATTGATACCAGATATGATCAAAGAAGATCCAAATAAAGAATCCTCCACTAGAATGCACTCTATGTTGCCATGTGTATATATATTTATTGCGATTGACAGTTTTACTTGCGAAACAAATTTCTATCTATTGATCCAAGATCAGCTACCCAGATTAAAAATAAAAAACAATAAAACTTTATTACATCTCTAAATTGTGACTCTGTGCAATTATTTACAGTGTGTATTGTTTAAAAATCCCTTTAGGAGTGGAGTAGATTTTAATGTGTTAGCCAAATAATTTGTTGGAGACTTGTAATCACATTAATATGTGTGTCTATACAGTAAGTATATCTACTTCGGCATCCCTTGAACCCACGGAGTATATCCTTATGTGGAGTATATATATATGGGTAGTAGTTTTTTGTATTCTATATTTCATGTACTTCCCATAACATAATCCAGTTCATCACATATAACAGCATTTAATTAACCATGCTATCTGGCATATAAGTACTGGGATATACAAAGACTGTCACCATCACATATATAAGTTTCTCCAATAGTTGAAAACCTATGTGTTTTAGGTAGATGAATAAATCCCTAGTGTGTACTTATAGGTATATTAGATTGTAGCATATATTGAGTATATCCTAGATATAGTATCAATGTTCCAATGTTTATAGTGTATAGAGACTTTAGTGATTACAGTTTGACTCCTTTTATACCAGAATCTATCTCTATACACTGTTGTAGTGTGGAACTCAGTTGCAACAGACTCAGATAGCCCTGTGCAATAATTATGAGTCCCAATATGCTTCATACAGATATAGGGTCCACATGTGTTCCCTCACTCTCCGGTCTCGGCGGACCTGATAGTGGAGCAGGGATATTAACACTTTGCAGTTAGACGAATCAATTCAGGTCAAGGCGGACCTATGGCAATTTATAATCTGTCTAGGAACATTCATATCTGAGTATACCTGATTTTCTTGATTTTCTCAACGGTATTGCAGACAAGGCTAAAATGCCATTTTCTGCACTCGATAAAAAACTAGTCAACACGCATCTTAACGCGGTAAAGTTGAAAGAAATCACGCACCATGACATAACGAATAACAGCCGCTGCATTTGTAAATACAGTGACGGACAATGCCTTTTTTGGCAAATGTTTGATTTCTATTGATTGTTATTTTTTCAATTGCTGTTTATTGTTTGGATTCAATGTTTTTAATTTGGATGGTTTCTTTTTAGTACTATTCAGGATTGGGTAGCATTTTAAATTAATTATGTGTTTTGTTGGCTACTGGTTTTATGTATTTAATTGATTGGTTGGCTACTGGTTTAAATTCCTTATTTGTTTTGTTGGCTACTGGTTTTATTTATTTAATTAATTGGTTGGATAGATGTTTATTTATTTGTATTCTGACGTTTTGGAATAACCAAATTGTAATTATTTTTCTGTTTTAGTGATTAATGAATGTAATTGATGTGTAGTTGAGGCTTTTTAGTTCTTTTATTGTTGGGGTGTTTAGATGCTTGTGTATTTCTTTGATTACCGGGTGGGTAGTGGGTGAGGGTGGGTTAACCCCTTAATTACTATATCGGTTATTAACCGCTAAGGTTATTAAGGGGTTAGGGGCCATTAGATTGTATTTTTTCTTGTATTCTTGCTGACATCGGTGTAAATGGACATGGACTTTGCTGACGAGGATGCCCTTCATGATGGCAGGGGTACGTTGAACGTTATATTTACTTTATTAATGCTGGTTGGCAAAAGTTTGATGTCATATAGGGCAAATGACCTATTATCCATATGTGGTTAATAGTAATTTTGCCGCATTAATGTACTGGATGTTTTTGGGGGAGGGTTTTTGGGGTTAGAGGAGGTGGTAGTAGGGTTATTGTGTTTATTTTTGTTTCTTGGGGGTGAGGGATTGGGTGAAAGGTGTAGTAGTCCCAAGGATGAATGTTTAGGCCTTCCAGGGGGGGAGAGGGATTGGTTAACCCCTTCATTACAATAGCGGTTCCCACCGCTATGGTAGTGAAGGAATTAACTCCTCCCGCAACCTTCCAGGCAGGCCTAACCACCCTCCCTGGACTACTACCTCCTTCATGCACCACCTCTGCCCCAAGAAACAGACTATTGAGGTTTAACCCCTTCATTACCTTAGCGGCTGCACGCTAAGGTAATGAAGCTGTTTTAATATATCTGTTAATACTAGTGTAGATGAGCAAGGGGTCTCCTGAGCAGAACCACGTTGATTTGAGGGCCGGGGACCACCTGCTTCCCAAGACACATTTCCCGTTAGGGGGTGCCGGTATCTCCTATGCATTTAAATGTCTCGAGTCACGTGACCGTTTTGGGAATTTTGCTATCACAGGTAATCGAGGCTTTCTGAATACTGTGATTTCAACACTAAAAAAACTGGCGGTGTAAACGGCCCGGCGATCTTTTTTATGAAAGCTACTAGTTTAGGCCCCACTGTCGGTCAGGTCCAAATTTCACGGGCTACCATTTGCAAAAAAAATCAGCAAGTGAACATTTTCAAAGAAAAAAACATGAAAGCTTTAGAGATATTGAGGGTCTCTACATCAATTAGGTTGACATGATGCAGCTAGCGCTAAAAGTGAGCATAATGCCATACTAAATAATTGTCTGGACAGAGCACGAGAAAGCAATGTCAACTTCAACAAAGACCAGCTGCAATACCAAGGGGGGAAATGAAACAACATGAGATATGTCATCACAATAGAAGGCAAAATGACAGACCATACTAAGGTAAGATCAATCACAGAGATGCCATCACCACAGACATGAAAAGCTTCAAGGGATGATTAGATATCTGACTTACAGTGGCATCCAGAATAACAAAATGCTTAATAGGATCTAATGAGTGCAATTTCTATAGAATCAGTCTTTTGTTTCTTTGATCCAAAAGATTCTGTAGAAGTCATACAGGCACTTCCAAAGATGGACTTGGGAGCCTTCAAAAAAAAATGCTGCAAAAGGTCAATGAGAGTCATTTACTGTAGGTGTAGATAAGTGCAAAAAAAAGATCACAAGCAGTGATTGGTTGTAAATGAATCAAGACAAACTTTAGTTTCTTTTAAACTAGGAGGCTTGAGATGTAATAATGTCTGCAATCAAAAATCATAAGAGGCTATTACAGGCTTTTAGTATACTTCAAAATAGCCAAACCCATTTTGATGTGAATATAAAAGGGGTAAGTCTTTGCTGTGAACTTAGACGGACTTACTAAAAGCTCACTCCACAGTCAGCTCCAATTGTTCTTCCGATTCTTGCAGAAGCAACATGTCTCACCAATCTCATCAATCCACACATGGCAGCTCTGGCTCTGGGCACAAGAATTTCAGCTCATCCTCAGCTTGTTTATCATCTTTCAGCAAACACAGTGGGAGCTCATTCACTTCAAAGAAAGTATCTTGTTTTGGAAGCAAAAGTGTCTATAGCCATGGATCAGGTGGACATAAGATCTCAGTTGGAAGTTGTCGACCAATGAAAAGTGGACATGGATATGGAGGATATGGTAGTGGACATAGTTTAGGTGGATCTGGCTATGGATTTGGGGGATCATCTTGCTCTGCAGGCATCACCAATGTTACTGTGAATCAAAGTCTGCTGGCCCCACTCAATTTGGAGATTGACCCAAACATCCAGAGAATGAGGACAGATGAGAAGAACCAAATCAAGGGTCTCAATAATCAGTTTGCCTCCTTTATTGACAAGGTAAGGTAACCATGCTCAACATCCTATATTCTCATAAAGGGGCTATGCCATGTCTTGGCTTGAAGAGCCCACATCAAACATAGGCAAGAGTAGATGACTTGAAAATTCTCATTATTTTATTCAAGAAAACCTGGGTGTTGCAACAATTGTATCAATTTTCACACTGGTTTATTTCTTTATTTCATTTTTTTTATGTGTCCTAGGTGCGATTCTTAGAGCAACAGAATAAAATGCTTGAGACCAAATGGTCTCTTTTACAAGACCAAAGAACTGCTAGATCTCAAATTGAACCTCTCTTTGAGGCCTACATTAGCAGTCTCAGGAGACAGCTGGAGAATCTGGGATGTGAAAGAGCGCGCCTGGATGCAGAAAGGAGGAATATGGAGGAAGCAGTAGAAGAATTCAGAAGAAAGTATGTAAATTAGGAGAAATGTTTCTTACCTGAACACTGCAAAATTCTGTCAAAACCATATACGAAACTACAATCACACCACTTAATAAAATAATTCTTACCCAACAGATATGAAGAGGAAGTCAACCGACGCACAGCTGCAGAGAATGAATTTGTTGGGCTTAAGAGGGTAAGTGTCAAGTGATAAACTATACAAAATGTAGTCTTGTTTCATAAAGGGAAAAATTTAACTTTTTATCAGTAAAATAATTCTTATAGGACATTAAAAAAGAATTTCCTTCTGCACGTTTTTGATTTTTGTTTTAATAAATGCAGCCGTTCTATACATTTTCTGCAATACAATTATTTAAGCTGCCATTCAATCCATTGTCCAGTGATCGATCTGGGAAGATCCGGACTCCTAGGGCATGCAATATGGCCGCTTATTTCAAAAGAGGAAGTTGGGAATGGTTGCTATAGCAACCCCAGGAAATGTAATACATTAAAATTAATTATTAAGGGCATAAGTGGTGGAGAAAATACAATATTATCTAATGCTACACAACTGATTTAATAAAAAAAATACATATAGGATTTTGAATTCCATGCTGCTTTAATATCGGAAGCATTGTATTATAAAGCCTAACATTGAATGAATATACTTATCTATTTGTATCTTTCCTGTAGGAAGTTGATGCTGCTTTCATGGGCAAAGCTGAATTACAAGCAAGGGCGGACTCCCTGTCTGATGAGATCAACTTCCTGCGAGCTCTGTTTGATGCGGTATAAATATGGAGCTCCTTAATCTTCTTATTTTTTAATTTGTTAATTGACAGACCTGGTACCATATTCCTAAAATAAGAAATAATGATTTTACACCAAATACTTTGAAATTGATACTCACATTTCTGTATAAGAAATAGAACTTAATTTCTAACAGCTACAACATGTAGACATCTTCTTTGTATATCTAGCTGTATAATTTCTTGTACAAATTTGGGGAACAAATGACAGGAGAACAATATGTGTTTGAAAATCTATCTTTCAAATTGAAGGGACCTTTTTCATACGGCACCTGTACTTCATCAGCAAACATATTACTATTTTCTCTACTTTGCAGGAAATATCTCAGCTTCAGTCTCAGATCTCAGATACATCAGTCCTTGTTTCCATGGATAACAGCCGAGACTTGGATCTGGACGGCATCATTGCTGAGGTCAGATCTCAATATGAGGATGTTGCTAACAGGAGCAGAGCTGAAGCAGAGGCCACATACCAATCCAGGGTGAGTCTATTGAAAGCAAATTCAAACAGTCCCAATCTAAAGTTGCACGTATATATAACATACACATGCTATATACCTATAAACCGTAGTACTCTATTCATATATAATCTCCACTATACTTATTGTAATATTGTATATTGTCTGAATAATCCATACTTGTGTAAATATAAGATCATCATGCTATTTTAGATACAATTACTGTAGATGCTTCACACCAATGCTTCAATCTTCTCTCACATGGTTTTTTTTCTTCAGTACGAGGAGCTGCGTTCCACTGCAGGCAGTTATGGGGATAATCTGCGCAACACTAAGCAGGAGATTGCTGAGCTCAACCGTCTGATTCAGAGACTTAAGGGAGAAATAGAGAGTGTGAAAGATCAGGTAAAATTAATACGTGTGTAATATGTATTCTTACTAGATTAACAAACAATGATAACTTCCTTAATATACAGGTTAGCATTAACTGTATAGTATATATTACAGTACATATTTACTCTGTCTGAAATTAAGAATGGAAGTATTATAAGAGAATTTGTCTGTTTGTCCATTAGTTAACTATGTTAAATAGTGAACATCCAAGCAAAATGTTAAATTTATTAATGTATAGTGTAAGAAAGAATCTTTTATTTACTTTGTGTTTTACCAGCGCGCTAGACTAGAAGGTGCCGTAACTGAGGCTGAAGAACGTGGGGAGATGGCCGTCAGAGATGCCAAGTGTAAACTGTCTGAGCTGGAGGATGCTCTGCAGAAAGCTAAGCAGGACATGGCTCGCCAGCTGCGTGAATACCAGGAGCTGATGAATGTGAAGCTGGCTCTGGATATTGAGATTGCCACCTACAGGAAACTGCTGGAGGGAGAGGAGAGCAGGTGAGTGAAGGTTATGCAGCATGTAGACACACTGTCAATATACAGTAGAAAAGTATTTCATCTTTATAATAATAGAAGAATTATATTAAATAAACATAAATGCTGCCAGCTTTACAGTGACATAAACGTCATGATGTACAATACAAAGTACACAAAATAGTATCCTCTGTGGAAGTGTACATACATAGTATAAATAATAGTTTTATTTTATGTAGAAGTAGAAATGTGATCTTGAAATGGTAAACTAACTTTAACAAATGTTCTATCTTTGTTTCAGGCTGGGTGGAGAAGGTCTTATTAGCATCTGTAAGTAAAGGAGTGGTTCATTTTTGTGTTTGTATACTATTCCAACTATTTAAAACTGAAACCATGGAAGAACTACAGTATCATAGGCATTACAAGAATAGAGGTATACTACTGCTAGTTGAAATATTTTGCTGAAAGATATCTAAAAAAATAAGCATTTCCATCTCAAGATTTAAACTCATTTGTCTTTTATTATATTCCTGCCCTGGAACAAATGTTAAACTGGACATTAAGATTTAATCTCCTAAATACAATTTTTTTCCCACTAACATTTCCAGTCATTGACTATTTCCTCCAATCTCTTTGAAAGTGTGCCTACAAATGTAATAGTATACTAATGAGTCAAATGTACAAAACTAGTTATCTGTTGTTATTTTACATTTGATGCAATTCTGCATGCCAGGGAAGTTTACAGAAACTCAGGCTTGAATTTAACACTAAAATACATGTTAAATACTAGCTCAGATTTTATGGCTAAATCATACTTAGTTAATACTTCCTTTAAAATGTTTGATCCCTAACACATTGCTTCTTTTTTTACAGCTGTACTTCACTCTAGTACTGGAGCATCACACTACGGTGGAAGTGGACACCGCCACAAGAGTGGATGTAGCTCTGGCAGTGTTTCCCAAGGAAAACATGGCTCAGGACATGGACAGTCCTGCTAAAATGGAATTGGCCGATGTTACTGTATCTGTCTCATAGAAATCATCTGCTGAAGTTCTAAATGTATTAAAAGCATAACACAACTGAATACAATTGGCTAATTAATAGATTGCCTTCATGTTGACTGCTACTACGAGTTCCAGTTCATCACATTAAACCAATTCTGGCACATCTAGGCTAATGCAAAATGTACTTTCTTTTCTATTAGATACATGTATATTTTGAGCATTACATTTTGAAACATGAATGTAGTACAGATATACAAACTGGTTAGTCTGTTTGGTACCATTAATCTTATTATAATAAATGTTATAACAAACAGACTTGTTAGTCAGTAGACTTTTCTTTGGAAGCTCTCAATGTGAAGCCATTAATCTACAAGATTATCTGTCTGGGAATTCCGGCATTCTTCTGATAGAATCAGTGAATGATTTTCAAACCTTGACATTGTTTACTTTTCTTTACAGATGCATTTAAAATGGTCAATGGTTTTTCCACTAAAGTACAGCAGTGTGTCTGAAACTGTAAACAATCAATTGATTTTAAAAGCAATCACACAGAAATGACATTTGTGAAAAATATCATATAATTAATAACAACGCACTAAATAAGACAATTAATATAATAGTTTGCTGTATTCAATAATAATCCATTTAGTAATTTAAAATAATACATTCCAAATTTTAATACAATATAACAAATGGTTTCAAATGATAAATCATCAAATGGTTTTACTTGAATTTGTGATACTTGAGTAAGTGCAAAATGTAGAATTATATTCCTTGATCCAAATCTAATCACAATTGTAAAATGCATTGTCTATTCTTCTAACTGAAACAATCTAATTTCACTCTTTTCAATAAACTGCTATTTTCAGGCTATGGATTGGCACAATTTTTTTAAATTTAATTGCGCATTAATTCGAAACTTTTAACATAATAATTTTGAATAATCCTACAAAATAAGAAATGTTTTGTTTTTATTTTAATGTATGTCATTATTTTGTAACAATGGATTTACTTAAAAAATAAATCAAACAAGACTGAGACACACAGAGAAGGGATTAAGTTTTACTATTATTCTGTTTTAGGCATGTAATATAGTGCACGCGCGTACGCTACCATGCACGCACGTCAATTAGATTTGGCTGTGGCGTTCTATACTTCAGCCGCGCACGCGCATGGCAGTGAGCGGTGGCACGGCAGATCACAGCAAAAACATAAAAATTTATATTTTCGCTGTGCTGCCATGCCACTTAACGCTGCCAAGCCAATAACAGCGCGGCTATCACTGTGACGTCTATAGCCAGGCCCCCTAGCCGTGCATGCCACCGCTTACAACATATGAATGAAACACATGCCACGTGCATGTGCAATGCCGGGCACGTGCCCGCACGCACACCAGTGCCTACTATATAACAAGCCTTAGTCTTCCTGGGGCTCAGTGTGCTTTGATAGGCAGATAAACACATCTCCTTTTTCACTTGAAAATTGAGTCCTCCTTGAATTTCTGATAAACTTTAATAACAAGCACAAACAGAAATTAGAAAAAAAAATTGGGAATGAATAAATTAGGAGAGAGTGAAAAAAAACAATACTGAGACTGGGAGAGCAGTTGGGGAGACCATTTAGCTATCTGCAAACTTTGAAAACAAAGCAAAGCAGAGCTGGTCATGGAGGAATTTAATAACCAAGTGCTAGGGAGGAAGGAACATACCAAAATCCCATGGTTCTGGGAAGGGTAGCTGCGGATATCATAGATAAATCTATAATAAATAAGTGTTGAAAATATCATAATAAATATACAGTAAAATATCAAGTCCACATGAAATCTATTGTACCGGACAGTACCACTGGGTCTCCAAAGTCTTTTTGGTGGAACAGGTGCTAAGGCAGGTGCACTAGTCAATTATGGCTTGGGGCTCCTTAATATATTTTCAGAAGCCATAGAAGAAAGTTGGGCAAATGTTCTAATTTTCTAATGTTCAGGGGAGACATTAGAAGAATGGGCTCTGTAATTCGCCTGATAAAGGTTTTGGCTTTGACAATTGCTGAGACTTTGTCTTTAAACATTGTAAAAACTTCATGGGAGAGTTGAGTTGAACTTGCCTCCAGGATCATAGTCAATGTACCTGACATATACATAGAATCTTGGTATAGTCTGCTCAGGTTGCGGTGACAACTTAATCTTACCAGGGATGGATCTAATATGTGTTCTTCATTTGAATCTGCAACCTTCAAGTAAGGTACTGCTGCTATAGCTTATGTAGTAGCATCTGAAACATTTTACATTTCTTTGTTTCATCTAGTGGTGATGAGGGATACAGGTGAATAGTTGTGCGGGATCTGCAATGTTCCAAGGATCTTAAAGGAATCCTTCAACATTTTCCACTCTTATTGCTTTTCTGGAGGTAATGGAGGTTCCCAGTTCCATGTTTCCACAGAAAGCACTCAAAGGAGAGACTTCCCTTGTATGTTGACTGGATCTATGAATCCGAGAAGGTCGTAGAGACTGTTGACTGTAGACAAGACTCCATCGGGTGTATGGCTTTTCTTCGATGGACACCTGTAACATGAATGTGTCCACTTTAAGATCTCAGCTCAATCCTAGCCTCCTAGTGGAAAAATACTTTTATGGCACCTGGGCAGAAAAACCTTAGACGATTGGCCTGTGAGAACCAAACCCATCTGGTTCAGCTCTGCTGTTGTCACTTCTTTGAAGACTTGTGGTAGTGTCAACCGACAAAGACGTCAGATATGGAGGAGACAAGAGAAAAAGAAAATGCCACGATAGTTCATTACCTCTGCTGGTATATATATTCAAAACTGAATGTATCAGTAAATGGCTTCATGTAGGATGATTAGAAAATTAATATGTTTAATACTCTGTATAAAAATCAATAAAACAGATTGCATAGTGTATGCAATCAAAATGACATTGGTGAAAGAATGCCACACCGTTGCCATCGGCTCGATGTTCTTCTCTCCGTCAATATAAAAAAATTGGAATCCTACATACTACAAGTCACTAGGACATGCGCCTAGTATGTAGAACTCTCGGTTGGTAATATATCCCCGACTGGTTGCTTGATGGGGCCGCAGAAGTCCTTGGTCAGCTGCTTGGCTCAGCCTCCTTGCTTGCGTCACCGGCTGGCCTCCCCAGATGATGTCACTGCTCCCAGCTGTTCTCGGCTACAAGGTACTCGAGAGTCCTCCAAGTAAACCCTACGCATTTCAAGACAACAACTGTCTCTTCCTCAGGGGTGAGGTAGATGATCTGTTCCTAGTGGTTATTTATACCTTTTTTAAAACAGCTCTAATTGTTCATAACACTTTGGGGCCTATGCAGTAGTGTTCATAAGCCACTTATCAAACACTTATCACCCAAAATGCCTACTGCTATTCAGTAAGCGGTGATAAGTGGATGATAAAAGACTGAGGGCCTCATTCAGAAAGCCTCGATAGCGCCCTTATCGAGCACTTATCGACCAAAATGGCTACTCGTATTCAGAAAGCCTCGATAAGTGCCTGTATTGATGCAAAATTGATCTATGATCAAAAGAAAATTGCCAATTGAGCGTCGATCAGCCGCTTATCGACCATTTTCGGGAGGATCATAAACTCGCGCGATTCAAATACCCGCGAGTTGGCTGTCGCGGCCTATCACAGCCCTAAAAGGCGATCTTCTCCCCAAATCCAATTCACCTCAAACTTTAGGTAAATTGGTGGGGAGATTGCCTCGATGAGCTGCGATGTGTCGGGCCTTAGAAAAAATCAGGCCCTTTTCCTGCCTCGGATTGATGCCAGGGGTCTCCGGAGCTGATAGCCATTAATAGCAGCTCCGGACCCCCCCGGCATGCATCCAAGGAAGGAAAAATGCATTTACAGCAACTTTATTACCTTAGCGGCAAACTGCTAAGGCAATGAAGGGGTTAAACACCCGTGCCAGGCTTACTGTGGCTAGCGAGGATGGGTGAAGGTGGAATTTGGCCCTTAGTGGCTGTTTAGGCCTTGCGGGGGGGTTGCGGGTGGACTTAACCCCTTCCTTACCTTAACGGTTAATACCGCTAAGGTAATAAAGGGGTTAACCCAACCGCTACCCACCTGCAAGGTCTAGATATCCATCCTTAGGGCTAATACTCCCTTCACCCATACGTGAGGCCTAAGCACCCACTCCTGACTGACTATACCCACCCTGTACCCATTGAGTAGTATAGTGGTACATCATACCCATATAATAATATGGGCATGATAAGCCACTATAGCACTCAATGGGCACCCTAATTACAATACATTAATACACAAGACACACAATAATAAAACATAACTAAACTCCAAAAAACACACTTCACTAAATAAAAACAGTAGCCAGCTAATCCAATCAATACAAGCAATAACAACATCAACAATGAATGAATTAAACCATTAACCAATCAAACCAATTAATTCCTAAACCAACTCAAAATGAATAGTAACAATAACCGATCAAAACATTAATTACTACAACATTAATGAATTTAAACAGTTAAATAGAAAGAAAGAAATTCTAACAATATCTGAACTAACCATAAAACGCATTAGCTAACATAATATAACATTAACTACAAACGAACACCAATCGCAAACCTTTTATTAGCATTAAGCATGAAAAAACAAACAATGACAGCCACATAATAAACTGAAATGAAAAAAAACAACAGCAATACCAAGCCAGAAATGCCCCCCAAATATTGTCATAATAATGTATTAATCTGTACCCTAAAGTGGTACAGATTAATATATTATCAGTGAATGTGCCTCCCCCAAAAAATCAAAAAACACATCCAAAGAATAAACCTGTAAAAAGAGACATTTACAAACATTCAATATATTACTTACCATTAGAAGCGATGGTCCTCCGACTCCCGGGGTAACAGGTACAAAGGCCTGTGGGTAAGAAAGCACTTTCTTACCCACAGGCCTTTGTACCTAGAGCGGGGGCGATTGTCTTATATACCCCTCATCTAATCATCTAAAATATCACAAACCTGTTGAGATCGGGTCGCTCCCCAATGCGCATGCGCGTGACGTCATATCGAGCGCCACCACTCCAGGACCAAAGGTCTGTGCGCGTGATGTCATAACGAGCGCCCCCGCTCCAGGTACAAAGGCCTGTGGGTAAGAAAGCACTTTCTTACCCACAGGCCTTTGTACCTAGAGCGGGGGCGCTCGTTATGACGTCACGCGCACAGACCTTTGGTCCTGGAGTGGTGGCGCTCGATATGACGTCACGCGCATGCGCATTGGGGAGCGACCCGATCTCAACAAGTTTGTGATATTTTAGATGATTAGATGAGGGGTATATAAGAAAATCAATTGCTCCATAGACCAGACTCCTTGATAAAGGACCTACCGGTCCGAAACGCGTAGGAGGTGCGCTTTTGTCCGCATGAGGGGTTTTCTTGTCACCAGTCATGCACTGAAATAAAGGATATTTACTTTTACTCCACCTGGCTCCTTGGCTGTGCGCCATTTGCTGCTGTTTGTTGTTGATAATGGTAAATAGAAGGAAAGTTTCAGGCGGTTCACAGCTACTGTAGGGGTACAAAAACTGGTATCCAAGTGCAATCAAAATAAAAGGTTGTTTATTAAGTGCATACACATGAATCCTTCTGCTACAGAGAAAAACTCTGATGCGTTTCGTCCACCAATGGGACTTTGTCAAAGAGTGTACCCCTACAGTAGCTGTGAACCGCCTGAAACTTTCCTTCTACTTAACATACAAAACAAGTGTTTTGAATTCATGGCAGAACAAGAAACCAAGAATAGCAAGGGCAATACTTATGTCCCCAAAAAAAGAGGGGGTGTAGCAGTTCCAAACCTAATTAAATATCTAGCATCTCCATCGAGATTCTGGTTTACAAAATAACAAAACATTAACTATATGCCCCCATATAAAACAATAGAACATACTCTAAAGATATGGAGATCGGCTCACCCACTAATATCATACCCCTCAAGACTAATTCCACTAACGGGAAACCCAAACTTCCTTCCTGGAATGGGGAATAATAATTTTAAACAACGGGGAAAAAAAAGATATAAAAGTAATAGGGGATGTTTTAGTTATGTGGGAAATAATGGAATTCGCAGATATAGCAAACTCCTTCCATGAATATGATAAAAAAAATATAAACGAGGTCATGCCAATGGATAAACTTACAGCATGCCTAAGACATACAATAAAAATGCATAACAAGATATGGGACCCATGGACTACATATAGATAGGATAGATTCCAACCCGAGTTAATGAGGATTGTCCTAGAGCTGGGGTACTTCCTGAATTCACACATCAAATAGAGGATGCTGGTCTCCGGTATAGCTGGCTGAGTCGAAAGATGGTAGCGAGATGAACTTTCCTCCCCCTTCCCCCCATTTTCTGTCAAAGCCTCCCACCCTCCCTCCCCCCCGATATTTTAAAATTAGTTTTTGGCAGAAAGGTTGCGCCTTCTCACTCTTCCCCAATGATTGGGCTTCCCCCGGGGGAGAGGGGGGGGGGGGACTGCATATCTAATCCCCTCCCAATGTTTGTGTATTTCTGTACATTATATTATTCAAATATATTATGCTCATTAATTCTGTACCCCAAATGAGAACATCTCAATAAAAAAATTGTGATTAAAAAAAAATACATAACAATTTCATAAAAACAAATGAAATGGAGCAAATGAAAAGACCTCCCAAGTTAAAAAGGTGGAGGAGGAGGAGTTTCCATTTCTATTCAATTTCAAATTCTAACTGGTAGCAGTTGTTTGGAGGCTGGTGGGCCCTCCCCCCAGAGCTCACTCCTCCTCCTTCACCTTTTAACTTGGGAGGTCTTTTCATTTGCTGCAGGAACAGGACCTATGATGGTTCTTCCCCTCTTACAGAGGTAAAAGGAAGTGTTCACAGTGTAGGACCTGCATTAATTTGGTTATACCTTGGCGTAGGTATGCAGGCTTATGACGCTTTGGCCAAAGGGTTAACTAAATAACCAAGTATTTATTATTATTATTATTATTGAAGTATTTTACTTTATACTTTTTACCATATATGTTTAGTCAATGGGATGTAGCATAGGGCACCCCTGTCTCTTGTTATATACAATTGCCATGCTCAGTAGCTCTCTTGTTGACATAAATATATATTCATAATGTGGTGGGTGTGGGAGTTTGAGCTAGCTGGGAATGTGTATCTAATAATTACTACCCTTAACATTTTACTTGATGATTAAGCTAGACAGTGTATTAAACATAAACCTAAATTGTTTTTGAAGATGTTCTTTTAGCATAGTCAAATCAGATATTAGTACTGTCGCTGTTTGATAATAATTTCTGTAAAAAAATAAGGATAATTAAATATATATTTATGAAAAATATTATTGTGTTGAACCATGTGTAACATAGAATATAATGTATGCAACATTGTATATGTTAACACAGCGTTGCTCAATATTTTCGGCTCGCACCAAAGCGTATTAGCCTGCAAGCCACTTTCAAGGCATTGCCCTAATATCGCAGGTCCTAACTGTAACTGATCTGTGTGTTTGTTTACTTTGTCCAGCTGGTCTCAGCTTTTTTGGAGGTTAGTGGCTCCTCCCACCCAGGGTTTAAAGCTCGCCCCTCCCCACTGTCCAAGTAAGCAGGTTTTCTCTTCATGCAGCAGGTTATTACAGGTTCAATGCCAGGACCATCCTTCCCCTAATTATAGAGGTAAATAAGGATTTTAATCAGTTAGTGTTAGGACCTGCGATATTATGGTCATGCCTTGAAAGTGGCTCGCAGGCTTATATGCTTTGGCCAAAGGGTTAACTAAATTACCCTTTTTTCAAGAGATATATAGGTATTTCACTGTGTATTTTTGTCACATTGGATTTTGCTCTGGACTTCTTTGTTTCTTGTTTTATACAATTAGCCACGCCCATTAGCACTTCTTTTGACACTTATATACATATATATATATATATATATATATATATATATATATATATATATATATATATATATATATATATATATATATATATATATATATATATATTTTTTTTTTTGTGGTAATTTGGGGGGTTTCTGAGAGCTTGCTGGGTATCTGTGTTAAATTATTTTTTGCCCATGTGGCCTTTTTTGTAATCTACAGATCAATTTTATTAAGTTACCCAGGAGTTTGTATTTTAAACATGTATTGGTTATGATTTGTATTTTCCCAGAATGGGTTAAGGTCTACCCTTATCTATATGCGTGCACTAAGATAGTAGTAAAGAAATTGTTACAGGAATTTATTCCTAGGTATAGATAATATAATATTTACTCAGACAGAGTAATATAAATGATCTCCCTATGAGACACTTACGGGAAGTATCAGTTGTTCAAAGGAACTAATTATTAAGGACCATGTTATTTGTAATGAATCAATCAGAAAGTATTGTATGCAACTAATAAAAATGTGTTCAGTTTCTCCATGCGCAGGTCAAAGTTACAGGTCAAAGTTGTACAGTTTACTTTCAAGAATCTGAAAGAGTATCTACTCGAGCCTGGAGACTGGGTGTTGGTTAAATTGTTTAAAAGAAAACATGCATTACAGCCCAGGTGGAAGGGCCCATACCAAGTACAGTATTGCTTACAAGAAATACAGCTGTCAAGGTTGCAGAGCTCACCTCATGGGTCCATGTAACTCGTTGTAAAGTTTTCTCCCCCATCAAGGACTCATTTACACAAGTTTTTAAGGCACCAAAAGACATTTACACAAGTTTTTAAAGAACTAATAGACACTTATACAAGTATTATTTTTGAAGAATCAAAAGAATAAGAACTTAAAATTTTCATATATTCATTATAGCTGAATTGTTGTATATTAACCTTATATTTTTCTATGTTTTATATTTTATATACTAATATATAGTTTAGGATTCTGACCAGAATTACCAAACAGATCAGTGGATTCTGGTTGGGTTATTATTAGGGGTTATTTGTATTATTATTATTATTATTATTTTTTTTAATCTGGAAACTAAATTAAAGAATTACGAAAATAGAAGGGTTCCACATTCTATTATATTTATGTGTGGTAGGACATCCGGAGATAGCAGATATGAGAGAAATGTTTTGTTAGGCTTAGCATATAGGGTAGCCCTCAGTTTTAATATTATATTTTGTTATATCTGTGTACATTTATTTTTAAGTGCTACAAGGGGAGTGAGTTATACACCCATACTTATTAATATTAAAGGCTAAGTCAAGATTCAATGTGTTTATAACCATTTATATAGAAAAGCTGAACTGGTAATGGTTTGATATAAGTTACAGTTAGATAGACCCCTCGATATTGTACCATATATCTATTCAGAAGATGCGTATATATATATTCACAGCAGACGTAAGATCAGAGAGATAGTATGTGTGAAAATTATACTTAATCCGTTGAAGATTTCCTTGTATTCAATGATATAGATGCTAGGAAATATTTAATTATGATATATGTAAAGGGTTTATTTTGTTTGTTTAGGTATTCCAACTGGACTATGATACTGTATATGTAGGTATATCAAATGCAATTACACTATGTATTGTGATCTTTTTAATACTATTGGACAATTACAGAATTTTTATAATAGCTCAGGAGATTTTATTCCAAGTCTGGTACAGCAAAAAAACGAATGTAACTATAAGAGCAGAAATGTTTGTGCAATGGTGGGAGAAGGGTGTTGTATTTATGTACCTGACAATATATGGCTAATGTTACCCATGATATACTGGGTATAAAAAATAGCGTAAAAATCGGAAGACTCTTTGAAAATAACATCTAGTTGGGACTTGGGACTAGGCACATAGTTTAGATCACTGGGAGCGAAACTAGTGAAAGAACTGATTATATGTGTATGTGTGTTTATTAAACACACAGATACCCAGTAAGCTGATATAAACCCCCAAAAAGCTGGTTGTGACAGATCCAATGCAGATCAATCTTCCTGTAATTATACAGGTAAATAAGAATTTTAATCAGTTAGAGTTAGGCCTGCGATATCTGGCATGCCTTGAAGTGGCTCGCAAGCTTACAATGCTTTGGCCAAAGGGTTAAACTAAATTATCCTTTTTTCAAGATATATATATATATATATATGTATTTCACTGTGTATTGTTGTCATATTGGAAGTAGCTCTGGGCTCCCTTTATGTGTGTTTGTTGTAATATTCATTGCTATCTCTTGAGTTAAAGCAGAGTTTCTCAACTCCAGTCCTCAGGGAACCCCAACAGGTCAGGTCTTAAGGATATCCCTGCTCCAGCACAGGTGGGTCAATCAGTGGCTCAGTCATTTTGACTGAGCCACTTGTGCTGGAGCAGGGATATCCTTAAGATCTGACCTGTTGGGGTTCCCTGAGGACTGGAGTTGGGAAACACTGCATTAAAGGATTTATCACCAAGCTGACCGCTCAAGTTATTTCCTCCATGCCCCTCCAAGAAGTTATACATGAAGCACTGACAGAAGCTTCTCTTGTGTAACAATACCCCCCTGATGTGATCCAATGACAAATAAATGCTTATCAGGATAGGGAAAGACAATTGTGAATAGATATGGAGTGGGTGAGACTCCAATGAATTGAGGATCAAGACCAAAGGTTACATCAAGGAAATACCCTCTACCAGGAAAGGATACTGTGTTTTCCAAGAATAAAGTTATACATTTCTCACTGAAGATTTTGAAAAGTATAAGAGAAGGGACTGATGAAGTAATATTGCTGAAATCAGTATACTGTTGAATGAATATATTATTGAAATGGACTGGGGGTGTTTCTGGAGAAGAATTGAAGGCGATGTTCTGTTTCCATTTTGTCTGTTATGTTTTCAGTCTCCATTTTGTGTGCAAGATGTGTGTGGTGTGAATGAATGTGTTTTGCTCACAGTAGATTTACGACGGTGTCTGAAGTAATGCCCACATTCCTGGTGTAAGGTTGTATCTGGTTTCTACAGAGAACTGTTTTAAGCCAGTTTAACCAGGTTCTAATGATCTGTAACATGATTGGTTTAAGAGTTGAGTGGTTAGTAGATTCTGCCTTGTAACCTATTTTGAACAAAGGAATAAAAAAAATGTATTAAAAAGCTGTTTGGACACTCCCTGGCAGAGAGTCTTATAGACTTTTGAATGTGTAAGTATGAACATACTCTGCAATAAACTTCTCATTCACAAATGAACCCATGTTTGTGAATTTGCAAACAACGACAATACTCCTCTCTCTCTCTCTCTCTCTCTCTCTCTCTCTCTCTCTCTCTCTCTCTCTCTCTCTCTCTCTCTCTCTCTTTCTCTCTCTCTCTCTCTCTCTCTCTCTCTCTCTCTCTCTCTCTCTCATATATATATATATATATATATATATATATATATATATATATATATCTCTATCTCTCTCTATCTCTATCTCTCTCTATCTCTATCTCTCTCTATCTCTCTCTATCTCTCTCTATCTACAGTATCTCTATCTCTCTATTTCTATCTCTCTATTTCTATCTCTCTATTTCTATCTCTCTCTATCTCTCTCTATCTCTCTCTATCTCTCTCTATCTCTCTCTCTTTATATATATATATATATATATATATATATATATCTCTATTTCTATCTCTCTATTTCTATCTCTCTCTATCTCTCTCTCTATCTCTATATCTCTCTATCTCTCTCTAGCTCTAGCTCATCTCTATCTCTCTATCTCTATCTCTCTCTCACTCCTTTTTCTCTCACACTCCCCCTTTCAAACACACCTTCTCTCACACTCCCTCTCTCACACATTCCCCCCTCAATGTCACACTCTCTCCTCTCTCTCCACACTGTGCCCCTATCTCTGATCCTCCCCCTTCTCATTCACTATCACCCCCTCTCGCTCTCCCTCTCACACTCCCTCTTCTCTCTCACACCCCCTTAACACATCCATCACACCCACTTCTCTCTCATGCCCTCCACCGGCTCTCTCACACTAACCCTCATATCTCTATACCCTTTCTCTTACATTCTCCCTCTCTCACACACACACCCTCTATAACACACTGTGTTCCCTCTCTATCACTCCCAGCTCTATCTCACACTCTGTTTCCTCTCTCTCCCACTTGCCCTCTCACACTGCCTCCTCTCTTTCACACTCCTTCACTCACACTTCCCCTTCACTCACACTCCCACCCTCTCTCTCATACACTCATTCTCTCACACATTACCCTCTATCTCTCACATCCTCCTCTCTCTCTCTCTCTCTCTCTCTCTCTCTCTCTCTCTCTCTCTCTCTCTCTCTCTCTCTCTCTCTCTCTCTCTCTCTCTCTCTCTCTCTCTCTCTCTCTCTCTCTCTCTCTCTCTCTCCTCTCTAACACTCCTCCATTCTCTCACACTATGTTCCCTATCTTTCAAACTCCACCCTCTCTCACATTATCACACTTTCACCCCTCTCTCTCACACTATCTCCCCTACCCCTATTGCGGCCGCAATCGGAGAGAACACTAGCAGAGGGACAATTGTGATAGACTCTAGCACTCGTGGAGGTGGTGATATCACAGCAAGCTGTGCACTTGGGAGATCCTGGCTTGAATTGGTTTGTTTTAATTGCTTTAAAGTACCACAACATTAATACATTGTATTGTACGTATGAATGTTGCCACAGCCAATAAGAAGTAATCAACTTTTGACTGTACTTTTGGCTGTACTATTTAAAGTGAAACAGAAATTGGATTGTCATACAAACAGATAGAAAAAAGTTATCTAGATCAGTACTCTTCTGCTGTATTGCTCTTCTTCATCTTTTGCTTCAACGATGGATCAATAAAACTTCTACGGATACAAGATTCTGCTTAGTGCTAAACCAGTTACAGCACTATGGACCCTACGAAGGCACTGGATCCTTGCTGATAATACCAGATGTCCTATGTTCCTAAAAATACTAATGGAAAGAAAAAGGTAAAAAATGAAATCTGTAAAAGCATCCTAAACTCCATAGGGCAAGACTCTGTGATCAATCTTGAAGAAGAAGCAAGCGAGAACAATAGCAAATGAACATCCCCAAAAATCTGATTCTGCACTAGTTACCTCAAGCACCATTGCACGCAGCTCACCCTACCTCGAACCCAACACATCCATCTCCAGACACATTTCAGCTGCCCACAGACCCAGCACAAGCCAATTGGAAACAGTATGCCCCAATTCCGACCCAATGTACCCCACCAAGGACCGTGCTCCAGTCTAAGTTTAACTTATGTCTTAATTTGGAATACCATGATATTGTCAAGTCATTTTTTGGGGACAATTGTAATGCTGGTACACCTGTGGCTCATCCTGCCACTGATCATGCACAGGTGCCTGGATTTAATGGATGAAGAAAATGACCTTGTTTTAGAGTGGATGGACCATATTGCGAGGCATATGGATGGTCTCTATTTGCTTGTGGATAGACTACTGCAGGAGAGTCCACAACATCTGGAGGAAGCCTCTTCTCACCTGCTCCCTCCATGTGCCTCTAAGCAACAGCCAGGTGCTAGAAATCACATACATACGATCCCGCTCATTCAGCAACAATGAAATTGTGCCTATGATTCTGCCTTGTGCTACTGAAACTGACCTGCAAGAAAGTGGTATCCCAGAGCAGTTACCTGTGCCTTTTCACAAAAGCACACCTATGGTAAATGAACCACACAGGTGGAGATGCACCTGTCTCCCTGTAACTACTGTAGTAATCCAGTAGCTGACATCCCTTTTTCCAAAATACCCAGGGAAAATTTGGATATGTTGCATGCTGCATGGAACAGCCACATCGATTTTCTCAATTAATCTGCCAGCATCATGTACCATTTGAACTTTATACTGAGTGGGCCAGAAATGTGAACTTTGATGGCCCCTAAATAGAAGGCTTTACAGAACAATTTGTGGTGTGCTGTTTTAAATGCACTTGCGAAGAAGTACATTACTGCAGAATTTAAGAACATCAAAGACACTATTAATGGACTATTATGGCATCTAAGGACTGTGGGCTGGAGTAATCAGTGATGGAAACTCATGAAAACATTATATTTTTTAATAAATGCAGTTTATTGTTTTATTATGTTGAGGTGCAACTCAGTAGTGTGCAAGTGGAGTAGTTTGGGTGTGCTCAGTTTTAAGTAATATTGTTGTTGTTGATTTCATGAAATGTTCCAGTGATGATGTTGTTTTAATCCTTATTTTCATCTTTGTTTTGCAGACTCGGGAGCTTTCTCAATACCTTGTTCATGTAGAAACCACATCCAGTGACACAGAACCTCACAATTGGATAATTAAGGTAAACACTGCCTTTTCGTCATCACTTTGCATTGTTACTCCTGCACACATGTTCATTATTTCGATGAAACACATACTGTACAGTACAGAATGCATTCCATCCAGTTGGTATAGAGTGTACATGCACAGTAATTGAATTGCGCGCATAGACATTCCAATCATTTGGCATATATCACGCATGTGCTCAAATTCAAATTTACTGAATAAATGTCATACTCATAGTCATAAAGTATTTGTCTGTTAACTGAAGTTTCATAGCATTGATATGTATATATAAGAATAAAGGGTGGGTTACATTACACAGAAAAGTACAAAACTTGCATTACTGTAGCAATAGCCTCGGAATACAGTGTATTGAATTTAGGTTAAAGACCCACTAGCCCCATCTATCTTAACTGCAAAGTACTACAGCAGCTGCCAAACAATATTTTGCAGCCACTACTCAGCTGAGCTCACGGGCCAGTTAAATGCAATGAAATGCCAGGTTTACTGCTTGATTTACTACTTGGTCTACTACTTTGTTTTGCACAGTCAGGGGAACAGTAAGTCTTGCTTCTGATGTAAAAAAAACTTACTGTCCGCAACCTCGCAGCCAAAATAGCAAATGGCAATGGTGCTGCGGACAGTGTCTGCCACGATCACACTGGTCATGGGACAATGGACGGCCTCGGCAAGACAAACAGGTAGTCTTTCTACTGTACATCTATTATAATACCTGAAATAGATAATGAGGAAAAATGCATGCAACAAGATGATTTCTCAGATTCAGCTCAAGTGTCAAAATTGAAAAGATTAACAAGATAATCACATGCTCTGAGAGACTTATTGAGACTTGTTACCTTATCAGGAGACACAGCTGTTTTAAAAAGAAACAGTGGTTAAAATCAAGAGTCACATTGTTATATATATGCTTCAAAAAAGTTTTTTTGTGTTAGGTTGGTTGTTTCCTTGGGATGGAAGATGTGAAGTATGTACATTGTATAAGAAAGTATCATTTATAGATGGTGTGACGGGAGACCAGGCATTTACACCTTTTATACCGGGATCATAACACTGAGCAAAACGAGTTGGTGAAATAAATTGTAATGTAATCTCTGAAATAGACAAACACACTATGAGACACAAAATACATTAGAAGAACACACTTACTGGGGGTCTGGGGCTGAAAACTAGACTTTCCTAGCTTAATTAGAATGTAAAACAAAGTCTTTGGTTGACCAGGACTTGTTCCGAAATGTCCTTGAACTCAAATCGGCATGAAGTTCCTGACGCCACCACTGTATCTGCTCCGGAGGAGTTGAAATAACTTGACCGTGACCTAGTTCCAAAAGTTGTGGAACTATTTTCAGCTTGAGATCCCAGCCGCGACCGCTCCGTTCAATTCTCAGAATTTGGCCGAAAAAATTTCGTGACCTGAAATTTCTGAAGCCTGGTCGCTGCTATTTCTCCTTGAGCATCTTTTGGTACATTTAAATCTGCCACCACTGTTCTCGTGCTTAGAATCCAGATTGGCTGAGGCATCCTTATAGTATATCAGAGTTAATTTATGAAATATGGCAGCCAATCTGAGCGTGGGAGAATTCCTACCAGCCAATCAGAGCGCTGCCAATATACCAAAGCCAGGAAAGCAGGACTTCGGCATCGGAAAAGTACATGTCACTTGTCATGCAGAAGCCATCCGCTGAGTTAGGCTCCTCAAAGTCTGGGTTGGGCAAATGGTTGTCCAAGGACTTCCATTCAGCCCAGGATGTGAGGACCTGAGTCTAACTCCGGTACCCAAATGGCTTTCACACCTTGGCAACCTCTGTGGCTTTCATGTCCGGGACCCGAGCAGAGTCAATGGCATCAAGCTTGGTAGCTAAATGGTCTCTCAGAACCCTGGACCTGGAAGTCCCAGGTCATATACCGTGCACAAGAATATATACACTTTAAACATATTGGTTTAATAAAATATATACTTTAAACATTTATATGTCTTATTGCTATGGGGAATACAATAAGAATCTGCACACTTTATTCATACTAGCCATATTCCCCACAAATTATACCGGACTTAGACTTTTAAAATCTTCACAGCCCACTATTCCAGGTTCTGGTGATCTCAGGGCATTAACTGGGCATCCCCTCTTATACTAGGAACCCTGTAACAGGGTCTTATCCCTGTTAAGAATCTTGCCTCTAATCTAGCAGTGTGCTGGTTAATTGCACACTTGCAATCAACTCCACCTGGCTGATTAGAGCTCCCTCAGAGCTCTGTGAAATAGTGTCATGTGAGACACAGGAAGAGGATTTTTTCCTGAGCTGACATTTGGAACTGACACAGGAAAGCAGAGAAGCCTGCACACAGACTGTCTTGAGCACAAAGGGGTGCTGAGATCAAGACACCCAGAGACTTATATTCCTGGACACAGGGGACCCAGGAACCTACCAGAGACTGACATGAAGGGCCACCTGATTTAAGGTATCTCTTGAGACTTTGGGGAATAGGGTGGTAATGGGAGTATCCCTCCAGCCCTGGAGAAAGGGACTGGGGAAATAAGTTAGCCCTTAAACAGGGACAGGCGTTTGTTGTTTTCATATGTTTTGCTGTGTTAAAAGGGACAGGCGCAATAAAGCCTTATTTTAATTTCACCTTAAAAACGGTCTCCATTGCATACCTCTGCACACATCTCTTACAAACCCTTTTCTGTTCTGGAGATACCTTGTACCCCTATGTCCCATTTACTTTTCTGGTCTTTGCTGAAGCAGTGAATCCTAGCGGTGAGTCATGCAAGCATTTTCAAGGGGAGATTTTACCAGAGAAATGTGTCTCCATGTATCCGAGAATCCGTCCTGCTTCCCGGGTACATTTTTGGGGTAACACACACACATTCCCAGCTAGCTCAAACTCCTACACCCACCACATCATGAATATATATATTTATGTCAAAAAGAGTGCTACTGGGCGTGGAAAATGTAAACAACATATGACAGGGGTGCCCAATGCTACATCCTATACCTTGCCGTTGGTATGCAGGCTTATGACGCTTTGGTCAAAGGGTTTAACTAAATAACCAAGTAATTATTATTATTGAAGTATTTAAACTTTATACTTATTACCATTTACGTTTTGTCAATTGGATGTAGCATTGGGCACCCCTGTCTTTTGTTGTATACATTTTTGGGGTATC
This sequence comes from Ascaphus truei, assembly GCF_040206685.1. Taxonomy (NCBI): domain Eukaryota; kingdom Metazoa; phylum Chordata; class Amphibia; order Anura; family Ascaphidae; genus Ascaphus; species Ascaphus truei. The sequence continues at coordinate 350,089,646 of NC_134485.1, forward strand.
CAGCAACTCTGGGACCCGACTACCTAGACAAATTCTGACAAGACTTTCTCCATAAAAAAAACCCTTGAAACTCATAGCCTAGCAATCTCTGCTTGCTGGCACACCTGGAAATGTAAAGACACATAAATTCTTTATTGTCGCATATTTTACAGGCATGCATTGACAATCACTGGGCTCAAGAGCTGACACTCCCGAACCCCAACACGTGGATCAGAGGTAACCAGATGGGCTTAACCTATATTGTTGAGCCTAGTTACCCCCTCACCGTTACAGATGGTCCCTTAAATTAAACAATGTTATTAATATAGGAATTTAGAGAGGATTCCTAGCTGTGGTGGAGGGGGAGTTGTAATGTGATGCCATCAGGAAGAAGCTTTACTGTCCACAAGATGGCTGCTGCTTGTTATAAAAAAAAACATCTTTCATTCAAATCATTTTCTGCTTCAAAAACCCACAACATAGTTACATAGTTACATAGTAGATGAGGTTGAAAAAAGACGTAGGTCCATCAAGTTCAACCTATGCTAAATTTAGACAACCGATAATTTATCCCATATCTATACTTACTTATTGATCCAGAGGAAGGCAAACAAAAAACCCCATTAAGGTGAAAAAATAATTCCTTCCTGACTCCAAGAATTGGCAATCGGATTAATCCCTGGATCAACATCCTTCCCATGTATACTTATTTGGTATATCCCTGTATACCTTTCCCATCTAAAAAGATGTCCAACCTTTTTTTGAATAAATCTATTGTATCTGCCATCACAGTCTCCATGGGTAATGAATTCCACATTTTAATTCCCCTTACTGTAAAAACCCTTTCCTTTGTTGCTGGTGAAATTTCCTTTCCTCCAACCTTAAGGGATGGCCCGAGTCCTTTGTACTGCCCGTGGGATGAATAGTTCTTTTGAAAGCTCCTTGTATTGTCCCTGAATATATTTGTATATAGTTATCAAATCCCCTCTTAGACGCCTCTTTTCTAATGTAATTAAATCTAATTTAGCTAGCCTCTCCTCATAAGTTAGAATGTCCATCCCCTGTATTAATTTGGTGGCTCTTCTCTGCACTCCTCTCTAGTTCCATAATGTCTTTTCTTAGGATTGGTGCCCAAAATTGTACTCCATATTCAAGGTGTGGTCTTACTAATGCTTTGTAAAGGGGCATAATTATGTTTACTTCCCTTCCATCCATTGCCCGTTTGATGCAAGATAAGATCTTGTTTGCCTTTGCAGCTACTGCATGACATTGGGCACTATTGCTAAGCCTGCTGTCTACAAGCACTCCTAAATCCTTCTCCATCAAGGATTCCCCCAATATATCTCCATTTAATTTGTAAGTCGCCTTTTTATTCTTACATCCCAAATGCATAATCTTACATTTATCTGTATTAAACCTCATCTGCCATTTACCTGCCCACATTTCCAGTCTCTCCAAGTCTTTCTGAAGAGAAATTACATCCTGCTCTGATTCTACTACCTTACACAAATTAGTATCATCAACAAAGATGGAGATCCCTGAGGTACTCCACTCACGACTTAAGCCAAACCTGAAAAAGTTCCATTTATGACAACCCTCTGTTGTCTGTCCTTTAACCAGTTTTCAATCCAGGTGCATATATTATTACTGAGTCTAATTTTCTTTATTTTCTACACCAACCTCTTGTGTGAAACCGTATCAAAAGCCTTTGCAAAATCTAAGTAGACCACATCAACTGCATTACCCTGGTCTAAGTTCCTACTTACCTCCTCAAAGAAACAAATAAGGTTAGTTTGGCAAGATCTATCCTTCATAAATCCATGCTGACTATTACTAATAATTTTGTTTTCCATTAGGTATTCCTGAATATTATCCGTATTAAACCTTCAAGTAGTTTCCCTACTATTGAAGTCAGGCCTACAGGTCTGTAATTTCCCGGTTGTGATTTAGCTCCCTTTTTAAATATAACCACCACATCTGCTTTACGCCAATCTTGTGGTACTGAGCCTGTGGAAATGGAGTCCTTAAATATTAAATATAATGGTTTTGCTATTACTGAGCTTAACTCCTTGAGAACTCTTGGATGTATGCCATTGAGGCCAGGTGCCTTATTTACTTTAATTTTTTCAAGTCCTTTATGAACTTCTTTCTCAGTTAACCAATTGTTCATTAATATGGAGGTTGTGGCTTCCTCCTGTGGCACTACTATTGAACATGATTCTTCCCTGGTAAACACAGAGGCAAAGAATTTGTTTAATACCTCAGCTTTTTCCTTATCTCCAATAATCTGCCTACCCATCTCACACTGAAAGGGTCCTATATTTTCTTTTCTCATTTTTTTGTTATTAAGGTACTTAAAGAACTTTTTAGGGTTGACCTTACTTGCTATTGCAATCCTTTTTTCATTATCCATTTTTGCTAATTTGATTGCCCTTTTGCAATTTTTGTTACATTCCTTTTAATTCTGATACGATGTCTCTGTCCCTTCTGACTTAAAGAATCTAAACGCCTTCCTCTTCTTGTCCATTTCCTCCCCTACCTGTTTATTTAGCCACATTGGTTTTGACTTATTTCTTTTATACTTATTACCCAAAGGTATACACTGATAAGTGTGCTTTTCTAACAATGTTTTAAAGACTGCCCATTTATCTTCTACATTTTTCCCTGCAAAAACATCATCCCATTGTATGACTACTAGATTAGACCTCAGTTTTTTAAAATCTGCCTTTCTAAAGTTTAAGGTCTTTGTTGAACCCAAGTAATCTGTTTTTTGATCATTTATTTCAAATGAGACCATGTTATGATCACTGTTACCCAAATGTTCCAGGACTTGAATATTTGTTATTACTTCTACATTGTTTGATATGAGCAAATCCAGTACAGCCCCTCTCCTGGTTGGTTCCTCAATAATTTGGGTCATATAATTGTCTTTAAGCACCCCCAAAAACCTGTTTCCTTTTGTTGTAACGCTAATCTCATTGCAACGATCATTACATGAAAAGTAAAAGGGGATTTCATTTTGTCTTGTACGATAAAAAAAGTTGCCCTAGAGAATTTATAGTACTAGACTGATCCATGTAGGACTCCCTCCTAGAGATACAAACCTTTCATGTGCTTAGTCAAAGTTGGCAAATATCATATATTTCACATTTGCAAAGGATTTTTCTTTGATATCAATGTTTTTGACAAATTAAATTAACACTGAGAAGTTAATGTGCAGTGTATTTTGGATTATTGCAACTTTCGCTATTCAATTGAAATGATATAAAAACATTATTTTTAAGTTGCAGGGTATCTATTTTGCAACTTTATAAATGAGAAATATCACGTTTTTAACAATATGGCAATTTTGGTAAAAATGTTGGTTCCAATGGTTTAATCTCTTCAAAATTGCAGAACAGCGAATCTTCTTAGATTCGCACATCTTTGGTCCTTTCCCCGTACAGTCGCTGTAATCTAAACAACAATACAAACACAGACATGAAGCACACTGTTTCATACAGGGAGGTGTGACACCATAATTAACCAAACAAAACATGAGGTGCCACAACAATTCAGAAACATAAATGTGTGTAAAGAAAAATGTCTCCTTTCATGTACTAAAAAGAGGCCGTTCCTAAAGATCCAAAATAATGAATGCTCTGTTAAGGAATGATACACCTGTTTTTACACCAAGGCTCAGAACAACAAAGCTCTGTTATTAACTAAACAAGGCGTTATCTTAATGTAATGCCTCATTACGTGGTAACGAGTATGTTCAAAGCTCACTAACACAGTATGTTCTCTTTTCAGTTGTAATGAGCCTGTGCATTACTATAACTGACGTTAGTGCTTCTCCTATGCAAAGAAGTGTTCCCCCAACCAAAGTATGTTTGACAGTAATGCTACCCATCAGTTGGTTTAGCTCAAACTGCTAGAGCTGCTGCCCAGAAAAGCAGAGGTTGTTGTTTCTGACACCAGTACCCCATTCCTCACAAGGTGCCTTAGACTTGTCAATATAGTTCTCATAGAAATCCTTTTAGGAAGTGTGGCATATGAGTAATTTAAATATACTTTACATATTTCATTATCATGACTCCTAGCTATCTAAAGTGTGCTTCTTTTGATACCAGGTATCTCGTCATATGTTATTTAGAGGGAGGTTTTAGGGGATATATATGTAGCGCACTTTACCCCACCCCCTGACAGATATGGCGTCTACGGTGTGTGTGGTGCGTTACCTGGGGATCACTGGAGGCCTAAACCTCTGCTGGGAGCCTGGGGTGTACCTGATCCATCGGGTGACAGCGCCTCCACCTGTGCGGGCTCCTAACAGTGTGGGATAACCCCATACAGGACAATACAAGAAATACACACATATGATATAACAGATTTACTGAACACAAATGACTAATAATGATAAAACAGAACCTCTCAGGCCTCGCAAGGCCATACCCCCCTTCACCATGCCACCCTAGCACCGTGTTCACACCCCGGTGGAGTTTACCCCAAAGTACTGAGATGCACCTGGGCACCCAACCACCCTGGTGTCCACAGAGTCAACTCCCCCTCCCCCCAAGTGTGAGACAGCACTGCCCCACTAATGTGTGTAGAGTTGGTGCACTTGAGTACCTGCCCAGGTGCTGCTGCACCCATGTACGACCAGAAGAAGAAACGGATCCACTGATCCCAGCGATGGTAGCCACCAGATTCCAGGATACAGCTGCGTTCTGGTTGTATCCCTCACATTTATGATACAGGGGCATGTCCCTGCAGCAACCACAAACTGAGGGGAGCCGGGGCCTAACAGGGGTCTCTGGCCTAGTGCAGGTGCCACATGCACCTGCACATACAACCTACCCTGACCTTGTCCCAGCTCAGACTGGCGTGCTCCTCTGCACGCAAAAAGTATCAATCTCCCTGCAGGGGAAAAGCCCGGCCCTATTGGCTTTGCTGGTTCACATGATGTCTCTGACATGGCATTCTGGGGGTTGTAGCCCCCATGCAGAGCTTCTATGTGCTGGTTGCCCTGCAGCTCCTCTCTGCGCATGCGCTACTGCCCTTCCCATGCGCAGTCATATTCAAAATGTCGACGCCCTGCTAATGGAGCTGCCGGTAGCCTCAGGCGATGCGATTGGCTCTCCAGCCGTAGTGCTCCTCCGCGCCTACCGCTGACACCTGCCTCTACCTCCGCTGCTCTGCGTTCAGCCACAGCCCTGCTTACACTTTCCCCATCCTCCGCTGGCATCGCAGCCGCAGCGGAAGGTAAGGGGACAAAGGGGAACCCAAGGGGGAACCCTAGCCACATATGCTGTATATATATATTTAACTTGTGATTCTCATAAAATATGTTTCTATCTCTAGGAATCTGTGGGGTGAATTTTCAGTGAACAGGTTAAACAAAACGACCCTTTTTTAAACTTATCCGCAGCTGAAAGGAATATGCGCATCTGCAGAGAATTCGAATTTCTGTGAAAATGTTTCCCATCTCTATTACAAAGTTTGAGCCTTTATTTTAACAGCTTGTTGTTATGTTGTATAGTTTGTATATTTTTTAATTTTGTACCGACAAGATTCTATTAAATTATTTAGGTATCCCTTTATTAATTTGTGGATCACAATTTCTAACCTCATAGTATTCTTATTTCTAAGTGAAAACAAACTGTAACACTTTTAAAACTGCACGTAGGACCTGATTCCTATTGTTGTTCAATAATTTAAATACTTTTTTTAGGCTTTTCTGTGTATTTGTGTAAAATAATTTCCATACAGTACTGCATAAGGTACAACTAAATTGGACTGTCCACAGCTTTGTACAATGATATTAGTGTACTGTAATAAAGAGTATTATAATGAGAATTTTGGATGCCTCACTTGTAAGTCATTGTCACGGGAGACCAAGTCTTATTAACGCCTTAATACCGGGATTCTGGATTGAGCACAACAAAGAGGGTAAAATAAATTGTAATTTATTTCCTTTTAAGACAAACACACCATTCTTCACAATTACCCTCAATATAAACTTACTGGGATGGGGAAACTAAATATAATGTCCATGGAACGAATAACTGGAAATCAATATCTCTAGGCACCACTCTGCAGTCCTTGGCTAGGGGCGCGGAATGCAACCCCTGTATCTCCGCCGAAGGAAAACTTTCCGTTGTGTCTTTATAGGATTCGTTCAGGAATCCTTAGTTCAAACGAATTCTGAAAGAGGGGTGCAATCCTTGGTTACGATGTTTTAACCCCTCACACTCCGGAACTCCGCTGAAGCTGGAGCAGACCTTGGTTGAAGCTTAAGATGTTTCTTAGCTGAATCGTAGGTGAATCTGATTCATAACCGGGCTGCAGGCATGCTTATAGGCTTAAGACTCCTATCTTTAACCTGTACAGCCAATCCCCCCATGGGAATAACTTTTTCCACCTATCCCAGACTTGCCAGTAGCTCATAAACCTGGCAGAGGTGGCTTCCCAGTCTGCTAAGGGCATGTACGTAGCACCTATGCCACTTAGCATATGGGACCCAACCCCTTACCTGGCGACTAAGTCTGGGCGTCGGCTACCATTTGTTGCTAGCCTGTACTTTACACTCGTACAGGGTAATTTACTGTATCCCGCCCTCCTAAACACTTCAGGGTCTCTGAGGCTTTCAACTCCAGACTCCTCTAGACATTGGGGCGGCAGCCCAGCAGGGTGCCCTTTGAAGTACGGAGTTGGAAATCCCTCAGCTCATTTATCCCAAACATATGCGCATGTTAAATGGATTCACTGCCGGGCTGACAGGAAAGGGTTCCAATCTTCATATTTTAAAATACCTAAAACAAGGCTTATTCTCATATGTGGCTTCTATATGAGTTGGTGGTATTATAACAACATGTATGTGTATGATTATTTCTTAGCCATCTGCATTTCAAAAATTAGAGTGCTAGCTCACTCCTAACTCAAGTTAGCCCCTTAATTGAATGGGCTCTGTGATGTGGTCTGCGGTTTGACTTATAATTGTTCTGCGGTGAGAAGCTGGCATACAATGTTGCATTGCTTGTTGGGATCAATAACCGCAGAAGCACTTTAACAATTGACCTTAATTGGATAACGAGAACACAGGATACATTGTTGCAATCCGCCACTTCAACTAGACCGTAAGCCACTTATCCACTTGAGTTTGTGGTTAAGACTTTCCCTGAGCGTTTTGCGGTTTAGGAAGTGATTTAGGGCTACAATGCTGCCGCTCACCGCAGGCACGCTTATTCAATAAACTCGTTCCACAGCGCTAGGAGCCCCCTCTGCTTAGCGGGCACATTCTACACAATACAGTATATACTAACAGGACTGCAGCTAGGTTCTGAGCTGCAGAACTGACACTCCATTTTTTTTGGTATGACTCAGGGGACATCACAGGTGATATACAGGGAATACATGGCATTACGGTGACCATACAGCTAACCGCTTCATCCCCAACAAGGCTTAGGGGCAACCAGCCAGGCATAATACCTTTATTATTGGTCTGGTTACCCCTTCACCATCACAGTCATTACAGTTTATATTTACTAAGCAGTAAATGGACTGTAAAGACTGTACATCTTATCACCGCTTAATAAATATGGTCCTCATTTTTTAAATATTTGTCTGCATTAACTTTGAGTTCAGTTACCTGTTAACAGGAATTACTTTTTTCTTCTTCTTACAAACGCATTAAAAGTAAGTTTAAGTAATTAGTTGAAGTCCCAATAGGATATGGGTGAAATCTTTGCCCAAGTTCATGTATGTGTTAAACTTGGGACTTTCAGTTTGGGGAAATACAGTAGTTGCCATTGTCCAAGTTTGCTAAAAGATGCACAAAACAAATGTTATAATGAAGACATCTCATATGGTTCATCAAATGTATTTACTTTTTGAATGACTCATAAGGGGAAAAACGTTCAGGCAAGCAAACATTTTTAAGAAATATGATTTATGCAACACTTGCTGATAAACTTCAAAACTCCTTTGCCAAACTTCAAAACTCCTTTGCCAAACTTCAAAACTCCTTTGCCAAACTTCAAAACTCCTTTGCCAAACGGTTTGCCTTTGGTCAAAGTTTTTGTTGGTTCACAGGTATTTCTGCACTAACAACATATTAATGATAATGCATGACACCAAATCATCTGCAAAGAATGAGACTATACTTTCAACTTCCCTTCTTTAAAACAATGTATATACAGTAAAAATAAAAACCAATGTCTCTCTATCACCAACAGTATTATCTTTCTCTCTCTCATTGGCAGAATATCCAATTCTGGTCATCTATATCTTTCCTAAAGGCTACCCTCGTTGCCACTCCTCTTAGGTTCACCACTCACTAGACTCTCGTATAATATATTTTAGGGTGTGTGAGGATACAGGTGATATATTATTGTATGCTGTGGGAGGGGCGCTTTAAATATAACCCTAACAACTAAATGTACTTACCATAAACATAGAGATGAATATCTTCTTGAGCAAAACGTGGGGCACATGCGCAGCAGGCAGGCAAGATGGGCGATTTAGCTGAGTAACTCCTCCGTACCCGAGCACGGCACTCCTCTAAAAGAAACCATGCAAACCTCAGACCAATGCCAAAACTACCTGCAGCACTGTCAGAACACCCGCTAAGATGAAGCCTAGAGAAGAGTCAAGCATTGCGGGAAGTTGCGCAATGCTTTCAAAGAAGAGCCCTGTGGGGACTTACAGAAAATCAATATGGTGGCGACACGAGGTACCCCTGAGAGTCAGAGGTGGAGGCTGAAGCTGATAATAGTGCTAGACCCGCAACTAAAAGTAATCTAGATAACTTACTGAAAGGTATGGTACAGAAAATGCAAATAGAAATGAACAAAAACAGTAGTGTCTGAACTAAGACAAGACTTACATGGACTATGGGAGATAACTGACTGTCTGGAGGGGTAGCAGACAAACTGATCTCAGCCCAGAATATCAGTGACCACAAGATAGTAACCTTAAAAACACAAATAAGTACTCTGACTGAAGCGCTATTAGATACAGAAAATTGTGCTAGATGAAACAACCTGAGATTAAGAAATATCCCAGAAGCGCTGGAGGAATTTGTGCGAAAGCTGTTTCAGACCCTGCTTCCTGATTTTACAACACTCACTAAACCGCTGACATTCCTCCCTAATCTATTTGAGGCGATTTGGGCATTTCATTTCTTCTCAAACTACAAAATAAACAACACAAAATCAGAGGCCCTGGCACTGGGAGCCGACACATGTATGCTAAAACTGTTGAAGCTGAATTTTAACTTCAGATGGAAGGAGGAGCGCATCAATTATCTAGGGGTATTCTTGACCACCAGGTATTCAGTGCTTTACAAAGCTAATTACCCAGAGATGTTCTTGTCGAATAAAAGAGATCTGGAGGAGTGGAACAGGTACTGCATATCATGGATTGGCAGAATAACATCAGTAAAATGAATTCCCTCCCCAAGCTGCTCTATCTGTTCCATAATCTCACAATCAATATCCCAATCAAAACCATGAATAATATGCAAAGCAAAATGTATACATTCATTTGGAAAAGGAAAAAACAAAAATAAAAAGTTTATTTAAAGATAGTGCATTAAAGATAGATGGTGGTCTAGCCCTTCCATCCTTAAACAAGTACTATGCTGCAGCACAATTGAGTCACTTACCGGCTTGACATAGACCCACACAGACAATCAAATGGGTGGAGATAGAAGCAGCTGAGATAATTGTACAGAATATAGATTCCTTTGCTGTAGATCCCTTAAAGAATAGACCTAGAGAGGCGTATATCCATCCAGTCATTAAATTCCCTTTAAATATTTGGGATACCTGGGAGAAAAAACACTTACACTTTGGTGTCATTTTGCCCAAACATTTTAGATTTAGATATTTTTGATTTTTTTCCCCACAACTGTGAAAGTTCAAACGATACATAGCTGAAGTGAATTTAGGCAAGTTCACATATCTGTAATGTTGATCCACTGAGAAATCTTATTGTGATTAGGGTCTTTTTTTCCACAATATCAGACATAAAGCACTTGGCAATTATTTCACTAGGGGACATGTTGCCCATCTCAATATCAATATACAGATGTAGTAGCAGTTAACGTCTTTGCACCAATGGATTAACGCTGCACTGGGTTCCATTAAGAAGCATAGCCCCCCACAGCTCTTCACCAATGGCGTAACTACAACTTAAGGGACTCTCGCCCTGACGTCGCCATGATGACGCAGCGACAGTCTGAAGGGAGGGTTGCAACAACAAGTGTCTGGAGGAAGGGTTCCAACAACCTTAAGGGCCCTTCCCCTTACCCATCCCGAGCATCCTGGGTATCCCGAGCAGTGATTACCCCACTGTCGGTCACAGCAGACACTGTCCCTTACACTGCAGACTTTTTTTTCTTAGTTTATTGCTTCTTCAAGTGTTTGCAGATATTAAAACATATAGGCTATCATAGTAGACGAAGAGTTACACATATCAATATTGTCTGTTACCTATGGAAGTATTTCCTGAGTACACGTCTGAGGCCAACTACCAAAGTCTCTTGGCAATAATGGCACAAGAAATCAGCACAAGACTTATGAAACAAGATGTTGTCATTGACAAAAGCATTTTTTTTTTTTTGTATTTGATCCATCTGGCGCTGTTGATTCTTACTGATTTACAGGACAATTTCATAGTTTTCACTCAAAACAGGCTATCATGGTATGTATGTTCTCCAAACTGCAATAGGAAATCTCATCAAAAAGGAATTGTGAGCTCTTGCCAGCTTGTGGTCAGACTTATACATACACTCTGATGTTTTTCCAATATTGTTAGCAAGAAACCAGTTACTTCATTAACAGATCCTTCTGTAAACTGTTTGTAGTCACACTGCTTAGAATAATCTCTCAGAAACCATACTAACTTGTCACACCCACATTATTCATGTCCCATTTTAATTATAGTGTATTATTGAAGAAAAATAGCCTGCTCAAAATGCTTTCCGTCTTTGATAGATTAGGTGTGTTACTCTTTAGAATCTACAGTATGAAATCAGGGGCAATGAGATGTAATAATGTCATCAAGCCAAGATCATAAGAGGCAATAACTGTAAGTGGGTTGGCCAGGCCCACTTTCTTATAAAAGGAGGTAGAATCCACAGTGAAGTCATTTTTATATCAGCTCACTGAAGAAACATGGCTCATCAATCCATTCACAAAAGCTCAGGTTCGGGTCTCAAACATTTCCCATCAACTGTCTTACATAAGAATGTGAGCAGACACAATGTATGCTCTTTTCCTTCTAAGAAAGGAATAAGTGCTAGTCACAGGGGGAAATTTTGCTCTAGCAGTCAAAGTGCCTATAATGTTGGTTTAGGAGGGCATAATATGTCAGTTGGAAGTTACCGGTCAGTGAGAAGTGGACATGGATATGGAGGATATGGTAGTGGACATGGTTTCAGTGGAGCTGGCTATGGATTTGGGAGATCATTTTGCTCTGCAGGCATCACCAATGTTACTGTGAACCAAAGTCTCTTGGCCCCACTCAACTTGGAGATTGATCCAAACATCCAGAGAATGAGGACAGGGGAGAAGGACCAAATCAGGGGGCTAAATGATAAATTCGCCTCCTTCATTGACAAGGTAAAATAAATATACTTTTTGTGGGTGCATGTTTGGAACAAATATGTAACAATGGTAACAAATTGGTAGTAATTAATTATATTGAGAACTTTGACATTACTACCTTAGAAGAACATAGAAGGTGTGGGTCGGAGGATAAGAGGCCCATACGAAGAAGAAGGAGGTATGAAATGCAGGAGGAGGAGTGAATGGTGGATTCTGATTTTGCAGCTAGCAAAAGATACAGGAAAATGTCTGATATTTAAAGGCAAATCTCAGATGAGATTATTTCATCAGTCTACTGTAAAGTATAGCCTTCCAATTATATATTACATTTATGAAAAGAGATGGTTTCATGTTCTAACTCAAAATATCACTGTCATCTATAAATAGCACTTCTAACAAACAGCTTTTTTTTAAATAATGTTTTTAACTTTTTATTTGTATTTGTTATTATTTAGGTGCGCTTTTTGGAGCAACAGAATAAGATGCTGGAGACCAAGTGGTCATTGTTACAAGATCAAAGAGCTGCTAGAAGTCAAATTGAACCTCTATTTGAGGCTTTTATCAGCAGCCTGAGGAGACAGCTGGAGAATCTGGGAAGTGAGAGAGCGCGTCTGGATGCAGAAAGGAGAAGCATGGAGGAAGCACAAGAAGAAATTAGGGGAAGGTATGTAGTTTACTCTTAGTATTGACTCTATAGAATATTTAAACACTGCAGTGTTCAGTTAAAAAAAAAGATCATATTAATACAACATCAAAGATCATTAAAAACTTAATCTTCATAAATATCTAATAATGAAATCTGACATCTAATTTTACAGATATGAAGAAGAAGTCAACAGACGCACAGCTGCAGAGAATGACTTTGTTGTACTAAAGAGGGTAAGCAATTCTGCAGTTAAATATTTTTGAACTAATAAAGAACTACATAAAAAGCATTTAGTTCTAAAAGAAGTGTGTGAAAATCTAAATGTTCTTACAATGCAGGACCAAATCTACAATTTCTTACAATGTGTAATAATGTATTTCAAAAGCATTGTGCTATTAGGCCTAACTTTGAAGAAAAATATACAGTACATGAATTTGTATCGTCCCTGCAGGATGTTGATGGTGCTTTTATTAACAAATCTGAACTGGAAGCAAGGGCGGATTCCATGACTGATGAGATTAACTTCCTACAAACTCTGTTTGATGTGGTAAAAATCATATTATTTCTGCTTTGTGCTACTTTCTTTTTCCAACTGTCAGTTACTGGTAGCGATGTGCAAATATTTTGCTCAGTTCAGGAACTAGGCAAAATGTGTACATTTTCGGTCAAAATATGGCTTTTGCTGGAGAGAGAGACATTTTAGGCGATGGATGATGTCTTAATACAGTATATATATTCTCTGTTGAAATGTTACAATTTTTTCCAGGACAGGTTGAAAAGGCCAATTGGTCCAAATTTTGAAAAGTTTGCACATCTCTAGTAACTAGTAAACAGCCACCTACAGTGTTTTTATAAAGATTGCTCTTAACAATATTTTATCGTGATATGTTTCTCTTTGAAACACTTCGATTGGCTTTTATCTTAATGTTAAAGCCTAATGGGAAAAGGTTTGATATATTTTCTTAGGAAATACAAAGACAGTTTACAAACAAAACCCATAAACACAAACATTCTTAATGTATCTACTTTACAGGAAATATCTCAGATTCAGTCTCAGATCTCAGACACATCAGTCATTGTTTCCATGGATAACAGCCGAGACCTGGATCTGGACGGTATCATTGCTGATGTCAGAGCTCAATATGAGGACGTTGCTAACAAGAGCAGAGCTGAAGCAGAGGCCACGTACCAATCAAGGGTGAGTCTATCACGGACAGATAAAAGCAGACATAATGTAAGTTTACCTGGCTCTCATTTCGTACATTTTGAGATGTGTGAGGGCTTGATTTAATCAGATACGGGTAATTTGTCCTTTCATGCTGTGAACGGAGGGATTATGACCTACAGGTGCTTGTTCTTTCAACCTAACTTTATACCATTATAGTCCTGCATTTTCTTTTCAAATTAAGCTTATAAATACCAAATATATTCCAAACACCTGTTGTGCAAAGACCTACAATGGGATTTCAATATTTTATTTTGGGTACAGTTTGAGGATCTGCGAAACACTGCTGGGAGAAATGGAAATGCTCTGCAGAACACCAGAAATGAGATTTCTGAGCTCAACCGGGCAATTCAGAGGCTTAAGGGAGAGATAGAGAGTGTGAAAGCACAGGTAAGTTGAATACATAATAGCTATAAAAATGTCTACATACTGTTCGCAATAAAGATAACCAAATCTTCTATAAAGCATCTTCTTTAGAAATATGTCCAACAGTATTAAGGTCTAAAAATAGGAATTGTATGTGAAAGGAATGTATAGCCTTCAATGATACAGTAGGTTAAATAATAAATTACTAAGGTCCAGATTCAATGAAGTCCAGCATCGTCATTTTGTGATTGCCAAATGTATTGCTTGGCTTTGCAGTAAAAAAATTTAATCTTTTTTGCCTAATTTGCTTAAAAGATATATGCATTTGCAAAATGTAATAAACATCTTGTTTGCATATACCAGGATGGGCACAAATACTTGAAATAGTATCAAATATTTCCAGAGTGATAAATCTAGTATCTCCAGAAAGTCAAGTTTAAATCAGTGATAACTAGGCTTGTGAATGCTGAGAGAACTAGATACACATACATTGTTCTAGCACATGACTAGCGGGGAACACATAGCAATTGAAGGGTTTGTGACAAAATAATTTAATTTAGATTTTCCAATTAAGTCACTGTATGTTCTGTTGTTGTTGTTGTGAGTGGGGTTTCCCCTTAGAATTTGGTAATGGGAGACATTTTACTGGTATATTTTTCATATTTTTCACTCTATAACTCAAAACGGTTTATACAGTATATTATAAAAAGCTGATATTGAAAAATGTAATCCCTACTACTTTTTATGCACATAAAATCTGTTGCTCTGGGTTCTGCAAACACATGGTTCTGTAGCTCTTAAAAGAGGAAAACCAACTGATCCAGGCAGCGTCACAAGTCAATTTGTCATAGTAAGTCAAGTGAAGAAAATTGTACATAAATATATCAGTTGGCTAGTGAAAATAACTCTGCTGTGCTTATTGATTAATATGTGAATACTAAATTTGGCGAAAAAATGCATATTAACATATAGATTTGCATTTTCAAAGCACCTTTTTCACTCCCCTCCTCACAAGCTTTATGTGCTATCTTCACTCTCTTTTCGTCAGTCATAATTTTACTTTGTATTCCCATAAAGTTGTCTTCGCCCTTTTTTGGTGATAAACTCACCTTTGGATACTCTTGCGACTATATTGATTCTCGTCTTAAGATTTTACAATGTAAGAATGAAAGTTATTTTTTAATTACTACTATATTAAAAAGAAATTTAGATCTAAATTGTCAATAGATCACTTTCTACTTTGTGCAGTTACATATGAAGATTTGATAGTTCTGTTACCACCATACTAATTCAAATAGTAAAAACCCACAGATGCATTTGAGGATGCAAACGATACAGAAGAACCTTCAATTTGACATATCTTCCCTTTTACCAGCGTGCGGCACTGGAAGCTGCTATCAGTGATGCTGAGGGACGTGGGGAGATGGCTGTCAGCGATGCAAAGAATAAACTGGCTGAGCTGGAGGGGGCTTTGCAGAAAGCTAAGCAGGACATGGCTAGCCAACTCCGCGAATACCAGGAGCTGATGAACGTGAAGCTGGCTCTGGATATTGAGATTGCAACATATAGGAAAATGTTGGAGGGAGAGGAGAGCAGGTGAATATGAAAACCTTTTATAAAGACCATTGTATTAATTAATTTATTATATGATGACCCATTTATTACTTACTGTGAATATACTGTACAGTACAAATAACATACTACAATTGTTTAATATGTGAAACAACACATCCTGATGCTATTTTACTGTAGTCAATCATCTACATTATTTACTATTAACAGAATGACCAAAACATGGTTGCAAAATACAACACTTTATGAAAACAGGAGCAACATTCACTGAATTGCAACAAAAGCCTCACTGCATAATGTTTGTTATTTGTGAACCAATAATAAAAATGATCATATGTTTGTTTTCAGGTTCTCTGGAGATGGCTCTGTTAACATCTGTAAGTACAGGAAATTAATGTTTATTTAATTTTATCATTCCCTCAACTAAAAACTGAATTCGAGATTGTGAAAAGAACGACATGCTGGACAATTATTCTGAGACTAATATGTCATATAGGATTCATTTTCATGGAATCTGCACTGTAAAAAGGTTATTTCTTAAACTGTGATTGTGCCAATAGGCAGAATATATCATATAATACTAAGGCCTCGGCCAGGGTGGCGCTGAGCGGGAGGGCGCGCTCACACTGGCTGCGGTGAAACATGTGTGGGGCCCAGCGTGAGCGAGCGCCTAAGAATACGTGTCTCTTAGCTGCTTGCCAAGCAAGCAAATTTGAATTTCTGCTCGCGCGTCACAATGAGGGCGAACCAGCTCCGTGAGGTCTTGGCCGTGCCCCCCGACACGCCTCACCCCCCCCCCCCCACGTGTGCACCTAGTCGGCCACAAATCGCCCGGCCGAGCAGGGCACAGCGCACGAGCGCCGGCGCACCCGCTCCCTGCCTGGCCGCAGCCTCAGGCTCTAATTCAATATACTGTTAAACTCTTTCTCCATGTCAGAGTTCTTGTGAGGGGAATAGAACTTAGAGGATTCCCTGCCATGGAGAAGAGACTTCACAGCAGAATTAGGGCATAAGGGTCAGAGTGCAGAGGTTTGTACTGTAGGTTTTTCTGTATAACCGATTCACAGACTACTGTATCTAAAAGCTCATGGGACTTCTATTTCTGTTTTAAGTGTTTAATTTTAACATGTTCCCTATTTTTTTTAAATTAATTGATTCATCTTTCCTCAAATACAATTGTAATAGCTCAACCCTAAATGATGTTAAAAAAAGAAAGCAACTTATAGTTTTCATTTTTTACAGTATGTCAGGATTAACAAAATAATTTTCTTTTTTTTTATAAAAGGATAAAACAGTTTATATGTGTTAAATTATTTTGTTAAAGAAGCAGCCATTTTTCATGAGCAAACGCCTAAAGTTTCTTTAGTTACTTTACAATTGTTTCCACATGCACTGTTTGCTAATTGACTAATTGCTTTGCTTTTTGCAGCTGTGCTACACTCAAGCACTGGAGGAAAACCGTTTTCTGGAGGAATGTTCCACGGTGGAAGTGGACATCATCAGAAGGGTGGATTTAGCTCAAGCACTGCGAGAAGCATCAGCTATATCTCCAAAAGCAAACATAGCTCTGGCCATGGATACAGCTGTTAAAAATGGAAAAATAGATTCAAATTCAAGTATTGATGAGAAACAAATAACTAATTACTTACATTATACAGCATTCATTTATTTGTATCTATAAACTCCAACTTCAACTGATACAGTCTAATATATAATTCACCCTAAACAAATGCATTCATGAGATCCTAGCCTACCTACATTTACTTACTATATGTACATAATGAAAAATATATATATTTGGCATTTCTATTTTTCCTTTTATGTGCAAGGCTTTATTTAATATTAATGATAGGAGTGATACTCCATGGAGGTAGTTTTTATATCATTTGCATAATTTTTATATGTGCATTACAACATTTTTCAAATTCCCTTATGACAATTAATTTAAAACTATTTTGTCATGTACCATGGTTGTATGTTGACAAAGCAGCAAATCACTTATTAGCTAGACCTTTCTATCCAATGTATAAGTAATTGTTGTCTTGGTTTCAATTTGTCTTACTGGATAAAGTTTAAAGTCAAATGCTTAACTTGCACATGATGTAAATGTAATAACCCCTGATTACTCATTTGTTTCATACCTTATATTTTTTTCTGTATCTATTTAATAAACTGCAAATGAAATGCCTATGTTTGCCAGAGGTATTGCTAGTTTTTCATTGGGTACATAATAATACAAAATAAACATCTCTAATTATTACAGATGTGAAAGTGGTAACATCACAATACAGGGACAAACAGTTTGACTGTTTATTAATTTAACATAATTAATAAAGATGAGTACTTTCAGTGGTGTTTTGGTTTTGGTGTTAACATTTTTTCCTTGAGGTTTGGATTTCATTTTGGGGGAAACTCGTTATGTTTGATTTTGGGATTTTTATTTTATTTATTTATAGTAAAAATGTAAAATAACCAGGAAAAATCATACAAAGCATAAAAAAATTGCTTAAAATGAGTGTAAAACCATTAACAAATATAGAATACTTTAATTATATGAAATCATTTTAAAAGTTACGACAAACAAAAAAAACAACCCAAGTTTTTAAGCTCCAGTGGTGCTAGTCAGCAGTGCCTTTTCATTTTAGTATGTACTCTACAAGTGTAACTTGAAACATTGAGCAAACCCCCAGGTCCACCATCCTACAGGACTCACCTTCCCCTTCCTGCCATGGCAGTCCAATATCAGGGGGTAATTGCAGTCATGGCTGTCCAACCTCAGATATCCAGCCCAACTCAAATATTGCCACCTGGTTAACACAAGGTAATGGGGTGTCATTTTGTAGACACTACGTGGAGTCCTGTTATGTGTTCGATAGAAACAGCACAACTCAATGTGATTATGACTTTGTCAGTGACCACCTAACTTCTCTTGATGAACGAGTTCACGGACAGGGTTTGTTTAGTAGGCTACAGAACATGCTAAACATACCACAATTTATACACAACTGGGTACTCACCCCCCTATGATCACTGCTACCTTGCTACCTTGCTCCTGGATGTCAACGCCCCCATCGTGACATCAGAGTGCCAGTGCAACGTGGCGTGATGATGTCATGTGCCACCAGGGGAGGATCCCAGGGCTCCACGAGGAGACAGCCTCCCCAATGCCTGTAACAGGCTAAGATGCTGTCCTGCAGGAAGCTGGAAACTAAGGGAGCCGCCCCCTCACTGGCAGCAGAAGGGTATGGTTTACCACTGTGGCAATCAATGTGAAGAGGGAGTGGGGGTGGGATAGTTTCCATGGGGAGGGTTGTTTGGCCTCCCAGGCCTCCCAGGTGGGTAGAGGGAGGGGGGTTAACCCCTTAATTATCATAGTGGTTAATACCCACTAAGGTGATAAAGGGGTTACAGGCCAGTAGTTAGTTTTTTTATTTTACTGTCGGTGCCCACTGAAGAGGAGGACAAGAACAGCCTCAATACTGGCATGGGTAAGTACCATTTTATTTACTATATGCTGGCTGGGAAATATTTTATTTTTAAAGGAAAATGCGTTATTATGCAAATCTGAATAATAGGAATCTTGCCCATTATTGTACTGTATATGTTTGGGGGGGGGGGGGGCGGAGGAAGTTGTTATAGGTAGACTGGGTGCCCATTCATTGCCATTGTGGTTATATTTGCTCTCATTGAGGGCATAGGTAACCACACTAGCAATTAATGGGTGTATTGGCTAGTATTGGTTGTTGTATTTTAGTATTTATTGGGGGTAGAGGAGGTGGGTGATGTGGGCAGTTGCCCTGGGGTGGGTGGTTAGGCCTCTCAGGTGGGTAGTGAGAGAGGTACACCCCTTTATTACTATAGCGGTTACTACCGGTAAGGTATGAAATGATTACCCCTCTAGCAACCTTCCTTGTAGGCCTAACGACCCACCCTGGGGCAACTACCCCCTTCACCCACTCCCTATTCCACAATAAACAAGGTACTCTGGTTTAACCCCTTCATTGCCTTAGTGGTTAGTCTGTAACTGGAGAAGCTGGGGGTCCCAGAGGCTGAAATAAATGTGGTTCAGCTCAGATGCCCCCTACTTCAATAATTGTTAAAATAAAATAAAAGCAGTGTGATCACCTGTTAGAGGTGCACAGGGAGAGTGACTGATTTTGTCTACTCTCAATGCACATCTCTTACAGACTGATGCAGTCCAGTAGGATTCAAACAGTTGGGGTCCTATTCAGCAGGGGCACCCGCTGTGTTGGTCCTGATGGGCCATTCCCCCCTGCAAAGCACTGTGCCATGAACACTTGAATCTTGGTCCGCGGTTTACCAGTACATGTCCTGCGGCTGCTGAATTGCTGACACCATTAGTGGTACAGTCTCTTGGTTACTGAGCCTGGCGACAGGAGAGTTCCATCTGTTTCAATCAATACGGTCGGACATTCCAAAGTGTGAGTTGGCCTTTGGTTCAAATAAACTCAATGTCAATTATGTTTCCTGATGCTCCAGAGTCGAGCATAGCCATGTTAGGGAACTCCACATCGCCCTATTGTAATTTACGTCAGTGCAATAGATTTGATGGGTTCTAAGAGGTGGACTTGCTGTGATTAACGTGATGATCAAGTAATATTCTAAAACTTCCCAGCTCAAATTCCCTGTTTCAACTTGGGCAGCTCAAATTCTGTCTATTGAGCTGGGATGTTTTGTTTTCTGACAATCCTTGGCATTTTAGCTTGTTAGGGCAGAAAGAGACAGTGTCCTGCAAGTCCACAATTTAAGCACAGATTGACAGAATGCTATTGAGCTCTTTCTTCCTTGCTGAGAGGGTCTCGACATACTCTGATCTGCATAGGCTCAGTTTCTGAGGAAGATATGATCACAGGAGAGTCTGGGATCATGGAGGGGCTTGCTCTAGTCCCAGCATTCAATCATTCCCGATGTAGCTCCTTGAGGTGTCAATTCTTCTTTTATCCAGAGCTTGGTAGATGGTCCAAACTCTGTTGGTGGATTCACTCTGGCCAATGCATCTTTGATAACCTCACTGAGGCTTCTTTAAGACATGGAGTTGTTGAACTGCTTTATTCCAATCATTATCAGACACCCACTTCCTAAATTCAGTGGCAAAACGAAAGTTAATTCTAAAGTCTGGGTTTGATCAAATAGAGTAGGAACAGTATATCCTATAATAAAAAAAAGTAATCCAGACTTCCCAATAGGGAGCTGAACTGTTATAGCTCCATTCAAGCAATATTCTACATGTGTGTGTGTGTGTTTTTTTTTTAATAAATCAGTTCTGTACTATGAGAAAATACTTGTAGCATAAAAAACTATTCTGAGTGACATTTTTAATGTATTATAATATAACAAGCATTTTATATTTCTATAGCAACCATTCACAAAGTCAAATCCCCTTACTCTTCTGAAACAGGCTCTTGCACACCCATTTTTGAGCCCTGCCCTCTCTCTAGCAGTGCACCAATTGTAACTAGGGACTGCCTGGTCACATGATCTTCCCCTAACTGCAGGGCTGGGAGCATAGGTCTCTTGCCAACCTATGACCCCAAGGTCCAAAGAGTAGCTGTAAGCAGGGAGCCCTTTATTTCAGTCTCTAGGTGTAACGCTTGTGCTCACCACGAACAATCTCAAGAGATTCCCTGCAATTTATGCAGCAGGTTTTTCTACCTGATTGATGAGCCAGGGGAAGACTGGCTAATTGTCTCTAGCTGCAACTAACCAGTTCCCTGCTGAACTCATTAGCCCAATACAGGTTTCCTGTTTGTAGCCCTATTTAGTCAGGGGTTAAGGCCGTGTCACATACCTAACCCATTTGTGGGCAGCTCGGGCTAGCCACAGCTGAAGTAATCCCTCCACTCTCACTCGAGATGTGCCTGTTGGTTGAATGCGAATGACTGGTGGGACAGAACCCCTGATCACGCTGGGATTAGAGTCCTTTCTCGAGGTAACCATGTCTCTTCCAGAAGGTGCTTGAAATCAGTGCACTTTAGTCGCTCAAGGTCTTTTCTCAACCGCTGTCTTTCCATAACATGCTTGGCTTCCTCACAGAGGACTCCACTCAAACTTCTCCTTCCACTTTACCAAGTCTTCTTTTAACTGCTTGGCCATCTTTTCTTCCTTGACACTAGGGTATCGGGTTTAGTATCAATGATCGTGGGTGCTTCAACCAGGGCAGAGTTTTTATCCACACAGATTGGCCCCTGTGGCATCTCTGTTTGTTAGTCGGTAGATTTATTGTCTTGACGCGTTACTTTTTCTACGCTGAACGATTCTTCAATGTGTGGGGAAATACCAAGGGATATATGGTGGGGTATCTCTGCTATAGTAGCACCGTTTTGAAGCTCATTTAGTACCAGGTGATCCCGGTCTACAGATTTCTCATCCATCACGGGCTTATACGCTACAAGCATGACCTTATCAGTAGAGAAGTAATTTGTGTTTGGTTCAGGATACTTAAGTTCCAGTACATCAATGTGGTTGTAATTCTCCTCCCACCTAAGCAGCAGATACTGAAATTGCAATTAAAATTAAAAAACCTACCTGAGAGATTTCCTTTTGTAGGCTTCCTGCGTCTAGCCAGAAGTAGACCAAGTTTATCAAAGCTTGCCCTGATACCGAGAACAGTATGTCTGGTTACATCTGTATTTCAGGGGTGCCCATTTTTGGTGCATCGGTGCTCGAATTTGCATGCAAACATTTATCCACAAATGTAATATTGTCAAAAACTCTGTGAGCAAACTGCATGTCGGATATTGACACATTAACCTGTCACTACTCATGACATAGCAGATCCTTTCATCCTCTCATCAAGGGGATTGGAATGGGAGAGAAATAATTCAGAGAAAATCAAGGACCCTGTTCAGAATGTTCAGCAGAGTCAGAGGGCTGAAGAACTGCAGATCGGCGTCCCGGACAGCATGACTCACTAGGCCCAAGCCACCAGCATTTAATCTACCCTCTTCAGTGATTCTGTCATCTCAAGCATTGCAGATTATTTTGATGCTAGAAAAATCTGAAAATAATGACACACAAAAACAATACAATTTATTATGATATGTGCAACATGTAACTTCACGGTGACTCCACCTATTGACATTCTTCAAAGCAAAATTACATTGACACAAATTGGTCAAAGATGCCTGACACATTGACCCAGAGATTTAAAAGGAAAAGTATTAACTTTTGAGCAAGGAAAACTAACAGCCAATTTTACAGAAACAATTTATACTTTAATTACTGATTTATATGTTATCACAGAGGGTTATTTTTGTAATCTCTCATAATTATTTTCAGCAAATGAGACAGTTAATGCCAATGTTTTATTAGGAAATTGGTAACTACTAGTAAAAGCATTGCTGCTTTGATTATGTAGGTGGGTTTTTGTTTCCAATTTAAGTAGGAGGAAATTATGCCACCAATCAGAAAAGGGAATCACATGGTCTTTTTAGTGTTGGGTAACACCCACTTCAAGTATAAAAGGAGCAAATACTGGATCTGTTTTAAAAGAAAAGCACTACTTTAAACTTGCTGTGCAGACAGCCTTTCATATAATCTTTATATCACAACACTTTAGAGGAAGCAGCATGCCTCATCAATCCATCCACAGCAGCTCTGGAATCAAGCACTTCAGCTCTAAGCATGGGAGCACACACAGCATTAGCTCATATTCAAACAAAGTAGGTTCTTGTAAAAGTGCCTATAGTGTTGGCTCAAGTGGACATAAGATATCGGTTGGAAGTTTTCACTCAGGTAGAAGTGGATATGGATCTGGTTCTGGATATGGCATTGGTCGGTCTGTCATCAGGTCTGGGGGAACATTTTGTTCAGGAGGCATAACCTCTGTTACCGTGAACCAAGGTCTCTTGTCACCACTCAACTTGGAGATTGACCCAAATATTCAGAGAATGAGGACTGAAGAAAAGAATCAAATTAGGGGTCTCAATAACAAATTTGCCTCCTTCATCGACAAGGTAAGATCATTTTACATCATACATTTATGGTAACAGTCTGTGGCATGTATATGTTCTAATAACTCCGGTCAAAGAATGTGTAGCATGAAATCCATGTAAACACAAAGTGCAACAGGAAAAAATATTGTTGTGGGGGAAGGCAGCACAGCTCTTGCAGAATGCCACTAATGAGTCAACTAAACCCTGTAGCATAATGCTGAAGTAAATTGTGTACCCCTCAGAGTATAGAGAAGTTGGAGGGCAATGTAGTAGCAAAACACAACCAGCTGTCCAGAAACCCTTAAAGAAAGGGTAGCAAAGCACTATGGTACTGTAACTTACATAGTAGATAAGGTTGAAAAAAGACATATATCCATCCAGTTCAATCTGTGTTAAATTTAGATGATAGATATTTATCCTATATTTGGTTTGGCAGTTTATTGATCCAGAAGAAGGCAAACAAAAACCCCAGTGAACATTTATCCAATTAAGGGCCTCATGCTGTAAGCAGTGATAAACCCCTTATCAACAGCTTATCACCAAAACAGCCTACAGCGATTCAATAAGCCCCGATAAGCTGGCGATAAGAGCAAAAATCGCCATTTTTTCCCTGAAAAAAAACTCGCCAACCGCTCGGCGATAAGCCACTTTTCGCCGCTCATCACAAGCTTCTCAAACTCGCTGTATTCTAGTAGCTCCGATCAGCTTATCGCAGCTGATCGCCGCTCTAGAATGGAGATTGCCCCCCAAAACGCCACAAAAAGTTGGCAAGAAGGTTGGGAGAAGCAGCGAGACGGCACTTTTGAAAAAAATCAGGCCTTTTTCCTGCATCAGATTGATGCCGGGTCTCCGAGCTGATACCCATTAATACCAGCACCGGAGACCCCCAGCATGAATCAGATGCCTGAAAAATGTATTTACAGCCCACTTCATTACCTTATTGGCTAACCACTAAGGCAATGAAGGAGTTAAAGACCAGTGCCATGCTTATTGTGGGTAGCGGTGGTGGGTGAAGGTGGTTTTTGGACCTTGGTGGGCGTTTAGGCCTTGCGGGGGGGATTGTGGGTGGACTTAACCCCCTTCATTACCTTAGTGCTTAATACTGCTAAGGTAATGAAGGGGTTAACCCCTCCCGTCTAAACACCCATCCTTGGGGCTACTACCCCCTTCACCCACCCTGCTACCCACAATAAACACAAATACACATAACAGCCTCACTACCCTCCTCCTAGGCCCCCAATAAACATTACAATATGTAATACACAACAGATACACAACCCACCTACCCCCTGTGCCCCCACATAAAAGAATATTTATTTTTTTACACACAGGATTAATACCACAGGCTGGCAGGGGTACCCGGGTGGTCCCAACGGGTGTCCGCAGGCCCTACAGTGCAAACCGTGGGGTACCAATGGGTGTCTGGGGGCCCTCGGGTGGTCCTTGCAAGGCTCTGTGGCCTCCAGCTGCTCCCTGCGGGTGTCCGTGGGCCCCAACGAGGTCCACGGGTGGTGTTCCTGGGTGTCTGGGGTCCCTCAGGTGGTTCCCATGGGGGCCTGGGGGCCTCAGGTGGTCCCCGCAGGTCCACAGGGGCCCCATAGGTGTCCCCGGTTCCTCCCTGCAGGTGCCCTTGGGTCATCGGGTGGGTCCTGTGGGCGTCCGGGGGTCCTCGGGTAGTCCCCACGGGTCCCCGCTGGCCTTTGGTACCATTACTGTATTTAAAAAAACAAAAAAAATGGCCTACATTTCAATAAATATACCTCCCCCCACCAAACACATACAGTACAGTAATGGGCAAAATAACTATTATCCAGATATGGATAATATATTATTTGCCCATTATTAAACACAAAATTAGCCATGCCGCATAAATAAATACATAAATAAAACCCATTCTACTTACCCCTACCAATGTGAAGGATGTCCTCGTCAGCTTACTGCAGGTCCATGTCCTCCGTTGCCAGAAACAATACATAGCAAAATACATTCTAATGGGCCCTAACCCGTTAATCACCTTAGCGGTTAAATCCCGCTATGGTAATTAAGGGGTTAACCCACCCTACCCCGCTACCCACCCGGGAGTCCTAACCATCCACCCTGGACCCACTATACCCACCCTGTACCCATTGAGTGGTATAGTGGTACATCATACCCATATAATATGGGCAGTGTTCGACAAACCTATACATTTGCTCGCCCCGGGCGAGTGGATTTAACCCCCGGGCGAGTAAATATTGGCCCAAGCAGCACACGTTTGGTACTAGGTGGCGAGTAGATTTTTTGGTGATTTGTCAACCACTGAATATGGGCATGATAAGCAACTATAGCAGTCAATGGGCGTCCTAATCAAAATACATAAATGCATAAAATACACAATAATAAAACATACATAAACACCTAAAAACCCAAATTCAGTAAATAAAAACACTAGCCAACAAATGCAATTAATGAAATCATTAACCAACCAAACAATGAATTCATTGAACCTGTAACCAACAAAGCAATTAATTAATAAAAACTCTAGGCAACATAACAATGAATTAATTGAACCAGCAACCAACAAAGCAATTAATTAATAAAACAACTAGGCAACACAACCATTAAAAGCAGGAAAAGCAGTGTGTGTAAAAAAAATTAAGACATCATTAATTCAAAACGAAAATCAATCGCACAAAATATTAAAACTAAGGCAGCAAAATGACAAACAATTACATCCACATAATAAACTGAAATAGAAAAAATCACACAACACAAAGCAAGCATTTTCAAAAAAATGCATTGGCTAATAATGTATTGATCTGTACCCCAAAAGGGTACAGATAATACATTATCAGTCAATGGGCAATGAGAAACATAAAAAAAAAACATATCCAATTGAAAAAACCTGTAAAAAAATACATTTACATACATTCAATATTTGACTTATCTTTAGAAGCGTTGGCCTTCTGACTCCCGGGGAATCAGGAATCTCACGTACCGAAAAGGCCTGAAACTACATCCGATGCCATCCTCCATGAAGATCCAGATCAGGTACATCAATTCTTCTTTCTTTTCTCTTCAATCAGCTTCAACCAACCAAACAATAAATTAATTGAACCTGTAACAAACAAAGCAATTAATTAATAAAACAACTAGGCAACACAACCATTAAAAGCATGACCCAACACAAGACATCATTAATTCAAGACAAAAATTAATTGCACAAAATATTAAAACTAAGGCAGCAAAATGACAAACAATTACATCCACATAATACCCTGAACCACCCGAGGGCCTACAGACTCCTGTGGGAACCCCCTGAGGGCCCCCACACACCTGTGAGGATGAGTTGGGGACCCCCCCCCAACACCCACGGGGACCACCAATGGACCCCATTGGGGCCTGCGGGGACATGCAGGGACCACCTGGAGGCCCACTGAGCCTAGCAGGGACCACCCAAGGGCCCCAAGACACCTGTGGGGCCTTCGGACACATGTCAGAACCCCCTGGGGACCCCCACCGGCCTGTGGTATTAATTGTGTGTATAAAAAAAAATTTAATTAAATTTTATGTGGGGGTACAGAGGGTGGGTTGTGTTTTGATGTTTGTTACATATTTTAATTTAAATGTTTTTACTAGTGTATTGTATCAGGGGGTCTCTGGAGCAGAACCTTGTTGATTTTAGGTCCAGGGACCCCCTGCTTCCCGAGATACAGGCCCCATTATGAAGCCTGTATCTCAGGAAGAGATTATGCTAATTTTGCTAATCTGATTGCCCTTTGCAACGTTTGTCACATTCCTTATAATTATCATTTGATGCCTCTGTTCCTTCTGACATTAAATGCCTGCAAAAAAGTGAACAGTGCCGCGCTCAAGACAGTGATAAAGTGTGTGATTAAATAAAAACACTCAAAGTGCATTACTAAAAAATTATATAATGTAGGACCAATATAGGTGCTGTGATACAAACATTAAAATAAAAACCTGATATTATAGTATAGTGAACTGTGGGGTAGCTGCTGCTGTATTCCGTGGACTGGCTCCACAAACCACAAACACTAGATGAAAACAAAAGAAAAAACAGCGCAAAACCTCATGGTGTAGTATTAAAAATATATATTAATATTGGGACAGCAGGTGAGTATCTCACGTACATCAATTTAGATCATATAAAGCATGGCATGTTATGGACATGTTACCACATCAGCACACCAGCACAGCACACAACGGTCAGCAGATCGAAGAGGCAGGTCTCTCTCTCTCACAGGGAGCTGTCTTTGGAACCTCAACTGAAGTACAGATCATCAGGTAAGGAGGGAATATCCACTTTAATCCTTAGCAGCTCTGATGCTCACTGGATGCATGTATCCGACTCGCGGCAGACCTCTGATGACATCACCGAGGTTCCGTCGCGTCTCCTACCGGAAAGGGCTGGTGTGTGGTGTCCGCAAAGATCTTCACTTGTAGTGAACAAATGTCCGTAAAAACAATCAATTAGCACTGGAACACGCCTTCCTATGCCTTTTGTAATAGTTACTTCGTCAGGGAATATCTAAGGCTCTCATTGCATGCTATTTAAAGCTATGACCCTCTCCTGATTGGCTGCTGGAAGATAGAACAGCCCATAAGCATTTCTATCACAACTGATTGGCTTAAAGTGACAGTACCCTCACTCTGCATATAGGGGAGGATAGGGGAGGGTAAATTACAAATGTATTAGTAAAAACATGACAATTTTATAACACATATACATAAAATATGATGAAATGTCTAAAACATATCTAAAAAACAGAAGAAAAGAATATATTAGTATCGTGACTCATTGAGAGATTAATACATATCAAGACAAATATGTATATATATTGGTAAACGGCAAACATATTCAGTATAAAAAGTAATGGGTGGAACAGGATTATCCAACTGACGGAATATTTACTCATCTTTATAAATGAGTTATGTATAATGTTGGATATTCAGATTAAGTACATTATTTACAACGTGTTTAATGATGAATGAAACATGATGGAGAAAAAATCAATTACAGAGACCAAATGTCTTTCTCTTCATTTAGACCCAGAGGGGCTATGGTTTGCATTTTGTAAATCCACACACTCTCCTGTTTAGACAGTGTTTTTTCCCTGTCACCTCCTCGTCTTCCAATCGGAACCGTTTGAATGCCGATATATTGGAGCAATGTGGCATCACAGTTGTGTTTATTTTTAAAGTGTTTGGGCACACTATGTTTGTCCAACCCATGCCTAATATTTCTAGCATGTTCCAGAATTCTGGTCTTAAGACACGTTTTTGTGCGACCAATGTATTGGTATCCACAAGGACACTGGAGGAGGTAGATTACATGCGTGGTTTTACAAGATATACAGTCCTTCACCTCAAATTTTTCTTTTGTGGTGAAGGAAATGAAAGTCTTGAGTTATGGATTCAACATACTGCACGTCTTTCACATCCCGCAGCAAACATTCCCAGTACTGTCACTTTAAGCCAATCAGTTGTGATAGAAATGCTTATGGGCTGTTCTATCTTCCAGAAGCCAATAAGGAGAGGGTCATAGCTTTAAATAGCATGCAATGAGAGCCTTAGATTTCCCTGATGAAGTAACTATTACGAAAGGCATAGGAAGGCGTGTTCCAGTGCTAATTGATTGTTTTTACGGACATTTGTTCACTACAAGTGAAGATCTTTGCGGACACCACACACCAGCCCTTTCCGGTAGGAGACGCGACGGAACCTCTGTGACGTCATCAGAGGTCTGCCGCGAGTCGGATACATGCATCCAGTGAGCATCAGAGCTGCTAAGGATTAAAGTGGATATTCCCTGCTTACCTGATGATCTGTACTTCAGTTGAGGTTCCAAAGACAACTCCCTGTGAGAGAGAGGGACCTGCCTCTTCGATCTGCTGACCATTGTGTGCTGTGCTGGTGTGTTGATGTGGTAACATGTCCATAACATGCCATGCTTTATATGATCTAAATTGATGTACGTGAGATACTCACCTGCTGTCCCAATATTAATATATATTTTTAATACTACACCATGAGGTTTTGCGCTGTTTTTTCTTTTGTTTTCATTAAATGCCTGCCTCATCCTTTCCATTTCTTTTGCTATCTGTTTATTCAGCCACATTGGTATATACTTGTTCCTTTCATGTTTATTACCCGTGGCTATTCACTGATAAATGTACTTATCTAAGTCTTAGCAACACTACTTTTCCTCTCTCATCAACACTCACAAATCCAATCCACACCCAATCTTCCCACCCTTCCTTCCCTTCTCCTCAAGCCTTCACTGACCACTTTAAAGGCAATGTGGATTTTATCCACAATACAATTCCTTCTGTCCCTTCCCCCTCCTCTCTGCTTCTACCTAAACCTCCTTCTTCCACTTGACACCTTTTCTCCTGTTACAGAGCTGATTTTCTCTTCTCCTCTACCACATGCCCTCTTGATCCAATCCTCTCATACCGTATCAGTAATCTTACTCTGGTTTTAGCCCCCACTCTCACCCATATCTTCAATCCTTCCCTGTCCTCTGGCACTTTTCCCTCCTTCTTTAAGCATGAGTGGTCACACATATTCTCAAAAACACCATAAACCCTATGTGCCTTTCTAACTATAGCCCTGTATCTGACACTCTTTCTCTTAGAAACTCACTCGCTGACCACCTTTAAGTGAAACCCTAAAACACAACTTCTAAAATTAAGCATTTCATTAGCCTGGACTCATGGCTACTGTCCCAAACCCGCAATCGCTCCTTCCAACCATTGTGGTCAAGCACTCATCTACTGCACTTATTCCACTATTTACGGCACTTATTCCCTCTCCTGCTTTCTCTATAAATCTCCCAACATACCACTTTGATTGTAAACTCTCTGGGGGAAGGGATTTCATTTTCTATAATCTGATTATTGCTTGTTGCACTTGTTGTATTATAATTCCCTGTACTCTACAGTCTCTTTTGAAAAGCGCTTAGTACAGCTGTGGGCACTATATAAATAAAGATATACATACATACATACTTCTCATAATGTTTTAAAGACTGCCTGTGTTGCTACAGTATCTGCTGTAAAGGTTCAGTGTCATTTATCAAACAGGCTGCATAAACTGTGCTGAGTAGCTTTTAATGAAGATATTATCCCATATGTATCAAGTGGTGATATTCCATAAGACATCTTCCCTTGAATGGACCTGAACACCGATCAGTAAGTAACAACCGTATGTGCCACTTTCTTAATATTTTTCAATCCATTGAAAATTTCACACATTTGATACACTTTTCTTACTTCGCAGCACTGTTAAACTAAAAAATATGCAGAAATATACAAAGTAACACAATTGCAAAGGCAATTATGACTTAAATAGTTATTTCTTAGCCCATTCATATGTAATAGAACCAATTGTCTAGGATGCTAAAACAAAACAGTATCACAGCATCTTCAAAGCAAATTTCAGAATATTTTGTTTTGAATGAATCGTTTTTATTTGTATTATTATTTTTTTCTCTTACTTGCTTTAGGTGCGATTTTTGGAACAACAGAATAAGATGCTTGAGACCAAGTGGGGATTGTTACAGGATCAAAAAGCTGCTGGATCTCAAATTGAACCTCTCTTTGAGGCTTTTATTAGTAACCTCAGGAGACAGCTGGAGAATCTATTATGCGAGAGAGCACGTCTGGAGGCAGAAAGGAACAGTATGGAGGAAGCAGAAGAAGAAATGAAGAGTAGGTATGTGGTAGTTTACCTTCAGTATGGATTATTTTTCACTACTGTGTTTAATTAAACCATACATAATTTAACACAGCAATAATAATAATAATAATAATAATAAATGGCTTCACCCTAAGAAAAAGACAAACTACAATATTATAAAATCTAATATTTAATTTCACAGATATGAAGAAGAAGTCAATAGACGCGCAGTTGCAGAGAATGAATTTGCTGGCTAAAGAGAGTAAGGCAATAATAAGATTTGACACCATTTTGCTGAATTACATTTTTGAAACTAAACACAAACTGCACAAAACACTGTACACACCAAAAAAAAAAAAGAATTGTGTCAATTCACATTAATGTTTCCTGTAGGATGTTGATGCTGCTTTTATGAACAAAGCCGAACTGTAAGCTAAGGTGGACTCCCTGACTGATGAGATCAACTTCCTGCAAGTTTTGTATGCTACGGTAAAAGACAAAACTCTTAACAGTTTTTCTGTTGCATTCTTGTTTAACTAACAATAGGAACTTGTTTTCAATCTCTACATAAGCATTTTCTTATGAGAGACATAGTAAATTATTTATTAAAGAGCGATAGTGCTGATGGAACACTAACACATGGAAACTCCAATTGAAGGCAATAGGAGGTTCTGTGAGATACTGCTGTGATCGGCGCTGTTGCAATTTAATTACTAACCTCCATTTGGATATATTTAGAAAAATCTCCCAGCTTCAAATAGGGGCCAAAACGTTTGCAAAACACTGCACAAGGTTGATAAATTGCGGAAATACCATTGGTTTGATTGAGAATG
Source organism: Ascaphus truei (assembly GCF_040206685.1). Taxonomy (NCBI): domain Eukaryota; kingdom Metazoa; phylum Chordata; class Amphibia; order Anura; family Ascaphidae; genus Ascaphus; species Ascaphus truei. The sequence continues at coordinate 350,121,496 of NC_134485.1, forward strand.
TTTTTATATCATAAATGTGCTTTTATCCCACTATTTTGCATTGCTGCATGTCCTTGATAAATAACTCCAGTTTACCTTTGTAGTAAAATTATTTCTTAGAAGTTATTATTTTTTTGTGAATAATTTTTCATTAAATAAAAAATGATGCATTATAATAATACATTCACTGTGGATTTGTATATATATATACACACCATACACATTTTAAGTTATGGTGGGTGAAAGGCGACAAGAAACCTCCACCGTATAGCATATAGCAAATAAAAACATCACTCATTTACATATTAGTACACTCATTTTTTTATAATACTGTATAGTACAGTAAAGAATAATAAGAATAGTACATTAAGTAAGAGTTGTCATATATGATAATATATAGAATTTCCCTGAACTTCCAGTTTTATAATATGAGTTTTTTTTATCTAAACTTGTAGTTTGCCAAAACCATTGCACGTTCACAGAGCTAAAAAAATAAGTCAAGCTTTGCACTATTACGGGCACACCCCGCTTTAAGGACACTCACTTTAAGTACACTCGCGAGTAAGGACATATCGCCCAATAGGCAAACGGCAGCTCACGCATGCGCCTGTCAGCACGTCCTGAACAGCAATACCAGCTCCCTACCTGTACCGAAGCTGTGCGCAAGCAGGGAGACTATAGAGCCTGTTACAAATGCCTTATTTACATCAGTTAGGCACGTATATGACGATTGCAGTACAGTACATGCATCGATAAGTGGAAAAAGGTAGTGCTTCACTTTAAGTACATTTTCACTTTACATACATGCTCCGGACTCATTGTGTATGTTAATGCGGGGTATGCCTGTATACATTTTTTATTGGTCTAGTTCTATATTAGAGGTTAGAATCAGGTCTTTTGGGGATTTGTCTATCTTGCAAAGCTGTATTTTATGTTCTTTTTCAAATTTGAATAATAGAGGTTGTAAATAATATATTGCATTTAAGAAAAACACTTTTCAACCACTTGTCATAAATAGAGATGTGCAAATATATCACCTATTTCAATTTGGCGATGAATTTCGCTTTGATATAAAAGTTTGTCGCAAATTTGAAAAACTCTGAAAAGTCAATAAGCATTGTATTTTCCATTACCTTTATTTTAGAAAACTGAACGAACTAGCCAAAAGTACGATAACATTTTTGTCTGATTTTGGGAACATTTGAAAAGTTTGATGAGAACAGCAGCAAAACGAATCTTGGCAGGTTTGCACATCTCTAGTACTAAATACAGAATATTATTTCTCTACTATACAGGAAATATCTCAGTTTCAGTCTCAGATCTCAAATACATCAGTCATTGTTTCTATGGATAACAGCCGAGACCTGAATCTGGACGGTATCATTGCTGATGTCAGATCTCAATACGAGGATGTTGCTAACAGGAGCAGAGCTGAAGCAGAGGCCATGTACCAATCAAGGGTGTGTATCACAGACAGATACTATAACACCGGATCTAAAAGAAATCTTTATGCACATTGGATGTACAAAAACTATGATATCCTTTCCAATTTCTGTTTTATCTACAGTTTGAGGAGCTGAGCATGTCTGCTGGGAGAAATGGGAATGATCTGCAGAACACCAGAAATGAGATTTCTGAGCTAAACCGAGCAATTCAGAGGCTTAAGGGAGAGATAAAGAGTGTGAAAGCACAGGTAAAAGATAAAGCATACTGTATCTTGAAGAATTGTTCTCATAAAACCATCTAGCTACAGTATATTACCTTTTCAAAACAATAGTTTAATATGCAGAAAATTTATAGTATTCAATAATACTGTATGTTAAAGCAAATAGCCCATCAAAAAAACTAAACTGAATTCATAACATGACCCAGTAGTTTATGTTGTGCTGAACTTCTTACTTTGCATTTTTTTTAAATATTAATTTCTGGTTGAGTTTTCAGTACCGATGTGCGGACCTTTAATATAAGGTCTTGAACCTGCAAAAGTGAAGTATAAAGTTGCTGCTGAGTCAGGCTACGTAGCTCGCGTCGAAACAAACACGAGGACTACAATGTATTAGTGTATAGTGAGTGCACTAGCTCACGGGAGACAGGCGCTTCGCGCTACGAACAGGTTTGTATTTCCCGTGCGACGGCCGGGTCACGAGAGCGGTTTGCCCAATGAGGGCGAACTAGCTCCGTGACATCACAGCTGTGCCCCCCGACAGATCTCCCTGTGGCCTCTGCCTGCAGGACAGGATATATCTCCTGCTGCAGGCGAGAAGCACTGCACTGAGGAGCGCAGAAGCTAGCGCGTTCCAATATGGATGCAGCCTCAGAGTTAGCAAGTGATTCATCAATCATTGGGACCTATTCTAGTAGCTTTAATAATTTTGCTGCTATCAAGAAACGGTGTGGCATGTTCCCGCCGAACGGTTTGTCATTTGTGTTATCACGGTATTCAGAAAAAATCTGAAACCATCTCAAACCGTGAGGCAAGAAAATTCCAACATCGCTCGGCGTAGCAGCAATGTTATCTCCGCTTTTTTCTAGGTTCTCCCCCTGCATCTTCTTGCAATCTGAGCTGCTCAGAGAGACGGCTCTCCCTGCACAGCACTCACAGGCGATCACAGTGTTTTTATTTAAATTTGAATACTAGTGTACAGGAGCAGGGGGTCTCCAGAGCTGAACCACATTAATTTCAGGTCCAGAGATCCCCTGCTTCCCAAGATACAGGCTGGGGTGCTGGTATCTCATATGTGGTTAATTATCCCGGTCACATGATGCGGGAGATTTAAACATTGCATGGGGATACCAGCACCCTATAACGGGGCCTGTAACTCAGGAAGCAGGGGGTCTCTGGACCTGAAATTAATTTGGTTCAACTCTGAGTCCCCTGCTCCTGTACACTCGTATTCAAATGTAAATAAAACAAGCTTCATTCTTGGGGTGGAGAGATGAGTTATTTTTTAAACAGTTAGTTTAAATAGTTAGGTAACAATGTATAAACTTGGCTTGATTATACTGCTAACACTTCACAATCTAAAATAGAACACACAATTGTATACTTAATATTGTGTACAAGTGAATGTCACTTTATATGTAATTTCCTGTGTTTTCCCAGCGTTCTTCGCTGGAAGCTGCAATAAGTGACGCTGAGGGACGTGGGGAGATGGCAGTCGCAGATGCTAAGAATAAACTGGCTTTGCTGGAGAATGCTTTACAGAAAGCTAAGCAGGACATGGCTAGCCAACTCCGTGAATACCAGGAGCTGATGAATGTGAAGCTGGCTCTGGATATTGAGATTGCAACTTACAGAAAAATGTTGGAGGGAGAAGAGTCCAGGTAAATGTAATATCTACACACATCCTTTTATTAATTTTATTTTGAATATACTGTATAATAAAACCTTACAAACTTTTCATACATTATATGGTAATTGTCACGGAAGACCAGACGATTAAGCCAGCATTGCAAACACCAGACAGAACGAAGGAGCAACACAATGCACAAATACAATCTTAACTCTAACTCATCACAACAGAGCGTTATGGGGAATCCTAGCTCACTAGCAAAAGGGCGCTGCCATAGGATGTACGGATGTACATACCCAGGATGTCTGCCTCAGAGTATCCCAATACCTTGGGATGATAGGCACTAGTTTCGACATTCAAATTTCTCGCTAGTCTCTGACACCAAGACCGGCTATGAACCACCAGATAATCTATGGAGCTCTGATCGGGATCAGCTTACATACTTTGCCAGTCTCCATCTGAAACCATGGAATACCGAGTGCCGACCAATCAGCGAAGAGATTGCCTTTGCTGGCTAATCAGAGAGCAGGGTTTCATCTTTGAGGGACCAATCAGGGCCATGGGAGGTGGCAGCGCCCTAGGACAGCCCACTGAGGTCCCAATTTTGGTCCGATATCTCCCACAGAGATAGGCGCCTCACTGTTGGGGTTTAACAATGACTCCACTTTTGGAACATATGTTGCACCGACCTGAGTCCATGCATTTCCCCAGAGTTCCCAAGCATTTCATCTTGCTCAAATTAGAATACAGCCCAAGACTTCATTGTGTGCTGGCCGGGTTGAGTGTATTACCAGCCCACCACACAATGGATATATAACATAACTTATGGATGTCCTCTCACAAAATAAGAATGATAGGAAAAATAATCAAATAAATTACAGCTGGTGCACAGGAATAATGTTATACATAAACATAAGTCAGAAGATTAAAGGTCTCCCAAAGATCCCCATTGGTTGCACTCTATAGCTGCTAGAATACAGGGGGTTAGATACTCCCCAACATAATGTCAAATTATGTCAACATAATGTCAAACTTCGTGTACAAATATTTAAGTACACGAAGTAGCTGCTCCCAACACTGTGGGAGGACAGTAACCACTAAAAACCTAAATAGGTAAAAAATAATTAAATTTTAATTAATTAAACCTTAAACAATGACGCCAGTAGTGATGTGTAGCAATGTTAACGCGTTGACGTCGTGGAGGTCACGGGTGAGATCGTTCCGACTTGCTAGGGGGTGGACGTGTCGGATGGGTGGCGGGTGCTCCTAATGTTTGTAATGCTTGTAATGTTACTGATACTTACTATGATCTGACGGGCACTGGCTATGATCACATGAGACATTGCTACACATCACTACTGGCTTTGTGTGGCGATTCATATATGTCTGCATACACTGGCAACCGCGGTAGCAGGAAGAGAACATATGTGTGCCTGGCTACTCTGTACTCTTACACTTGGGTCTGAGACATATGTAACAACTATTTAGATCCACAGTGTTACTGAGGCTGTGGGGAGAAGTCTCTGTATGCGACCATGTTTCAATATTTTGTTGCACTGCTGATGCTCTCCACACCATCATATGTACATCTGTATACTATATAGACACAATCACCCACCGCCTATATGCTAAGCAAGGTTAACCTGTACATGGTATCTTAACTATTCCTATATGAGTGTTACGTCGGTGCTGCCCGCAGAACAGGCCTGTCCCCTGAGCTGAAGGGGGAAGTGGTAATACATGCACCCGCAGCAAAGGGAGCGTGTCCGGAGTGTGGTATAAAGTGTTGCCAGGCCAGGTGTAGTAAGGTAGACAATACTTGCCGGTAGTAGAGATAGAGTGAAGAATGCCTTGCCGAGGTCAGGGAGTGGAGAGCGGAGATAGGTCATAGTCCAAGCCGTGTTCAAGGGGTTACCAGAGTGAGCGTTGTCCAAGGAGTGCCGAGATCGAGAGCCAGAGGGGGTAGTCGTTCAAGCCGCGTCAGAACCTGTGAAAACACTGAGAGAATCCAGAAGTACTTCCTTACAGAGACTATGTCGAGCAAAGACTGAGAGCAGAGAGGAGCTAGATAAAGCAGGAAGGTCCCATTAGGAACGGAGGCGGGACAGGAAGAGCTACAGGGAGACACTGCAGATTGGTGCAGGCATAACAGGCCAGGTGAGTCTTGTTGGTAACCTGAGTATGCCCGTGCGGTGTGCGGGGGCAGAGCATGAGGTCCGGGGACGGGAAGAAGAGTGTGCAGACTGAGCGTGCTCCGTAACGCGTGTACGCGCGTGGACCGAGCCAGTGGATGGTGCAGGTGTGCGCGCAGGAGGGCGTGGGCACGTCCGGCGCTGAGCAGAGGAATCGCCAAGGGGAGTTATCCCGCGATGGCGGCAGGGGTGGGGAGCCGTGGAGGCCAGTAAGGCAGGATTGTTTTGTGTGTCCAGGGACTCCCTGCAGGAAGAGAGTGCTCTGTGTGGGGAGCGCGGAGAATGCTGATTCCTGAATGAGACATACCTTATTCTTGGCACCTCAAGGGTTAACTGTACATTCTCATTAGATATTACACACCTACCTCCCTAGTGAGGTAATTATATGGAATGTCTCTAGTACCTATTACCAGGGATTATATATATAGCTACTTGGGGATTACCCCTCGCTCCCTGTTAAAGCTACTATATCACCCATTTTTAATTGATTTTTGTGTTTGCGTCGTTGTTTAAGGTTTTATTAATTAACATTTCATTATTTTTTACCTATTTAGATTTTTAGTGGTTACTGTCCTCCCACAGTGTTGGGAGCAGCTACTTCGTGTACTTAAATATAGCAAATTTGACATTATGTTGGGTAGTATCTAACCCCCTGTATTCTAGCAGCTATAGAGTGCAACCAATGGGGATCTTTGGGAGACCTTTAATCTTCTGACTTGTGTTTATACACCACCCAATGGAGCCTTACAAAATACATAGCAGAATAGACAATAAAATATTAACCCTGCTCCCTTAATGTAACTATGTATTTGTCATCATAACTCTGTGCTCCGGGCATACTTGAAATTAAGAGGTCACTCTCAATGTATTACTTCCTGGTAAGATATTTTACAAATAAAGAAATACAATTTTACATGGGGAAACACAGGACACATTGGCAGCCATTTTCACTACCTAAGATGGCCAAGGTAGCCTATTACATGCTCCACCATCTTGACCGGTAGGAGCAACCAGAGGGCTTAACCTTTAATATGCATGCTAGGCTACCCATACTACCACATCAATAACCTAATGATGCCAATTTCACCAATTATATAATTGTTTACTTTTAAATAAAAGCCTAAAACATGCATGAGAAATGTGATAAAACACTTTAATAAACATTGACTCATCTACAACAAAAGGTATACATCATAAACTTTAATCTTCACTGACCAATACTACTGATCATAATTATTATTGTTTTGTTTCAGGTTGGCAACAGAAGGCTCTGTTAACATCTGTAAGTGAATCAATGTTTTCTTGAATGTATGTGTTAAATTTGGTTTTAGTGTGAGTTCAAAAATGTGAACATTTGCTCCAAAGCTCCACTTTAAAATCCCCCAAAAACTTCCCATCCTTGGTAGGTACATTATTTGATAGTGTCAACCATCTATGCAGTTCTATACAAAATAAATAATAGAATATATGGAGAAATAATGCAACATAGTTATAAGTGTACCAATCATAAATGTAAACATGTATAATTAGAGATTGCCCTTCGGCCATCCTTCCTGGGACTGAGGCAGAATACAACAAAACAATGGGGGTTTTTTTAGCTTGGAAGGAAATACTGTACTGTGAAATAATCTGTCATAGCAACAGTCGATGTTGCTGTGTTATTCACTATGCTGAATGTGCTGCTCCCCCAACCCATCCTTGCAGCATTTTACTAGCACCTAGGGTAGAGAAAAGGTGGGAGTCATAGTGTAGGAATAACATATACTATACCCTATTTGCCCGATTATAAGGCAATGGATTTTTTTTATAAAGTTTAGTTGAAAAGTACATACTTGCCTCATAATCGGGCCCGCCCACTTTTCGAGCCAATCAGAAGTTAGATGTATGAAGTAGGAGGTTAAAATAGAGGCAGTTCCACCTTTATGGCCCAAAGCGGCCATGTTGCTTGTGGCAGGAAGGTCAAACTGAGACACAGACACACAGAGACACACAGAGGGACAATAAGAAAGAAACACAGAGGGACAATAAGAAAGAGACACACAGAGAGACAGACACATAGAGTCACTGTGTATGTGTAAACTATTTTATTTCCAGCTGCTTTAAAAATTAAAGCCGCCTTATATTCAGGATCGCCCTATAATCAGACAAATACAGTATATTTTATTTATACAGAGGCCAGGGTGTGCAGCGCACAGCAAAGATGAAAGAGCGGGTCTTGCAATAAAATCCTTTATTTTTCAAACATCTGGTGTGGGACAGCAGCAAACTTCAACGCGTTTCGTTCAAAAGAACTTTTTCAAGAAGTGCTGTTACAGTAAAAAGGGTACTTTTTTTACTCACCCACAATTATTTTCTTTTTGAGCACAAATTTTATTTACAACTTCGGGGTACGGCAATGGGGACAAGTTTTGCCCCCTCCTATGCCAACCTCTTTATGGGGTGGTGGGAAAACACTTTTATTTATGGTAGCACAAACACATATAGGCACAATATTGTTTTTTACAAACGCTTTATTGATGACCTTGTTTTCATTTGGCACGGGAGCACTGACACACTATTAGAGTTTATTAATTATCTAAATGATAACACTTCAGATATTCACCTTACTGTCAATTATCATTCACATCACATAAGCTACCTGGATATTCTTTTCTATATAGACATTCATCAAACCATACAATCTGATGTTTATAAAAAACCCAATTCAAGGAACTCATTTCTCAGAGTGGACAGCTGCCACCCAAGATCTGTCATAAAGGGAATACCCAAAGGTCAGTACCTCAGGCTGAGGAGAAATTGCTCAACTCACAGCGACTTCATTACTCAGTCTGGGGAATTGACAAAAAGATTCATAGAAAGAGGGTATGATCGGGAAACACTCCAAGCCACATTACAGGAAGTCATAGAAATTGAACGTGAAACTATACTACCCTCCGGAACCAGAGTGGGGGATGGCTCTCGCCACAATAATAGAAAGAAAAAAGAGACCAAGGAAGATAGGACTTGTCCTTTGTTCATTTCCCAATTTAATAAATCAAGTTATCAAGTGAACAAAATTGTTAATAAGCATTGGGAATTACTAAAAATGGACCCCATACTCCGTAATTACACAGAGAAAGGCCCAAAATTTGTATATAGAAGAGCTAAGACACTGGCCACATTTCTATCACCTAGCGTGATATCTACACCTGTTAAAGATCAAGAACGATTCTTTACTAAGGGATCATATAGATGTAATCACTGTAGTATGTGTAACTTTATGAAGCCTGCTCGACATGTCTTCTCCCACAGTCCACATAGACGTCACACCATATATAGCTTTATCAATTGTAACACCACCTTTGTCGTGTATCTCATCACCTGTGGCTGTGGGAAGAGATATGTCGGTAGGACCACAAGGGCATTAAAAACGAGGATGCAGGAACATTGTAGATTGATTCGCAAACAAGACATTAATCATCCTGTGTCGAAGCATTTTACGGAATGCAGACAGGGTGGCATAAATAGCTTCTCATTTGTGGGCATTGAGAGAATAATCCAAAAAGAAAGAGGGGGAAATATTGTTAAAAGATTAGACTGCAGAGGATCCTTCTGGATATTCACACTAAACACCAGGTACCCAGAGGGGATGAATGTAGAATGGAATATTAACCATTTTCTGAAATAAATATATTTAACACAATATAGTTCCATCATGCATATGATGGGGATAACCCCTTGATTATGCTACCCCATTTCCCAACAGTCTATACCCAACTAAATAATTGATTCCCATGATATCGCCCTGTTTTATTTGGTATATATATTCATATTTGTCCAATTAAAATATTCTGGTTTTTCTGGAATTATGCATATTGTATAAAATGAACTGAAATAAGTGTTGCATTCATTCCTCATTGATCTGACCACAGCATAACAAGATTGTTTATTAGAAAAACTTTTGTGCACATGGACTAATATCCATAATATGTAGTACTCCATAATGATGCATTAATAACTATAAATGCTAAAGGCAACATAATCTCCATTTCATCAATATGAGCAAGCAATCTGCTGTTCTTCAAATATGTGTACAAAGATATTATATCTTTTTGTTGTAATAATATGATATATACATTTCTATACATATATATATATATATAATTTTTTTAAATCATCATTTTTAATTAATAAAGTCATTCTGTCACAATAATGTTGTTTAAATCCACAAATATAATTAAGTTAGGTATAAATATATATTTATATATGTATTTTCTATATATGTTGATTCGTTGAATTTTTTGTACTGTGTAAGTAATTTTGTACATTTTCTGATCATAATTGATATATTTTTAAGCTTATTAGTTTATAAAAACTTTAATAGTGTATATAGAATATTTTTGTATTTCACTCTTGATTTATATAGAGTTGCACTTTCGTTTTGTTAGGTATGTAGTGGTTTGCAAGCTGTTTGCCCAGTTTCAGTGCCCCGTGAGGCATAATATCATCCACATAGCATGAATTGCTTATTTATATATTTCTCCCCCGGCAGGCTGTGGACTTACATCCAAGTCTCTAGGCTGGGGGACTCAGAGGCCTCATCTGCGCATGTGCACAAAACGGGGAGTGTGGGAGGATCCTACAGAGCCATCAGAGGCGTGCTCTCAGCAAAGGCTGCACATAGAGGCTTGCCGATCCTGATTGAGCTCGGCTGAGGCTTGTTGGGGATTCAGGGACACTCTGGCGCGCGGCGCATGCGCGGCCCAATGAACTCTATTGGTTGGATGACGCATGATGACGTCAGTTTTGGCGCGAAAACGGGGCGAACAGCTGCATTTAAACTGACCCTTTTTACTGTAACAGCACTTCTTGAAAAAGTTCTTTTGAACGAAACGCGTTGAAGTTTGCTGCTGTCCCACACCAGATGTTTGAAAAATAAAGGATTTTATTGCAAGACCTGCTCTTTCATCTTTGCTGTGCGCTGCACACCCTGGCCTCTGGAACTTTACACAATACAGCAGCACGCTTTGGAAGGGAGACCCTGGGAAGGACAATACACAGTGAGTACATTACTGGGGGCTAACCCAATGAGGAAGGGGGGGTGTCTTTGGACAACCACCCCAACCTTCAGGGTATCCTATGCCCACTTAAGGCTTAGTACTGCTACCATTATAAAATACACCAGTGTATGCTCCCTTCCATCCATACAGTTCCAGCACTTTAGAGCACCATTCACAAACAAACTACGTTGACTTTCTCATGGTAGCTCGTGCACAATGGACTGGTATTATATTGATGAATTGATATGAAGGATACAAGTATATAATACAATAAGAGCAGGTCTTTTGCATTGTTATTATTTCAATGGACATTTATTACATTTTGGCTGTGAGAATTTAAGAATGGATGAAATGGAGGATGCACAAGAAATTAATTTGCCTACAGCATATACGTTCAATTGTGGAGATGACACATGCAGAAGGAAGAAGGCCCTTCGTGTCTTTGATAACGTGGTGGAAACTGATACTAATGACATTTGTGATTTAAAAATGTATTTTCAAAAATTAGAAAGACTCTTGATATATAAAACCCGTATCTGGTGGGACATTGTCGCTACAGAAAATTATTTAAAAACCAAAAGAATCCCTAGAGGCCTCAGAATGAAGAAAGCGCCAACTTTTGGCTTCCCAGATAAAACTTTTGAAGAACAGTGGATATCACACTAAACACCTGTTCCTTTGGCCTAATGGAACTAATACTGCAACATAAGACTAAGGAAAAAACAACATTAGACACACAGATTAAAGAACTACAGGAAAAACTGCGGAAATTCAAGGACATTGAGGGCTTCTCAAAATATGATCAGATATTAGCTAAAACTGTGGAGGATGCAGAGAGAGAAATAATGATACGCAAACAAAATAAATATGATCGTGATAGAATAGATTACGAGAAAAACCAGATATACAATTGGCAAAGAACAGGACCTGTTTTTGATCGCACCATGCGGGATTCATCTACTAACCAGCCACGCAGATCAACCCCCAGTAAATCAATTTTGAAGACAAGTAATTTTGATTATCAGAGTGCTGATTCTGAACTATCAGATGTGGAAACTGCTTCACATTCAGTTTCATTTTTGGACATGGAAAATAGATCAAACAATACACAACGTGGGAATACTACACAACCCAGAGAGGAGAGACGTCCATCAGATAGCTCTACTACTAGAGGGGAATTGACATCTGCCAAACAAAGTGACACTTACCAAAATGATCAACAGGCAAAAAACTACCAAATGTTCAGGAGAGACGAAAGAGGACAAGGAGGGGGGGGAAGAAAAGACATGGGAGGGAAAAGAGCAAACAAGAGGAAAAAGAATTATTAGCTGACAGTAATAATGTTATTAACATTTCGGGTATGGAATTGTCACACGCAGAGATTTCACTACTAAATAAAGGGCTTAAATATGCCCCCACTATGGAGATCGACCTCTTTGGTGCAGTGGTTGATGTCCATAGGTTTGTACGTAAGCTTACTTTAAAAAAATTCTTTCACAAACCCAATTTGAGAGGTGATTCTCAGAGTGTGACAATTCCAGATGAAGAACAAGATTTAATTATCTGCAATGTACCTAACCCTCTCTACTCTCCCCCCATAGGAATCCATGAATCATTCAGGGATGACTGTGCACTTAGAGACATGGAAGATCTTTTCATCCAGGGTAATACCATAGATGACACACAATCCCACATAATGGGGGAGTGGGGATCCAATTTGAAAGAAAAATCAGTGTTTTACCCCACCTTTGCTAAGGGCCAATTCCTAAGTATGTTTGAGAACTTGGTAGTTCGTGATCTCAGACTGTTGGCTCAGGGGTTTTCCTTCACCCATACGGGAAATGATAATCTTACTAAGGAAGAAAGAATTGCTATCAAAACCCTTCAGGATAACCCTATGTTAGTCATTAAGAATGCAGATAAAGGGGGGGCTGTGGTGGTACAGAGTAGGACTGCCTACTTCAGGGAGGCATTTCGCCAGCTTGGAGATGTGTCCTCCTACTCTGTGCTACCGCGGGACCCCACAAACTGTTTTCTGAAGGAACTCCTTGAGCTGATAGATCTGGGCATGGCCACACATGTATTGACAAAAAATGAATCAGATTTCATCATCAATCCCCATCCCGTCATTCCCATATACCACCATCTCCCAAAGATCCACAAGACTTTGGTCGACCCTCCTGGTCGGCCAATAGTCTCAAGCATTGGATCTTTGGGAGATGGTTTGTCTCAATATGTAAATGAATATCTACAGCCTTTTGTAAGGGCATTGCCCTCTTTCATTTTGGACTCAGGAGATCTATTGACTAAAATGCAAAAAATCACATGGAAACAGGACTATTTGTGGGTTACCATGGATGTGGTCTCCCTATATTCGATCATACGACATGATCTGGGTATGACAGCTGTCCGCCATTTTATAGAATGTCCAGGTAGTTCTATACTCACAACTACATTCATTATGGAATCGATACTTTTTTTACTCACCCACAATTATTTTCTTTTTGAGCACAAATTTTATTTACAACTTCGGGGTACGGCAATGGGGACAAGTTTTGCCCCCTCCTATGCCAACCTCTTTATGGGGTGGTGGGAAAACACTTTTATTTATGGTAGCACAAACACATATAGGCACAATATTGTTTTTTACAAACGCTTTATTGATGACCTTGTTTTCATTTGGCACGGGAGCACTGACACACTATTAGAGTTTATTAATTATCTAAATGATAACACTTCAGATATTCACCTTACTGTCAATTATCATTCACATCACATAAGCTACCTGGATATTCTTTTCTATATAGACATTCATCAAACCATACAATCTGATGTTTATAAAAAACCCAATTCAAGGAACTCATTTCTCAGAGTGGACAGCTGCCACCCAAGATCTGTCATAAAGGGAATACCCAAAGGTCAGTACCTCAGGCTGAGGAGAAATTGCTCAACTCACAGCGACTTCATTACTCAGTCTGGGGAATTGACAAAAAGATTCATAGAAAGAGGGTATGATCGGGAAACACTCCAAGCCACATTACAGGAAGTCATAGAAATTGAACGTGAAACTATACTACCCTCCGGAACCAGAGTGGGGGATGGCTCTCGCCACAATAATAGAAAGAAAAAAGAGACCAAGGAAGATAGGACTTGTCCTTTGTTCATTTCCCAATTTAATAAATCAAGTTATCAAGTGAACAAAATTGTTAATAAGCATTGGGAATTACTAAAAATGGACCCCATACTCCGTAATTACACAGAGAAAGGCCCAAAATTTGTATATAGAAGAGCTAAGACACTGGCCACATTTCTATCACCTAGCGTGATATCTACACCTGTTAAAGATCAAGAACGATTCTTTACTAAGGGATCATATAGATGTAATCACTGTAGTATGTGTAACTTTATGAAGCCTGCTCGACATGTCTTCTCCCACAGTCCACATAGACGTCACACCATATATAGCTTTATCAATTGTAACACCACCTTTGTCGTGTATCTCATCACCTGTGGCTGTGGGAAGAGATATGTCGGTAGGACCACAAGGGCATTAAAAACGAGGATGCAGGAACATTGTAGATTGATTCGCAAACAAGACATTAATCATCCTGTGTCGAAGCATTTTACGGAATGCAGACAGGGTGGCATAAATAGCTTCTCATTTGTGGGCATTGAGAGAATAATCCAAAAAGAAAGAGGGGGAAATATTGTTAAAAGATTAGACTGCAGAGAATCCTTCTGGATATTCACACTAAACACCAGGTACCCAGAGGGGATGAATGTAGAATGGAATATTAACCATTTTCTGAAATAAATATATTTAACACAATATAGTTCCATCATGCATATGATGGGGATAACCCCTTGATTATTCTACCCCATTTCCCAACAGTCTATACCCAACTAAATAATTGATTCCCATGATATCGCCCTGTTTTATTTGGTATATATATTCATATTTGTCCAATTAAAATATTCTGGTTTTTCTGGAATTATGCATATTGTATAAAATGAACTGAAATAAGTGTTGCATTCATTCCTCATTGATCTGACCACAGCATAACAAGATTGTGTATTAGAAAAACTTTTGTGCACATGGACTAATATCCATAATATGTAGTACTCCATAATGATGCATTAATAACTATAAATGCTAAAGACAACATAATCTCCATTTCATCAATATGAGCAAGCAATCTGCTGTTCTTCAAATATGTGTACAAAGATATTATATCTTTTTGTTGTAATAATATGATATATACATTTCTATACATATATATATATATAATTTTTTTAAATCATCATTTTTAATTAATAAAGTCATTCTGTCACAATAATGTTGTTTAAATCCACAAATATAATTAAGTTAGGTATAAATATATATTTATATATGTATTTTCTATATATGTTGATTCGTTGAATTTTTTGTACTGTGTAAGTAATTTTGTACACTTTCTGATCATAATTGATATATTTTTAAGCTTATTAGTTTATAAAAACTTTAATAGTGTATATAGAATATTTTTGTATTTCACTCTTGATTTATATAGAGTTGCACTTTCGTTTTGTTAGGTATGTAGTGGTTTGCAAGCTGTTTGCCCAGTTTCAGTGCCCCGTGAGGCATAATATCATCCACATAGCATGAATTGCTTATTTATATATTTCTCCCCCGGCAGGCTGTGGACTTACATCCAAGTCTCTAGGCTGGGGGACTCAGAGGCCTCATCTGCGCATGTGCACAAAACGGGGAGTGTGGGAGGATCCTACAGAGCCATCAGAGGCGTGCTCTCAGCAAAGGCTGCACATAGAGGCTTGCCGATCCTGATTGAGCTCGGCTGAGGCTTGTTGGGGATTCAGGGACACTCTGGCGCGCGGCGCATGCGCGGCCCAATGAACTCTATTGGTTGGATGACGCATGATGACGTCAGTTTTGGCGTGAAAACGGGGCGAACAGCTGCATTTAAACTGACCCTTTTTACTGTAACAGCACTTCTTGAAAAAGTTCTTTTGAACGAAACGCGTTGAAGTTGCTGCTGTCCCACACCAGATGTTTGAAAAATAAAGGATTTTATTGCAAGACCTGCTCTTTCATCTTTGCTGTGCGCTGCACACCCTGGCCTCTGGAACTTTACACAATACAGCAGCACGCTTTGGAAGGGAGACCCTGGGAAGGACAATACACAGTGAGTACATTACTGGGGGCTAACCCAATGAGGAAGGGGGGGTGTCTTTGGACAACCACCCCAACCTTCAGGGTATCCTATGCCCACTTAAGGCTTAGTACTGCTACCATTATAAAATACACCAGTGTATGCTCCCTTCCATCCATACAGTTCCAGCACTTTAGAGCACCATTCACAAACAAACTATTTTATTTATACAGTACAGGAGTCAAAGAGCAGAAGTTTGCATGTAATTCTTCTAAGCTGCATATATGGTATCGTATCTAAAAATGTTTCCGTCTCTTTTAGGGCAAGATATACAAAGCTCTGATAGGTTATAACAATATCTATATAGCTCCCTTATCCTAACTTAACATCACGTTTAGACTAACAGTGTATATTCAAAAGGCAATAACATGACGTGAACTCCATGTTTTCTTCCATAAAGAACATAGCATTAACTACAATATAATACATGTTGGTAATAATGAGATGCAAATGAGACATTATCATAACATTGCACATCTATTGAAGTTAGTTACTTTTAATGTAGGCCCTTAATGTTAGGTCATACCTAAGCTTAGTAATTCTCACATCCAGACCATGATACAAGGCTTTTGCAGTGTCTGGTTGGGTGTAATGCCACTAGTATGCACTTCAGAAAAAGCCCAATTTCAGTCTCTGAATGGGAGTAATGAAAAGACATGGATAATGTGACATTAATGAAAGATAACTTGGCGTTATGCTACAATAACAAGACATAAAGACAATGCTTATGAGATGTAGTATGGCTGTTGTTTTTGCATATAATTAGCTTTCAATATGCAGTGATAAGTCAGGGAACATAACATTGATTCCAGTTTTAGGTAATGTCATGTTATGAGCTGTAATTTAAGGCCGCGTTGTTGACCTGGGCCCTAATTTTCTATTTTTTAGGCCTCTTAACTTTTCCATAGTCTTCAAATTTGTTTTATGATTAAGTTTCTTTTACACTCATTTGTAAGTACAATAACAGGATAAGACATTAATAAGATGGCAATTTACTCAGATGTAACTTTCTAAAATCTAAGAATAAAAGTAAAAAAGTGTAATAGCTCACTGTGTTCCATTGCATTAATTTGTGGCAATAGCAAGAACAAACTGTCCATAAGCATGAATATCAGTAACTGTAATTATAAAAATATTTTATGGTTATTTCGCACTCATTTCCAATAATGATGTTTGCTAATTTAAATGTTCCTTACATTTGTTACAGCTGTTCTATACTCGAGCACTGGAGGAAAACACTGTTCCACAGGAATGTTCCATGGTGCAAGTGGGCATCATCAGAAGGGTAGATTTAGCTCAAGCTACAGAAGAAGCATAAGCCATGTCTCCCAAAGCAAACATAGCTCAAGGCATGGATACAACTGTTGAAAGAGAAGCATAGATTCCAAGCATCGCCAATAAATTCTTGACTAATTATTTACATGCAATTGCGGCTCCATTGTAGGAAATCTTCAATATAGCACAACTTATTTCTATTTAATGGCTTTCCTAGACTTTATATTTTTTGGCAAAGTGGATTCTGTTGAATACACTTTACTTGCATGTATTGTAAATGTAAGCATCAGTGCTTTTCTGTTTTCTGTGTCTCTTCAATAAACTTCTGTTCATACAGTATACTAATGTTTGACAAACTTATTTCCTTATATATTTTAAAAACTGGAAAATTAATAATTATTACAAATTTGTGACTTGGAACAAATACTGTATAGACACAAAAGTATTTACTATATATAATTCTAACATTGTTATCAGATGATGTATTTTGTTTATTGTACAATAGGCAATAGCAATTGAGAATGAGTACAAATCCCAAACCGGCGAACAGTGTAAGTGTCATGTTAAACATTTAGAAAATGGGCCACAAAGCAGAATAAGTCATGCAATAGTATCTAATGCATATCACTGGCCATCACATATGCAATCCATATACAGCACTAGAATACCATTTTTTGCCATTACCACTTAATGTAATTTATCCAATAAAGTACTTAGTAAAAAGGCTGGAAATGCCTAAGCAAGTTAATTAAGAGCTCACTCGATGCTACTCTTCACAATTATTCACCACATCTACAACTGCAGCTTAGATATTTGTTTACATATTTTTTTAAGTGTGAATGCGTGATCGAAGTTAATGTGAATTTTACATTTTGTGTCAAATTGTGCTGGTAATGCATTGCACTAGGAAAGGAATTCATATACAGTATGATAACTTTCAGTCCTAACAACGTGTAACAAAGATTTGTCAAGAAAAAAAAACAAGATCTACTGCAGCACACATCCCAACCTTCAACATCCATTTATCAAACAGGTGGCCATGAGATATCTTATCAAACACTGCATCCTACTACTCTTGTATCTCCTTCTAAAAGTGTAGCTCCTGATTCTGATTCCTCATTGATGGTACAGTATAACACTTTTATGGAGAAATCCCTAACCAGAGAGACAAACTACTACAGATACCTTTAAGTGTCTGTGGTGTGGGCACTAAATGTGAGTGTATATATTACCATCATTTTTTAAGCTTTCAATTGTGATCATACTTAACTATATAAATGTTTCATCTTTGTTTTCAGGTTGCCCTGATACATTCTCTGATCTAAGGGGTACACAGAGGCCCTTTAAAATCAGACTGCAGGAACACATCACATAACATCATAACAGGATTCCCAAAACCATTGTGTGTCTCGACACTTCTCTACGCATCATAACTGCAACCCAGTAGGACTTTAAGCTAAAGTCATTGAGCATGTCAAATTGGGAGTCAGAGGAGGTGATAAGTTTAGCTTACTTTCAAAAAGAGAGACTTTTGGGATTTTTCAGATAAAAAGCATTGCACCATTTGGTTTAATGAAGATATTGGGTCCGATTCACAAAGCAGCGATAAGTTGTTTTAAGTGAGATAAATGCCTTTTTAGCACAATACTGCCTGCTGTGCGATTCACAAAGCAGTGATTGTGACGGTAGGGCATAGCCGGTCTTCATTAATAAAGGTGGAGCCTGGCTGGCTGCCCCTGAAACTGTATGGCAAGGGCTGAGAGTGTCAGCTCTTGGGTCTAATATTGTACCTTACTGTGTTGCCCTGTAACTTTGTTCCCCTTTTATACTGTCTCCCATAGGGTTATAAGCTAGGAACTGTGTGTGTGTGGTTAACTGTGTAAGCCTAGTGGGCTAGTTAATGCAGTCCCTTTGACTCATGGGCCCGTAGCTGCCTGTGCAAGCTTATAAGTGGATTGCCTTGTATGGGTGGCCTCTTATGAGAAATAGCTGCAGGGCAGAGACTTCTGGCACACGAGGGAAAGGGGGGAATATTTTAACCTGTATTGCCTGCCAGCAAGGTATTCATAGCTGGGGTCTCAGAGAAGAGAAGTTTTTCGAACCCCCACATGATAGGTGCAAATGGTGAAGTGTCAGCTCTTGTGTCTAAATGTTTGTTTTCTGTGTTACTACCATGCATTTTGTGTTTGTGCTATGAGTGGGACTGCATACAGGACAAAAGGCAGCCACA
Source organism: Ascaphus truei (assembly GCF_040206685.1). Taxonomy (NCBI): domain Eukaryota; kingdom Metazoa; phylum Chordata; class Amphibia; order Anura; family Ascaphidae; genus Ascaphus; species Ascaphus truei. Next base: position 350,140,714 of record NC_134485.1, read on the forward strand.
TGTAATTAGCATTTCAAAGCAAAAGGCTCAAGTAATTGGATTCCATGTGCAAAACCAGTTAGGTTTGTGCATATGGCCAAGGCGAGGGGATTACAGGATATCTGCCTTTGTTTCCTACAGACTTATAGGAGCCTTGACAGCAGGAGGTCTGGGAATAGCTAAAAACGGCCCTGTATGTCAAAACTCATAAGCATATTTTCCATTGGCAAGTTTTGAATTTATCCCCACTATCAGTGAATGCGCAATCTCAATCCCTGCTGTAATTGGCTATCAAGCCCATCAGTGTCTTAGGTAGGCAAGCCAGCATATATAAGAGCATGCCGTAAAGCAGCTCACTCTCTCTTTTTCACCTGCCTGTTTTCTGATGTGAAGACACGCTGTTGATGGGCCTGTCACCTGTGCTTCTGAGTGAAAGAGTTATTCACATAGAATCATGGGGGAGGAAAGGCCTAGCCAGCAGGCTGGATTTTGGTCCAGGAGTCCAGAACTAGGGTCCTATCAAGGTAAGCCTTTGCTGAAGCAGGCGCCTTGCAACTAGAAAGGGCTAGATCTCATTCCCCCAGACCCCAGTAAGTGTGTATATTCTCTGTATCTTGTATTTCTGTGTGTTTCCGAGGTCTTATCCGAATAAACAGCAATTTATTTTGCTGCCTGTTTTGCCTTTTGACTTATCCCTTAAATATAAAGGTGTATTTGGCCTGGTCTCCCGTGAAAGTAATAAAGTGCAATATCATGCGGGCGTCCGGGGGTCCTTGGCTCGTCAGCATACTCCAGGTCAATGTCCTCCTATGCCAGCAAGAATACATGAAAAAATACAATATAATGGCCACTAACCAATTAATCACCTTGGCGGTTAATAACCGCTATAGTAATTAAGGAGTTAACCCACCCTCCCCCGCTACCTACCTGGGAGGCCTAACCAACCAACCGGGACCACTATACCCACCCTATATCCATTGATTGGCATGGTGGTACATCAAACCCATATAATATGGGCATGATAAGCCACTTTATCACTCAATGGTCACCCTAATAAAAAAGCATGAAGGTCAAAAATACACAATAATAAACTGTCAAGTTTAGGTAAGTCCTCACATTACCTTAATGCACTTTGGTGAGTATGCAATGTTAGGTTAAAAACAGTCTACCATTTATAAATTAATAAAATAAATCTCTTATTCTTAAACGTTTAACATTTCTTACAGTTCCAATCTTGATGCCAAGAACACCATTCTTGTTTTGAGTCTCTTTTCACCAATATATTAAGATTCCTTACCTAATTTTATCCATGTGCATCAGCTTTTTAGTTGGGGAGGTAAAAAAAACTTTTGTTTTAACATTGATACGTTATTCTCTATTTATTAAAGTCTCCTAGGAATGCTTCGGTAGTTTTGTTGCCAAAATCATGCGAAAAAGCAGGGTAAAGAGGTAGCTTAAACTGGTTTAAGGAGATTTCAAAAGTCACTTTTCTGAATATTCAAATGAGCATGCGAATTAGCATTTATCGGAATATTTACAATTCATCAAGTATTATATGTCAAAGAAAGGTTTTCTCTATGCAATTATTTCATTTATCGCTAAATTGGTTTTAGAATTTTCACAAAGGAGAATAGAAGTGTGATTTAAGACAGAGAAAGACTTGTTAGGAGGAGTGGCTAAGTGTTTAAAGGGATGGGGGCTATGCACTAAGCAGTGATTAGTCGTTTTAAGAGCGCAATGTGGCTTTTAAGGCCGATACAGCCTGCTGTGCGATTCACTACGCAGTGATAATAGTGCTTTATCAGCCTTAAAAGGCTGGTTATATACAGCAGCGGCAGCTCTTATTCGAGCAAAAGCCGCTGGCTGTATGTGGCTGGGAAGCGGGTAGCCGCGGCGCGTGGCGGCGCACTGTGACGTCACAGTCACAGGCGCGCCCGGCTTCCCCGTCTTCCCCGGCTTCCCCAGGCTTCCCCGACACCCCTGGAGATGAAATTAAGGTAAGCGGGGGTTCGGGGAAGCAGAGTGGCAGAGCAGATGGGGTACAGGGGTCCGGAAGGGTGTGTAAATTGCGCGCGATGGAGGAGGGGGGGTGAGTGGGGAAACGCGGCGGCGCGCGTGCATTACTGGCGGCAGCTGGGGCAGATCCCGGCATGCCGCCGGTATTTAGTGCAATAAGATATGTCGCTACTGTAGACATTATACTAATGAGACAGATCAGATGTTGGTATAACCTTTAAATCCCAAGATATGGAACAAGTGCTTTCGATCTGACACTATTAGCCGCAAGAGTTGGATTGTGTAAAAAGAGCCAGAAAAAGGGCCCTTATTTTCTAAGGTGGGATAAGCACAGTTGACGCCCTATCGCAGGAAAAGGTCCATTAAAGTCAATGAGGCTTTTCATGCGATGACACATTATCTGCGCTATCATACCTTACAGAATAAGGGCCTTTGAGTGACTCAAGACCGTTATTTCGTTTTGTATACAGACTCTAGTGATGATCATATATAGAAAATGTATAGCCTCCTGGTGTTAGAAATGCCTCAATAAAGTACAGTACATTCATATAGTAAAAACATCTGTCTTTTTATGGTAAAGTTTAATAAATTATTAAGCTTTGATGGTAATCAGATCACATGTGAATCTAAACATTATTTATTTTTTTAAACAACGATAAAGAATATATTATAATTGTTTCATTTTCCTTTTTTATACGAAGGTATTTTCATGTTCACTAAAGGGTGTAATATTACTGGTCTCACATATAGCTCTCTTTGAAGCGCAGGTGACAACATAATCTGATGATTGTTAAAAGAAAGCCAATAATTGTGTGACTGCATTGGTTCCTACTCCCAAATCTGTTTTTATATATGTTTTTTTCTTCAAACTTTGATATTCAAATACCTAATAATAATTTAGCGAGATATTGGAATGTGAATATTAGTTTAATACAGACAGAAAAATGTTGTTAAACAAGAAACAACTTTGCTGATTACATTAAGAGTACAGTATGTGCAAGTAAATCCTTCAACAGTATTGAAAATTCAAGAAGACATGAAAATTATAAATGTGTTGCTACTTAAAGGTTCTATGACTGATGTGATAGAAAATATTCCTGCACTTGTCAAAAAAAAATATTTTAGCTAAGTCATATTTTTCTGACTCACTAAATGTTTTCATTATAAAATACAATTTAAAAAAACATTACACATTGTGTGCTATAATAACTTGTGTTATGATTTGAACCAATTGTTAGTTAATCTTTCAGTATCCAAAAAACATCTTTATATCATATCATATTTATCAACTTAAGGGCTTCACTACCTACATGAATCTAAAACCCATCTTAGATATTTCATATCTGAGTGATGGATCTGACACATTATCTTATATTTAACTTAAAAATCATTGTGCAAATAATTGTACCCTGTGAGGATGCGGGGATCGCGGCGCTCACAGCGCGACCCCTCCTCACCTCCGAATGCCCTCGCTGCCGTGAGAAGGCTTCCTAACCTTGCTCAACCTGCTCTCGCTGTGCGGGGGCGTCCCCCTCGTTCCCGGCGGACCTGCGCTGGCCCGCGGTCTCTCCGGGCTCTGGCGGTTCCCTCTGGTCCCGGGAGCGCGCTCTCCGAATTTACAGAGCGAGCGCAGGGCAAGGATAATTTATTCACTGCACTAGCAGTGAAACCACGCCCCCAATTCTCACAAAGGCTGCCACTTAACCCTAAAGCTCCCCACCTGGCTGCCTATCATTGGAACCAATCCAGGACAGCTCCTCATGTTCCTCCAGTACTGCCTCCGTTTCCTATTGGTCAGCCGCAATATATAGTACCTGTCTTGCCTCTCTCACATTGCTCGACATAGTCTCTGCTTGCGGACGTCTATTCTGGCTCTCTCTTTGCCCTTCATTTATTCAGGTTGCGACCCGGCTTGGCGTACGTATTTCTTTGGCTCTGGACCCCGGCTCCTACTTGACCTTGCAGCTTCTCTCATCCCTCGACCATAGCTTGGACCTCGACCTCCCGGATCTCTCACTCCCTGACCTTGGCTAACGGCAACGACTTCGTCTCTTCTGTACCGGTAACGGCAAGTATTGCTACACCTATTCCCACCTGGCCTGGCAACGCCAAAAAACAACACTCCGGACACGCTCCTTCTGCTGGGGGTGCGTGCACATATACATCCCCACCTCAGTATAAGGGACGAGTCTGGTCTACGGGCAGCACCGGCGTAACATTATGTCGAGCCCACAAGACGCAGACCAGACTGACATGGCCTCCATAATGATGGCCATGTAACAACAAGTCCAGGCCCTAACTGATCAGATGGCTCTCCTCACTCAACAGGTACAGGACCTTTCATTTCAGGCACCACCTGTGGCCGCACTGCCATTGTCAGCAGAACCAGTATCCGCAGCGACCTCAGGCCCGAAGATCCCGGCACCTAAACAGTACCCGGGGGATCCGCACACCTGTCGTGGTTTTCTCAATCAATGCGAGATCCAGTTTGAGATGGCCCCGCAGCAGTATTCCACTGGTCGTAAGAAAGTGGCATATGTGTACAGCCTACTCACATGGAATGCGCTGGCATGGGCCTCCCTGATTTGGGAACTACGTCCCGAAATCACCCGCGACTACGCGGCCTTTAGACGAAACTTTCGACAGGTCTTCAATACCCCCGCACGCCAAGAAACTGCCTCTGACTCTTTGCTTGAGCTTTCTAAGGGACGTCGTCCCGTGGCTCAGTACGCGTTGGAGTTCAGGACCATTGCAGCTGGGACACGATGGGACCAGGAGGTTTTCGTCTCACTCTTCTGGCGCGGCTTAATGGATTCTGTGAATGACGAATTCACCTCACAACCCAGGCCAGGGCTTCTTTAGGAACTCATCTCCCAAGCCATCGAATGGATCAGCGCCTTCAGGTACGTCGCGCCCAGCACCAGCATCCCCGATTTATGCCCTTCTGTGCTCCTTTTCCCAGGTTCTCTTCAACCACAGGACCTGCCATCTCCCCGCTGCCCGCTGCCCGCTACCCGCTCTGGAGGCTCCGGAGCCGATGCAAATTGGAGTCCAGCGTCCTCGGGCACCGATACGACAAGCTCACCAAGCCAGTGAGTTATGTTACTACTGCGGATCCTCCCAGCATCTGGTCCGTGAATGTCCACTACGCCCAGGAAACGACCAAACCCAGTGAGTATGAAGGGGCTCTCCCTGGGTGCTAAATCTCCTTGTCCCCTTTCCAGGAAGGAACTTCCCAAGAAGTTGACCATTCCATCTCCCTCTCGGGTCCTACCTTCCACACCTCCACTGCAGCATTTATCAATTCCGGCGCGGGAGGAAATTTCGTGGACCAAACCTTCTCTGAACAGAACCAGATTCCACTCGTTAGGAAGAAGTCTCCCGTTGCCTTGGTCGGGATCGACGGCCATCCACTAACCCCGGCATACATTTCCTTGGTGACTTGCCCCCTCACCCTTTCCTCTCATTCCCACAAGGAGACCCTAGCCTTTGATGTAATGCATGCTCCCGGAACACCAGTCACCCTTGGCTTACCTTGGTTGCAGAAGCACAATCCTCACATCAACTGGACATCTCAAGATCCCATTATCTGGAGGTCAAGGTCAGAGGAGTCATCTCCACCAGCTGTACTTCCGCCTCAACTGCTGGCCAATACATCCAACCCAAAGGGAGATTTACCCGCTCCGTATGCTAATTTTCTGGATGTCTTCAGCAAAACTCAATCCAAACTACTACCCCCTCACAGATCATACGATTGTCCGACTTGGTACCTGGATACATATTGCCCAAATCCAAATCCTACCCCCTCTCTCTACCTGAGACGGAAGCCATGAACGAATATATCCGCGAGAACCTGAAGCGGGGCTTTATACGGCATTCCAATTCGCCCGCGGGGGCTGGATTATTTTTCGGCAAGAAAAAGGACGGTACTCTCAGACTGTGTATAGACTACGGGGACTGAACCACATTACAGTGAAGAACTGTTAGCCCACTTCCGCTCCGTATGCTAATTTTCTGGATGTCTTCAGCAAAACTCAATCCAAACTACTACCCCCTCACAGATCATACGATTGTCCGATAGACTAGGTACCTGGATACATATTGCCCAAATCCAAATCCTACCCCCTCTCTCTACCTGAGACGGAAGCCATGATTGAATATATCCGCGAGAACCTGAAGCGGGGTTTATACGGCATTCCAATTCGCCCGTGGGGGCTGGATTATTTTTCGGCTAGAAAAAGGACGATACTCTCAGACTGTGTATAGACTATCGGGGACTGAACCGCATTATGGTGAAGAACCGTTACCCACCTCTACTCATCTCCGAACTCTTCGACAGACTTCAAGGTGCTAACCTGTTCACCAAGCTTGACCTTCGCAGGGCGTATAATCTTATTCGCATCCGGGAGGGCGATGAATGGAAGACCGCCTTCAACACCCATAGCGGCCACTATGAATACCTCGTGATGCCCTTCGGCTTATGCAACGTCCGGCGGTTTTTCAGGACTTTATCAATGACATCTTTCGGGGTGTCCTTAATCGTTTTGTAATTGTTTATCTGGATGACATCCTTATTTTTTCCAAGAATCTACAGGATCATATCATCCTTATTAATTTTGTTCTCTCCCTCCTCCGAGAGAACCGATTGTTTGCCAAGATGGAGAAATGTCTCTTTCACCAGTCTACCACCTCTTTTCTTGGGTATATTATTTCCAACACGGGATTGGCCATGGACCCTGAAAACTTAAAGCCGTAGTGGATTGGCCGCAACCCGACTCCCTCAAGTCTATTCAGCGGTTTCTAGGGTTTTCCAATTATTACCGGAAGTATATTTGTAACTTCTCCACCATCATCGCTCCGATCACGGCACTGACCCTAAAAGGAGCCGATCCTTTGTCTTGGTCTCCTTAGGCAGTCACAGCTTTCAAAACATTGAAACAACATTTGTCTCAGCTCCCATCCTCCAACACCCGAACACCAATTTTTCATTCACCCTAGAGGTAGACGCTTCAGACTGCAGGGCCGGCGCAGTCCTAACCCAGAGATTTTCTCCCCAGGATAAACTTCACCCTTGCGGTTTTTTCTCTAAGAAGTTTTCCCCAGTTGAGAGGAACTATGACGTGGGCAATAGGGAACTTGTGGCCATCAAGTTGGCCCTTCAGGAATGGAGGCATCTGTTGAAGGGGACAAAAAAGCGGTTCACTATTCTCACGGACCACAAAAATCTTTTAGACATCGAGAATGCTCGCCGCTTAGGCCCCCGCCAAGCCCGCTGGTCGTTATTTTTCTCCAGGTTTAATTTTATTTTGTCCTACATTCCTGGCACTAAGAACGTTAAGGCGGATGCTCTCTCTAGACAATATTCTTCTGAAGATAGACCAGAGAAAACTACCGAGTCTATCCTTCCCAAGCAAAAGTTTATTCCTGAGATTCTGGAATGGGGGCACGGAAGAAGAAGAAGAAGACCCCCAATTGGATTACAATTAACAGATGGAGAAAAGAAAGAAGAAGAAAATAACTTACAGTACCTGAGGACTGTTGCTATTGAGGATCATTGCTTCTTTGTTCGAGAGCTTCCAGAGACGCCTGGAATCGGAGGGTGAAGACATCTAAAGGTAATAAAACCATTGAAAGTATGTTATTTTAATTTTGCAGGTTTTTTCATTGTATTTGTCATTTTATTTCTTTTAATTGCCTATTGATTGCCAAAGTATTTATGTATGCTCCTTTAGGGCTATATATATACAGATGCAGCGGCCATTATTTGAACATATCATGGAGCCGTTTTCGTGTACGCTGCTTTACTCCACACGACCAATGACGTGGTTGCTTTGTTTGAATTTCATGGATCCAGATTTCTTCTTCTTTCTTCCCGATCTGTATGCAGTGACAAGCAATGCATTTTTTTGGAAAATGCTTGCTTTTATTTATTTTAAATGTATTTTGGTTGTTTGCTTTGAATTACTTCTGGTATTTCTTTTGCATTTTGGCAGGGGTAAGTGCAAGTTTTATTTACTTTATGCTGGCTGATGTTTTATTTTTAAATGGGCAAATGCACTATTATCCATATCTGGATACTATTAATTTGACCCATTACTATACTGTATGTATGGGGGGGGCATATTTATTTGAATGTATTGCACTTTTGTTTCTGCACAGGATTGATACCGCAGGCCAGCGGGGATCCGGAGGCCCCTGGACACCCGCAGGGACCACCAAAGGACCCCCAGACACCCATGGGGGCCCCAGACAACCATGGGATTACCCTGAGGCCTTAGATACCCGCTGGGACCACCCGAGGACCCCCAGTCACCCGTGGGGCTCCCGGATACCCCCAGACACTACCCAAGGACCCCCAGACACCCATGGGGCCTCCAGACACCTGCGGGGACAACCCGGAGGCCCCGCCAGCCTCTGGTATCAATCCTGTACAGAAATAAAATGCTTTTATGCATTGCTCAATCTTTTTAGCACCATGGTGGTAAAATATTGAGAGATTTTATAGGCCGATAAACTTATCACAACTTTGTGAATAACTTTTACTGGGGAAAAATAGCGCTTTCACCTTTTTTTGGCTTATCGGACGACTTTTTGTCTCTGGCTTTAATGGGCATTAAAAAGCCATTTTAGCATGATTCTGTACTGTTATAACTGCTTTGTGAATAGCCGATCAGGCAGTATCACGCGATAAGAGCATGTATCGCCCATTAGACCAGGGGGGTGCAAACTTTTTTCCCTGCGCCCCCTTGCCGGTGGTCACCTCAACCCCGCGCCCCCCCTCACCCCCACTTATCTTGGCTCCAGGCGTCATGACATCATGTTGCCATAGCAACGTGACGTCACATGGCCTTGCGGCGTCATTTGACGTCACGTTGCCATAGCGACGTGTTTGGACCCAAGGTAAGTAAAGGTTTACAGAGGCCCTGCAGCTCCCCGACACTTCATTTAAGTGCCTTCGGGAAGCGCATGGGGCCACTGTAAACCACGCGCCCCCCGCAGGCAGTCTCGCGCCCCCTGGGGGTCGCGCCCCCAGTTTTCACACCGCTGCATTAGACCACTTACACTGCTTTGGGAATCGGCCCCTCTGAGAGCATGCCTAAGAGAACTGGCTGCTCTTACTGATGTTCAGCCTGCGTTAGGGGAACAGGTTGTTTTTGAAAGTATCACTGTATTAAAGATAGGCTTTTGAGTTTCTGTCAGGGCCACCATTTTTAGCAGATCTTTTCTCTGTGTTATTGATCTTAGGTGATTCTGTCTGTATAGTGCCAGAGTCTGATGATGCTTCCTGTGCCCAGCCATAGCTAATTTTTTAACAGGGTTGCGAGAAAGAGATGAAGCAGCACATGTTGCATGCGCAAGCAGGTCAGGCGGGTGTCAGGGTTGCCTAAACAGTGCTCAGTTCTAGCCTAGGTTGGAACCCCCATGACAAGTTTTGAATTTCTCCATAATATCCACCTCTATGGTCTGGAAATACTTCCAATTGCCCCAACATGGCTCGGTGAGTGACTCTGCAGTGGTTCATACGGGCAGAAGTGGAGGCTGCTTGGGGATGAGTGATCTGCAGCAGAAAATGCAGAACAACTCCTATGACCTGTGAGCGAGGCAGCATCAGCGAACCTGTCTCCAGACGTGATGATCCTACTCCGGGTCATCGTGGAACAGCCATCCACCAAAGGAGGCAGTCATCTACTCCTTCTCATCAGGCCCAGGCAGGCTACACTGTCCCCATCTGCTGTGAGAAGTTTCTCTGTTTCTTCTCCACCCATCTCCCTGTCTGTGGAAACTCCTCCTTCTTCCCCACATCCACCACAAGCAACCCAGAGAAAAAGAGGCCAAGAAGTCAGATAGAGATGAAGTAGGCTTCAGAGAGGAAAGGGTCCAGTGCCAAAGAACAAGCATTGTATCCCTTAGGTAAGACAGCAAAGAGGCAAGAACCCAGTTAAAGCACTCAGTACTCTAACAGTGATGTGACAATATTAAAATAAAATCTTTAATGTTATACTGATTAAAATAATGAGGTTTAAAATCCAACAAAGAGGACACACATATATTAACCCTAAGTTGAGTGTATATGACACTCTGGGTTATGAGAAGATATGAACAGATGAGGGGATTAGATCAAGTGTTCAAAAAAGGGGAGCTGGTATGCAGTATTCCCTAGGTATAAGTTCTTAGGTAAGAGCAGAGGTGAGGAGGTGATGTTGACCTGCCTATATGAAGCAAGCGTGGCCCAAACAGCTAAGGGCTAGATATACTTAATTGCTATCCGTAGGTGGGGCAGCTTTCAGATACCAGAAGACGGTGTGGCTGATTGAGCATGCCTATGCACATATTCATGAATGTGCTCAACCGTCAGGTACTGTGCTTCCACGTAGGCTAGTGAAGTACTGAGATAATACAATATATCCCTAAATAAAGGTACAGCCACTAACGTTGCCTATAAGAAGCATGTATGGCCCAGACAACTAGGGGCTAGATACACTGATTGCTGTCAGTAGGTGGAGCAGCTGACTAATACCAGAAGACGGTGTGACTGATTGAGTATGCCTATGCACATATTAATGAATGTGCTCAATCGTAAGGTACTGTGCTTCCACAAGAATTCAAACCAAATCAGGTATATAAACAAACACTATCCTCACCCTCTGCCCACCGAGTGAACTCTGAAACTCGAGCCCAGTATGAGAGGGTGTGCACGCGTTAGGTCTGGCAGCTACTCGCTCTGCGAGGTAAAAGGCTGCCACGTCAGTGCTAACCGTGCGCATGCACGTGACAGGTGCTGACGCGCGTGTTTCGTGTGAGAAACGCTTTCTCAAGGCTTCAGTGAGAGGGGGAGGTCCCATAGATACAATCAGGTTATTTATATGCACAGAATTGTTTCTATTGGTTACCCAATTCACCTTAGTTGCCTATCCATGTGGTGCTCATGTTAATACATATATAACGCTGCCTACAATATATTGGGTGGCTCCAGGACATATCAAGATGATAGCACAATAGACAGATGCAGCAGTATGTAATTAATGGTGATCTACTGCTGCACATGATATTCAAGCTATGTGTGTAAATACACAAAGCTTGAATGGAGCATAGTGCTATGTATAGGGTCTTAATTATGTTCTTTGACCCCTGAAGTGAGGATATCCCTGATAATTCAAAGTGATTATGGGTGAATAGATAATTGTAATAATAATCAGAAAAAACATACAAGTCTACTGTGGAACATACTCACAGCAATAAGACTACAGGTTGATCAATAAACAAACCTATATGAAACTTACGTATACAAATTAGTTAGTAATGTCAGGATTTGATTAGCCCCTATATTCAGTGTGGCAGCGGTTAATGGTATATATTAATATAGGAAGCTAAGCCAGGTAAGAGTCAAGAAATCTAAAGTTACACAATGGGCAATAGCGGACCGGGATAGGTGAATGAGATACATAAGGTAAATAGGATAAAGAGCTTACAACATCCAGAGTCCCACACCATGTTCTTGTATTAAATGAATGGAGTGAACAAAAATCCTTCATTCAGGCCCTTAGGTGATAGTGTTTGAAGTGTATATATCCATTTAGCCTCTTTCTGCAGTAACACAGTATCCCAGTCCCCATGCCTTTGATCCAAAGAGAACTGATCCATACCAATAAACTTAATAGTGGTATGATCACCTTAGCCTGGCAAGGGTGCAATGGGTTTAAAGTATGCACTTTATTAGTAGGAGTGCGTATTCCCATGGGTGGAATCACATGCCTTGTCACGGTACCGAAAACAGTAAGTCTTGCTACATATGTAGGACTTTTAAGGGGTCTGTATCACAACAGCTAGGTATGATTTAAAAAACATTGCCTATTTACTTGTGTTATTTTTCTCTCCTCTTTCTCTTCTTGAGTTAAACACTTTCCCAGGGTTTGAATAAACATATTTACTGTCACGATATTGATAGATTACACCACATTATGGTACAATAACATGACATTAAATCTATGCTAGGGACATATAAAACAGCCATGTTTTTTATTATAATTGGCCTTGTGGCTATGCAAGCTCATGGAAAATAATGTCTGTTCTAGTTTTAGGTAATGTAACATTCTAAGCCCTGGCTTAACACAGCTTTGATAATCTGGGCAAAGGGATACTTTTCCTTATTCTTCAGAAAATCCCTGTTTATATTAAAAGAAGCCAATATTAAATGTGTTGCAGCTTTGATAATGTAGGTGTGTTACTGTTTTATTGGATAATATTATGCTACCAACCAACATTCAGAAAATGTAATTGGAGTCATTGTGAGTTGCGACATCCACTTAAAGTATAAAATCTGCAAGTGTCTGTTCAATTGACAGGGAATAATTTCAACTTGCTGTACAGACGGCACTTTATATCATCTTAATTTCCCCAGATCTGTGAAGAAGAAACATGTCTCATCAATCCATGCACGGAAGCTCTGGTCTCAAGCACTCCAGCTCATGTTCAACTACTTCACCTAAACATGTGAGCGCACATAGCACCTGCTCATATTCTTCCAAAAAAATTGGTTCTGGTCACCAGACAAAGCCTTGCTTTAGCAGTAAAAGTGCTTATGGTGTTGGTTCAAGTGGACATAAGATTTCAATGGGAAATTATCATTCAGGGAGAAGTGGATATGGATCTGGTTTTGGGGGATCATCTTGCTCTGGAGGAATCACAGCTGTTACTGTTAATCAATGTCTCCTGGCACCCCTCAACTTGGAGGTTGACCACAGCATCCAGAGACTGAGGACAGAGGAGAAGGATCAGATCAAAGGTCTCAATAACAAATTTGCATCCTTCATTGACAAGGTGAGAAAATCTTACTGAACAACATATACTTGAAAATGTACTTTGTTTGGTCTTGGATTACAGTATATGAATTAGGTTACAACAAACTAGATATGGAAACCGAAGCTGTTATTATTGCTGATGTTTATACATTGCCACATTGAGGATTTAGGAGAGTGAATGTGAAGGTCCAAGATAATGTGAGCAGAGAAGGAAGAGAATAGATGGGTGATGGTCCCCATAATAGAAAAGGTCAGCTAAAAATAATTGCTGAATGCTGTCAACTCGCATGACAAAAGCATACTCTCACCTTCTAATTTTGCTTTTCACTAGTTTACTATTCCAATGATGAGAAAATTAAGAAAAAAGTTGTTGCTTGTGTATATTGTATTGTATTTCTTTTTTTATATAGTGCCAAAAGTGTACTCAGCACTTCACAAATAATACAGTATAGGGAATTATAATTATACAATAAGTGCAGCAAAATCACACAATAGGAAAGGAAATCCCTGCCCCAAAGAGCTTACAATCTAAGAGGTTTGGTTTCAGCTGAGAAGTGAAAGCATATTTGTTGCTAGCACTTAACAACTAGAAGCTCATTTCGTAGTGCACTCCTAGGCTTTTAAAACTTAACATTTAATTATTAATGGAGATAAAATAAGTTCTTAACACAAAGTGATAGTAATAAATACATATAATGTACAGTGGCGGGAGGGAATGAGGAGATGATAGATGGCCAAGGTATATAGTCTGATATACTGATGCTTAATTATACAGATCAAAAGCAGTGATACCTATTAGGCCTTGATGGGAGAGTGGGTTACTCAGCTGGGAAAGCTCAAAAAATGCTTGCCCTGTGTATGTGTATTGTGTGTCATGTGGCATAGCGTACCGAGCACCCAACCTGTATTGATAAATAGCCCAAATCAGTGTGCTAGTCCTAAGTTTAATAAATATGATGTTATGGCTAATAAATGTAACCTACCATATTGAAACTGGTAGATATAATCACTGTATGTGCAACTCAATAACAGGTTGGTGGTACGTGGATTGATCCTGCGCCCAATGACATTTAACAATCACTCTACACAGATAGTATATGCGGCAAGCTATTAATTAATAAAAGACCAGAATAAGCTGATGCTAAACACTCTGCTAAGTATCAAAGCAGTAAACAGAGTTTTACTGTGGTTATAAAGTAAGCCGTCAACAAATAATCAATACTGTAAATAATTGTCCTTAGCAAAGATCCCTGCACACATAACCTTTTAACAAGTCATTGAACTATAAGTGCATGAATGGGTTTCAGTGTGTAGCAGATGCTAGCAGACTAGCAGTGTGGGATAGAGCATACATGGAATCGCAACTAATTGCTACAAAATCCCTGCTGGCTGCAGGACAGAGTAACACAATGTATCACAGTATAGAGGCAGGCTGTAACAAAAAACCACTGAGCGAGTAGAGCCAGTTGACCCTGGACACGATCGCATTTAAAAGGAGCACCAGCAGAGACCACAAGCACAAAATGTTGATACTACCCGTCTCTCTCAATTCTCTCGCGCTGACGTCACCACGCCAAAACGCCCTACGCGTTTCCCTCCTTGACGGAGATTCTTCAGGGGCGAGTGATAACCAGCTGATCTCAGAAGCATGTTTATATAGCGTCATGGGCTGCCATAGCAACCCGCGGGCCAATAGAAAATTTACTCAATGCTTATACCGATCAGTAGGGAACTGTATGTTTAGAACAGCAATGATTAAAGGGGTACACACTAATTACAACAATATTAATGACTAATAAAGGTTTAAAAGACTCACCAGCGTATGGGATATGAGCTCATGTATGAGGGCATGTATTAGACTTATTTGGCCCATACCAAATTAACAGATACTGATTGGCTGTTCAGTGATATGTGGCAAAACTTGATCATAGTGGGCTGGAGGTATTTAAACATGTACTGATGTAAATGCATATGAAACTTTGCTAGGTTCACGATTAAAGATGTATTTGCTTGCTTGCCAGTAAGATAGGCAGACAGTAAATAACAGATATATAGTTTATAACAGCATGAGACAAATTGTATATAATTGAACATAATGTCGATCTCTACAGATGATCAAATAAATGGAGTATATGTAAAACCCTCATTTAACCCTTGAGGGTATAGAGTTTTTAGTTTATATATCCATTCTGCCTCACGTTTTAATAGTCTGTTATTTATATCACCACCACGTATATTGTTTTTAAGGTGGTCAATGCCTATAAAAGATAGGCACTTAATGTCTCCCTGATGAATATTATTTACATGACGTGCAACTGGTGTTTCTAATTTGTTGTGGACCGAGTTTATATGTTCAAGTACTCGTTTTTTAAACTCCCTGATGGTTTTACCAACATATCTGAGGCCACACTCACAACTGATCAAATATATTACATTGATGGTTTTGCAACTTATATGGTGTCTGATATCAAATGTCACTGATTTGTCGTGAGATAAGAAGAATTTAGCAGGGTTAATATATTGACATGCTTTGCAGTTCTTGCACTTGTGCATGCCCATTGGTGGAGGTGTTAACCAAGTAGATGATGTGGCACGTTTAAAGTGACTGTGCACAAGGCCGTCCTGCAGATTAGCTGATCTCCTGCTAGTGATACTTGGAGTATCTTTCAGGATTTTAACAAGGTCATCATCAGATCTTAAGATGTACCAATGTTTCATGAAAATCTTCTTGATCTCATGCCACCTATAATTATAAGTTCCAATGCAACGTACCTGTGTATTAGGTGATTTCATATTAGGACCCAGTAATTGTGCTCTGTCACTATCTCTTGCACGATGATATGCGTGTTTCAATGTAGACATAGGGTATCCCCTATCTAAGAACCGATCTTTCAGGTCTTGAGCCTGTATGTAAAATTCTCTCAATGTGGAGCAGTTGCGACGTAGTCGCAGATATTGCCCAATGGGGATGCTTTTGACTAAAGATGGAGGGTGGTGGCTGGTAGCCGCCAAAAGACTGTTAGTGGCCGTCTTTTTTCTAAAGATCGTGGTTTGCACATTACCATCTGGGTCCTTGCTAATTTTCAGGTCCAAAAATGTTATCTCAGTTGCATTGTACTCAAATGTCAATTTTAGGTTCAAATCATTAGTATTCAATAGAGACACGAATTCAACCAATATATTTACTGGACCATGCCAGATCAATAGTATGTCATCTATGAAACGAATCCACAAATCAATGTATTGTGTGTATTGCATCAATTTGTCACTGAACACATGTTGATCTTCCCACCAGCCCAGGTATAGATTAGCGTATGTTGGTGCACAGGATGTGCCCATCGCTGTTCCCTGGGTCTGGTGGTACAGTGTTCCGTCAAATAGAAAGAAGTTGTGACAAAGGACAAATTGCAGAAGGTCTATCATAAATTTGTTATGTTCAATGTAACCAGAGCCCCTTGTAGAGAGAAAATGGCTACATGCTTTAACACCATTACAATGGATGATACTGGAATAGAGAGATTCCACATCCATTGTGACAAACAGGGTTTGGTTATCACAATTGATGCCATCTAGTCTTCGTAAGGTGTCTTTCGTGTCCTTAATGTGAGATGGTAAATTTGACACGAAAGGACGCATGATTTGATCCAGGTATACACTACAGTGTTCAGTCAGGTTATTATTGCCGGAGACAATAGGCCTACCTGGCGGTCTTTTTTGATCTTTATGAATTTTAGGCAATGTATAAAATGTTGCCACTGTAGGTGTCCTGGGTAACAAATAATCATGCTCATTTTGGTCAATGATGTTGTTGGTGAGGGCACTTTTCAAGATGGATTGAAGTTCTTTAATGAACCTCATAGTAGGATTGCAATCCAGTATCTTATATGTTGTTCTATCTTTTAAGATACGTTTGCATTCCTTGACATAGAATTCAGTGTCCATAACAACAACATTCCCACCTTTGTCTGAAGGTTTGATTGTGATTTCTTGTTGTGTCATTAATTCCCTGAATGCCACATTTTCTTTTTTTGTGATGTTATGTCGCATGTGTTTTTTAATTTTCATTTTCTCTAGGTCCCGAGTAACTAGGTTGGTAAAGACTTCAACCTGGGGACATAATGACATAAAGGGGGTAAATTTACTTTTTGGTTTACAACTAGAGAACGGACCTTCTCTCTTATCAGGAGGACTTTCGTTTTCATCTAATAGTGACATAAG
Source organism: Ascaphus truei (assembly GCF_040206685.1). Taxonomy (NCBI): domain Eukaryota; kingdom Metazoa; phylum Chordata; class Amphibia; order Anura; family Ascaphidae; genus Ascaphus; species Ascaphus truei. Next base: position 350,157,726 of record NC_134485.1, read on the forward strand.
GTTCTGTACATTTGTCTGATCGGAAGCGGCGAGGCCAATAGTGTCAATTTCACGTCTAGATTTTTTAGCGTGAAATTTATGCAATAGCAGTTTACGGGAAAACAGATTTAGATCCTTTACCCACTCAAACAGATTGAAATCCTTGGTGGGTGAAAAGGATAGTCCCTTCTCTAATAGTGAGATGTGATCGCCAGTTAGATTAATTTTTGACAGATTAAAGATCTTTAATTTCCCGTCTTCTACTGCTATGGAGTTTATTTTCTGCGTTGGCTTTTGCCTGCTTTTTCCTTGGTCAATTGTTTTTTTGTTATTGCCCCCTCGTCTTGTTGGTCTCTTGCGAGGGGGTATTCCAAAAAAGCAATAGTATTGGTATCAGTTTGAGAGATCCCACTTGTAGAGGGAGATGGGGCAGACATTCTGGTTTCTGAACCACTAGCTGTTTCAGACTCTGAATTCTCAGCCTCCGAAGAGGAGTAATTGATCGTGGGCTGTCTTCTCTTCTGGGATTTTTTGTAACTGTACACCTGATGTAGACTGTAATCTAGAGCATCCCTCTGAAATTTTCTATGTTTCCTTTCTTTGATTTCATTTCTAAACTTATCAACTTCTCTTTGTAGTTTAGATTCCATATCATCAAAGTCTTTGTGGGCTCTAAAGTCATCCAGTTTGCGTAATTGGATATCAAGTTCTTTTTGTATATTCAGTAACCTAGTCTGTTGAGTTTCAACCAATAATTTTATTAGGGACTGTGAACATGTTGATAGTATGTTCTCCCATTGCTGGGTAAACTCAACAGTGGTTATATGATACGCTGGAGAGAGGCCTATCCGTAAGCCCCGTGGAATCATATCTTGTGTATCATAATTCTGTAAACTAGAGACCTCCCACCAAGTCTGTGCTTGAGACTTAAATAGGCGATTAAGGATTCTGAAAAAATCAGTGATATTATCTGTGTTGTTGTAGGGTGTGTACGTGTTCTCCACAGAGAAGACTTTTTTTGCCTCATCATGCCAGGAGCTGGTATCCCAGCTGGTGGACAAAAAACCTGTCATATTTAGATGAATTTAACTAATAATCTCTTAATAGAGGTAGGAGCAAAATAAAGAAGAGGATTCTTACGTTCCCCTATAGTAAACACTAAATGAAAACCAAAGAAAAGTATATAATGCTCTCTAAATCAAATAATGTGATGATAATATGGTGGTGCCTGAGCCGTCAAGATTGGCGGTGGGTGCAACTGATGAGCTGCACTAGACAGAATTGGTTTCAGCTGAGAAGTGAAAGCATATTTGTTGCTAGCACTTAACAACTAGAAGCTCATTTCGTAGTGCACTCCTAGGCTACCAGTTTCAATATGGTAGGTTACATTTATTAGCCATAACATCATATTTATTAAACTTAGGACTAGCACACTGATTTGGGCTATTTATCAATACAGGTTGGGTGCTCGGTACGCTATGCCACATGACACACAATACACATACACAGGGCAAGCATTTTTTGAGCTTTCCCAGCTGAGTAACCCACTCTCCCATCAAGGCCTAATAGGTATCACTGCTTTTGATCTGTATAATTAAGCATCAGTATATCAGACTATATACCTTGGCCATCTATCATCTCCTCATTCCCTCCCGCCACTGTACATTATATGTATTTATTACTATCACTTTGTGTTAAGAACTTATTTTATCTCCATTAATAATTAAATGTTAAGTTTTAAAAGCCTAGGAGTGCACTACGAAATGAGCTTCTAGTTGTTAAGTGCTAGCAACAAATATGCTTTCACTTCTCAGCTGAAACCAATTCTGTCTAGTGCAGCTCATCAGTTGCACCCACCGCCAATCTTGACGGCTCAGGCACCACCATATTATCATCACATTATTTGATTTAGAGAGCATTATATACTTTTCTTTGGTTTTCATTTAGTGTTTACTATAGGGGAACGTAAGAATCCTCTTCTTTATTTTGCTCCTACCTCTATTAAGAGATTATTAGTTAAATTCATCTAAATATGACAGGTTTTTTGTCCACCAGCTGGGATACCAGCTCCTGGCATGATGAGGCAAAAAAAGTCTTCTCTGTGGAGAACACGTACACACCCTACAACAACACAGATAATATCACTGATTTTTTCAGAATCCTTAATCGCCTATTTAAGTCTCAAGCACAGACTTGGTGGGAGGTCTCTAGTTTACAGAATTATGATACACAAGATATGATTCCACGGGGCTTACGGATAGGCCTCTCTCCAGCGTATCATATAACCACTGTTGAGTTTACCCAGCAATGGGAGAACATACTATCAACATGTTCACAGTCCCTAATAAAATTATTGGTTGAAACTCAACAGACTAGGTTACTGAATATACAAAAAGAACTTGATATCCAATTACGCAAACTGGATGACTTTAGAGCCCACAAAGACTTTGATGATATGGAATCTAAACTACAAAGAGAAGTTGATAAGTTTAGAAATGAAATCAAAGAAAGGAAACATAGAAAATTTCAGAGGGATGCTCTAGATTACAGTCTACATCAGGTGTACAGTTACAAAAAATCCCAGAAGAGAAGACAGCCCACGATCAATTACTCCTCTTCGGAGGCTGAGAATTCAGAGTCTGAAACAGCTAGTGGTTCAGAAACCAGAATGTCTGCCCCATCTCCCTCTACAAGTGGGATCTCTCAAACTGATACCAATACTATTGCTTTTTTGGAATACCCCCTCGCAAGAGACCAACAAGACGAGGGGGCAATAACAAAAAAACAATTGACCAAGGAAAAAGCAGGCAAAAGCCAACGCAGAAAATAAACTCCATAGCAGTAGAAGACGGGAAATTAAAGATCTTTAATCTGTCAAAAATTAATCTAACTGGCGATCACATCTCACTATTAGAGAAGGGACTATCCTTTTCACCCACCAAGGATTTCAATCTGTTTGAGTGGGTAAAGGATCTAAATCTGTTTTCCCGTAAACTGCTATTGCATAAATTTCACGCTAAAAAATCTAGACGTGAAATTGACACTATTGGCCTCGCCGCTTCCGATCAGACAAATGTACAGAACCTTATGTCACTATTAGATGAAAACGAAAGTCCTCCTGATAAGAGAGAAGGTCCGTTCTCTAGTTGTAAACCAAAAAGTAAATTTACCCCCTTTATGTCATTATGTCCCCAGGTTGAAGTCTTTACCAACCTAGTTACTCGGGACCTAGAGAAAATGAAAATTAAAAAACACATGCGACATAACATCACAAAAAAAGAAAATGTGGCATTCAGGGAATTAATGACACAACAAGAAATCACAATCAAACCTTCAGACAAAGGTGGGAATGTTGTTGTTATGGACACTGAATTCTATGTCAAGGAATGCAAACGTATCTTAAAAGATAGAACAACATATAAGATACTGGATTGCAATCCTACTATGAGGTTCATTAAAGAACTTCAATCCATCTTGAAAAGTGCCCTCACCAACAACATCATTGACCAAAATGAGCATGATTATTTGTTACCCAGGACACCTACAGTGGCAACATTTTATACATTGCCTAAAATTCATAAAGATCAAAAAAGACCGCCAGGTAGGCCTATTGTCTCCGGCAATAATAACCTGACTGAACACTGTAGTGTATACCTGGATCAAATCATGCGTCCTTTCGTGTCAAATTTACCATCTCACATTAAGGACACGAAAGACACCTTACGAAGACTAGATGGCATCAATTGTGATAACCAAACCCTGTTTGTCACAATGGATGTGGAATCTCTCTATTCCAGTATCATCCATTGTAATGGTGTTAAAGCATGTAGCCATTTTCTCTCTACAAGGGGCTCTGGTTACATTGAACATAACAAATTTATGATAGACCTTCTGCAATTTGTCCTTTGTCACAACTTCTTTCTATTTGACGGAACACTGTACCACCAGACCCAGGGAACAGCGATGGGCACATCCTGTGCACCAACATACGCTAATCTATACCTGGGCTGGTGGGAAGATCAACATGTGTTCAGTGACAAATTGATGCAATACACACAATACATTGATTTGTGGATTCGTTTCATAGATGACATACTATTGATCTGGCATGGTCCAGTAAATATATTGGTTGAATTCGTGTCTCTATTGAATACTAATGATTTGAACCTAAAATTGACATTTGAGTACAATGCAACTGAGATAACATTTTTGGACCTGAAAATTAGCAAGGACCCAGATGGTAATGTGCAAACCACGATCTTTAGAAAAAAGACGGCCACTAACAGTCTTTTGGCGGCTACCAGCCACCACCCTCCATCTTTAGTCAAAAGCATCCCCATTGGGCAATATCTGCGACTACGTCGCAACTGCTCCACATTGAGAGAATTTTACATACAGGCTCAAGACCTGAAAGATCGGTTCTTAGATAGGGGATACCCTATGTCTACATTGAAACACGCATATCATCGTGCAAGAGATAGTGACAGAGCACAATTACTGGGTCCTAATATGAAATCACCTAATACACAGGTACGTTGCATTGGAACTTATAATTATAGGTGGCATGAGATCAAGAAGATTTTCATGAAACATTGGTACATCTTAAGATCTGATGATGACCTTGTTAAAATCCTGAAAGATACTCCAAGTATCACTAGCAGGAGATCAGCTAATCTGCAGGACGGCCTTGTGCACAGTCACTTTAAACGTGCCACATCATCTACTTGGTTAACACCTCCACCAATGGGCATGCACAAGTGCAAGAACTGCAAAGCATGTCAATATATTAACCCTGCTAAATTCTTCTTATCTCACGACAAATCAGTGACATTTGATATCAGACACCATATAAGTTGCAAAACCATCAATGTAATATATTTGATCAGTTGTGAGTGTGGCCTCAGATATGTTGGTAAAACCATCAGGGAGTTTAAAAAACGAGTACTTGAACATATAAACTCGGTCCACAACAAATTAGAAACACCAGTTGCACGTCATGTAAATAATATTCATCAGGGAGACATTAAGTGCCTATCTTTTATAGGCATTGACCACCTTAAAAACAATATACGTGGTGGTGATATAAATAACAGACTATTAAAACGTGAGGCAGAATGGATATATAAACTAAAAACTCTATACCCTCAAGGGTTAAATGAGGGTTTTACATATACTCCATTTATTTGATCATCTGTAGAGATCGACATTATGTTCAATTATATACAATTTGTCTCATGCTGTTATAAACTATATATCTGTTATTTACTGTCTGCCTATCTTACTGGCAAGCAAGCAAATACATCTTTAATCGTGAACCTAGCAAAGTTTCATATGCATTTACATCAGTACATGTTTAAATACCTCCAGCCCACTATGATCAAGTTTTGCCACATATCACTGAACAGCCAATCAGTATCTGTTAATTTGGTATGGGCCAAATAAGTCTAATACATGCCCTCATACATGAGCTCATATCCCATACGCTGGTGAGTCTTTTAAACCTTTATTAGTCATTAATATTGTTGTAATTAGTGTGTACCCCTTTAATCATTGCTGTTCTAAACATACAGTTCCCTACTGATCGGTATAAGCATTGAGTAAATTTTCTATTGGCCCGCGGGTTGCTATGGCAGCCCATGACGCTATATAAACATGCTTCTGAGATCAGCTGGTTATCACTCGCCCCTGAAGAATCTCCGTCAAGGAGGGAAACGCGTAGGGCGTTTTGGCGTGGTGACGTCAGCGCGAGAGAATTGAGAGAGACGGGTAGTATCAACATTTTGTGCTTGTGGTCTCTGCTGGTGCTCCTTTTAAATGCGATCGTGTCCAGGGTCAACTGGCTCTACTCGCTCAGTGGTTTTTTGTTACAGCCTGCCTCTATACTGTGATACATTGTGTTACTCTGTCCTGCAGCCAGCAGGGATTTTGTAGCAATTAGTTGCGATTCCATGTATGCTCTATCCCACACTGCTAGTCTGCTAGCATCTGCTACACACTGAAACCCATTCATGCACTTATAGTTCAATGACTTGTTAAAAGGTTATGTGTGCAGGGATCTTTGCTAAGGACAATTATTTACAGTATTGATTATTTGTTGACGGCTTACTTTATAACCACAGTAAAACTCTGTTTACTGCTTTGATACTTAGCAGAGTGTTTAGCATCAGCTTATTCTGGTCTTTTATTAATTAATAGCTTGCCGCATATACTATCTGTGTAGAGTGATTGTTAAATGTCATTGGGCGCAGGATCAATCCACGTACCACCAACCTGTTATTGAGTTGCACATACAGTGATTATATCTACCAGTTTCAATATGGTAGGTTACATTTATTAGCCATAACATCATATTTATTAAACTTAGGACTAGCACACTGATTTGGGCTATTTATCAATACAGGTTGGGTGCTCGGTACGCTATGCCACATGACACACAATACACATACACAGGGCAAGCATTTTTTGAGCTTTCCCAGCTGAGTAACCCACTCTCCCATCAAGGCCTAATAGGTATCACTGCTTTTGATCTGTATAATTAAGCATCAGTATATCAGACTATATACCTTGGCCATCTATCATCTCCTCATTCCCTCCCGCCACTGTACATTATATGTATTTATTACTATCACTTTGTGTTAAGAACTTATTTTATCTCCATTAATAATTAAATGTTAAGTTTTAAAAGCCTAGGAGTGCACTACGAAATGAGCTTCTAGTTGTTAAGTGCTAGCAACAAATATGCTTTCACTTCTCAGCTGAAACCAATTCTGTCTAGTGCAGCTCATCAGTTGCACCCACCGCCAATCTTGACGGCTCAGGCACCACCATATTATCATCACATTATTTGATTTAGAGAGCATTATATACTTTTCTTTGGTTTTCAATCTAAGAGGTTTAATGGGAAACTTACACAGAGACAGCAGGTGAGGGAGAAAGTGGTGTAGATGGCAGTGCTTGGTCACAATGGGTGGTGGTAGTGACTGAGTGTGGGACAATAGCCATGAGTGCAGGCTATTGGGATGCTTGATTTGTGGGGTAAAATTTAAGGAAGGTGGCAGGGAGGCATGAGTGAGATCAGGTGTGTATGTCTGGCTTCACGCTTAGGGGAGATCCTCAGCATCAGGAAGGAGTAGATAGAGGGTCTGAATAGAGGATTTGTGTGGTTGTTTTTTATTGACGGGTAAAGAAGTTGTTGGGAGAAAGGTGTATAAATAATGGTGCAGTGGGGAAGTTGGAGAGAGCAGAGATGTTCATAAATGAGTAAGGAAACAGTAAACAGAAAAAGAAATAGGGAGGGCATCGTGAGATGCAGGAGGAGAGAGTTCCAAGGTACTGGAGGATAGAAAGAGTACAAAAAAAATCACAGATGTTAAAAGTTAATGTCTTACAGTGGCAAAGTTGTAATGCAGAGTCCAGATCTTCCTCCAATCTTCACCTCCAATTTCAACTCCAAAATGAACTCTTGTAGACACTTTTGATGTACACTTATGATGTGACGCTTTTGATGTTACACAGCCTTATGGCTCACAGCCATGCGACAGTGACTTAAGTACTCTATTCACATGCATTTGACTAACACTTAAGGAAGGGATTTGTCTAATCAACTCAGACATACAAAATAGTTAATTAGATTATCATTTCTCTCTCAATTGATAGGAGTCAGCTCACAAACATACCCCAAAAGCCAATTACATCTTAATTTCTCTGGTTGGTAGAATGCAGCTCAATGACACATACATGGGCAGATAACAACATATTGAATAAATAGCTTTGACATTTAGCCTACCTGACATATTAAATACAAGGTTACAATTTAAAGGTGCAAAACAATCACTCTACCATCTCGTTTTGGCCAAACATCAGCAGATAACACAAGAAAATATCAAAGAAGGAGAGTCCTATGGCTCCTGCACTAGTCACTGCTCAGGAAGTAATGCTTCAATAAATTCATTACCGTGACTACAAATAAATAAGGATTTAAAATGCCCCAAAAGATTATGCCTTTGTGTGGTGGTGGTGATGGAGTGAGGGCAGTACAGAGTTGGCAGAATGGAACTAGTTAGACAAATAAACCCTGCTTGCAAAATGTTGAAGGAGCTATGATAAGAGGTGGAGAAGGGAGCATGGTGCAGACAAAATACTGCTAGCTCACAGCAAAGACAAGCGAAGGATGGAAAATCACTAGTGAAGAAGCCTTTAAGAGAACAGAGAGGACAAATACAGGTTGGTTCAGTAAATAAACATTGCAAGAGTTTGAGTCTCTAGGTTTCTTGACTGAATTCATACACTAGTAGATATGAGCCAGTGTAGCCCCTTTTAAAATATCATAGGGGAGCAAAGAATAACCTCCCTCTAAAGATGTAGCAAAGCTTCATGCCCTCAGTGTCGCTGCCAAGCACATTCATACGATCATGGTGGTCTCAGCACCAAATGACTAACACTGGGGGAGGGGGTTCCCATTCAGAAGCACGGATCCCTCACAGCTTCATCATGGCAGAAACTAACTGTCTCCGGGGTCACAGACTTTTGCTTTTTCATTCGCGGCACTGAGGACAGTAAGTATTGCTACATCTTTATCTCAATTCCAATAAGCCTGAAATGGACTGGACACATATGCTGATATAAATAAGAGTAAATCTTTATTTTCTACTAAAATTAATTAATATGATGGTGCTAAGGAGAACAAAGAGAAGAAAATGCACACACAGCGCACAAGGGATCAGTATTAAAAATATAACAATTTTTATATCTGGTCAAATGGCCACACACATATTATCCAGTGACAACTGAATGACACAATTACAAAAAATAACAATAAAAAAAATCAATATTAATAATGAAAACTCAATACATACATACATCCAAAATCCATCTGAGGATTGCGCACTTACAAATCCGTGCGCATTAATCCAAACCTGTCATTGGATACAATCCAGATGGATTTTTAAGAATCTGATCCGCAGGCTTCACAATCTGTGGATGGATTGTTAAAAATCCATACACAGATTAATCCGTGGAGAGGGAAAGAGAGAGAGACCCCTCCTTTAACAATCCATCCACGGATTTTTGGATTTATCTCTACTCTCAGCCCTTGCACCCTTTTAATAAACACTAGTATTCAACTGTAGATGATGTTATACTATGAAGTTCTTTTATAATTAGTTTTTAATTATAGTGTTTATTAAAAGTTAGGTTTTAAAATATTTTCCTTGTAGCACTTTAGGGTTAATGTTTTATATGCCAATATTATTTAAAAAAATGAATTTCTAATGTGTTTTTTAATGGAGAATCTAAGGATGTATGTGTTGCATCTGTACAATATACACATTTTTTTCTTTTTGTTACTTGAGGGGTGCATCACACTAAGGATTATTCTTTGTTCTCTCGATTGGATTCCTATTGAAGATTATATGGAAAATAAACTGTGGCATCCAGCCACGAATGGTGCTAAAATTCACTTTATATTTCTAAAATATACTACACAGGGAACTGTCATTATTAGATTAGACTACATAGATTGTGTTGCGTAGCTCCTAAATTAATGATACCTTGTTATAGCTTTTCAACCTAGAGAAGTTTTCCAGATTTGATGCATGTTTCTATATTTTGATCCAGTATTCAGATCACACAATGAAAAATTGAAATATGAGTAGTAAAATACAGTAATTACAAAGGCAATTATTACTTACAGTATACCTTTGATTCTGTTCATAATTTATTTATATAAAACAGAAGCCAGAGTAACTTCCAGTATTTTTTTATTAGAATGATACTTCATTTTTCTATTATTTGTTCTCTTGTTTGCTTTAGGTACGATTTTTGGAGCAACAGAATAAGATGCTTGAGACCAAGTGGGGCTTGTTACAGGACCAAAAAACTGCTAGATATCAAATTGAACCTCTTTTTGAGGCTTTTATCGGTAACCTCAGGAGACAACTGGAGAATCCAGCATGTGAGAGAGTGCGTCTGGAGGCAGAAAAAAACAGTATGGAGGAAACAGTAGAAGAAATGAAGAGAAGGTATTATGTATGTATGTATGTATGTATGTATGTATGTCTTTATGTCTTTAATTATATAATGCCATTAATGTACATAGCGCTTCACAGCAGTAATACACGTGACAATCATATAAATTACAAACAATACAAATAAAACATAATAGGAAGAAGTGCTTCAGACATAAAAGTAACATTTAGGAAAAGGAGTCCCTTCTCCAAAGAGCTTTCAATCTAATTGGTAGGTGGAAGAACGTACAGAGACAGTAGGAGGGCGTTCTGGTAAGTGCGACTGCAAAGGGCCAAGGTTTACGTATGAGGTGTAAAGTTTGCAGTTTACTTTAAGTATGAATTATTTATACACTGCAGTGTTAAGTAGACATACTGTTAAAATAACAGAGAGTTAATAAAAAGAATTAAAACACAAAAATACTATGAAATAGTATTTAATAGATCTAATTTCACAGGATAGTCATTATTTACACCTGGTCCTTACTAAAATACTGTTCCCTTTCTGAATTCTCTATCTCCCCCTTCTACTCTCTGAACATCACCTACTATCATTCACCACCACTTATTCACTTCACCCCCTTCCTACTCCCGAGACCTTTATTCCATTGACCTCTCTGCTCTGACATCTACCCCGAATGCCAACCTGTCTCTCTCTGTCTCTCTCTCTCTGTCTCTCTCTCTCTCTCTCTGTCTCTCTCTCTGTCTCTCTCTCTCTGTCACTCTCCCTCTCTCTCTCTCTCTCTCTCTCTCTCTCTCACTCTCCCTCTCTCTCTCTCTCTCTCTCTCACCTGACAAACTTGTCAACTCTTACAACTCTATCCTCTCCTACTCTATTGATCTGTATAACACTTCTTGGCTCTGGCACACCTGTTCCTCTATCCCACGGCCATGGGTAAATTCCCAAACCATTTTTTTCTTCACATTTGCACTTGCTCCTCTGAATGCCAATGCAGGAAATCTCACATTCGTGTTGATTTTCTACACTATACTGTACATTTCTCCTCTCCTGTTTTAACTCTGCTATCTCCAAAGCCAAACAACATTACATTCCCTCACTCATAAACACTCACAAATCCAATTCAAGCTTTCTTTTCTCTATATGTGATTACCTCCTCTGACTTTCTCCTCCCATTTCCCATCCTTCCTCCACTTCTTCTCAAGCCTTTGCCGACCACTTTAAAGTCTAAGTGGATGTTATTCACAATGAGACTCGTTCTGTCCCTACCACCTCTTCTCTGCTTTTAACTAAACCTCATTCTTCCACTCTTTACTCATTTTCTCCTGTTACGCAGTTGGAAGTTTCTTAGCTGATTTTGTGTTTTCCCTCTACCACACGCCCTCTCGATCCTATCCCCTCACACCTTAACAGAACTCTTGCTCCTTTCCTATGCTCCACTCTCATCCATATCTTAAACTCTCCCCGTCTTTTGGTACTTTCCCCATCTCATTTAAGCATGTTGTAGTCACATCTGTTCTCAAAAATATCTTGTGCCTTACTAAATGATCTACAATATGAAGCAAAATGTTTCCTACTTTTCCTACTTGATCTCTCTGCTGCATTCAATACTATTGATCACTCTCTTCTCCTTCATATTATAAATTATCCTGGTATCTGCAACTAAGCTATTATTATTAAGCTCTATCCTGGTTTTTAATATACCACTCCCATTACAATTTTTTGATCTCTGTTTCTAACATTTTTATGTCTCTTGTTTATCTGTCTTATGGTGTACCTCAAGTCTCTGTTCGGGACCTCTACAGACTATCACTTGGTGACTATTTTGACTTTAGATATTATCTCTATGATATGCAGATATCTATGAACACTGAACCTCCCACCTGCAATCCAATCCCAATTCTCTTATTGCCTCCTGGCTATGTCCTCGTGGATGGTGCTCCGCCGTCTTAAGATTTATATGTCTAAACCTGAGCTCCTTGTATTTCCCCCTAAACCTGACCTAACACCTTATTCCATCACAGTGAATAGTACTACCATCTTTCCTGTTGCCAAAGCACATTACATAGGAGTCACATTTGACTCCTCCCTTTCCTACTCCATTAACATTCACGGGATGGCTAAAATGAGTTGCTTCTTCCTCCATAACATTGCGAAGATCCGCCCTTTCCTATGTTAATCTACTGCTAAAACTGTATTGCATGCCCTTATTCTCTCTCATCTAGATTATTTGATCATACTGCTAAGAGGTCTTCCTACTCACAATTTTCTCCTTTGCAATCTATCCAAAATTCTGCTTCTAGGCTAATTTCAATTTCTCCTAAAACATTCTCTGCTCATCTCTTCCTTAAATCCATCTCCTGGCTTCCCATCAAGTTTCTGAAAACACCTAAAAAGATCTCCTCCTTACCTTCAAAGTTCTAGACTCATCTACTTCTCTCTACATATAAGCATTTATCTCTCGTTATGCTCCTACTCGTCTCCTCCGCTTTGTCTCCTTTCCACCCCTGCACCTCTACTGCTCTCTCTCAATTTAAACCTTTTCCCCTCAATGACGCACCTTGTCTCACCACTTTTCAGTCAAACCTTAAAACTCACCTCTTAAATTAAGTATTTCAACAGCCCAGACTCATGACTTCTGTCCCACACCCACAGTCACTCCTAACCCATTGTGGCCAAACACTGACATCTATTGCACTTATTCCCTCACATGCTGTCTCGGTAAGTCTCCGAACATACCACTTTTATTGTAAGCTCTCCGGGGCAGAGATTTCCTTTCCTACTTCCTTACTTTGTTGCACTTATTGTATTATATTTCCCTGTACTGTATTTTCTCTTTTGTAAAGCAGTGAGTACACTGTGGTCACGATATAAATAAAGATATGCATACATACATTTCACAGATATGAAGAAGAAATGAACAGACGCACAGCTGCAGAGAATGAATCTGCTGGGCTAAAAAAGGTAAGTTGTAGGCTATATGGAGATCTGACAAAAGATTTGCAGAATTACAAGTCTTAGAACCTGCCAAAAATAACATATGACACAGAAAAATATAATTTGCTCAAGAAGAACTGTGTGCAAACCTACATTTACTGAACCTTCCCTGCAGGATGTTGATGCTGCTTTTATGAGCAAAGCTGAACTGCAAGCAAAGGCGGACTCCAAGACTGACGAGATCAACTTCCTGCGAACTCTATTTGATGCGGTAAAAATCCCACTAACTTTTTTTCCAGTTGCTTACTTGTTTAACAGACAAGTGCAGTCATAGAAAATTGACATCTATTTATGTTACCATACTGTAAACATATTTTTTTTCCCTAGTGAAACGGTTTCTTCAATGTTTTACAACTTCAAGAATAAAGGTTTATTATATCCATTTTTATCTTCACAGTACTTTACAACCACTTCTCACAACAGAAAATATTACTGTTTTCTCTACTTTGCAGGAAATATCTCAGCTTCAGGCTCAGATCTCAGATACATCAGTCATTGTTTCAATGGATAATAGCCGAGACCTGGATCTGGACGGCATCATTGCTGAGGTCAGATCTCAATATGAGGACGTTGCTAACAGGAGCAGAGCTGAAGCAGAGGCCATGTACCAATCAAGGGTGAGTCTATCACAGACAGATAAAAGCAGATCTAAAACGGGACTAAATTAGATGTACACAAAACTATTATATAATTTCTAACATCTGTAACTACAGTAAATCTGTTATATCTGCAGTTTGAAGAGCTGAGCATGACTGCTGGGAGAAATGGGAATGATCTGCAGAACACCAGAAATGAGATTTCTGAGCTCAACCGAGCAATTCAGAGGCTTAAGGGAGAGATAGAGAGTGTGAAAGCACAGGTAAACAAGCACACATTAAATATAAAAATGTAGTAGAATTAGAGATGCAAATAAAGAATCTCAAAGAAATCTTCTTATGACGCTATCCAACTGTATTATCTTCCACTGTATAAACAACAGTTGTTTATAAAGAGACTGTATGATATGTTATGTCAGAGAAGACTACATTTCCACAATTTAGGAATACACTGAAAAGTTAAATATTGTATGTGTAACAAACAGTAGTACATTTGATACAATGCATCTGTTGTAAGCATACAGTATTTGGGCTATCAATGGATGCAGATTTGATTGTTCTGCTAACACTGCAAGCTAAAATAAAAGAAACTAATGTAAACATTATACCTTATATTGCATACCAAAGAAGATATTGCTTTCTATGTCTTCCACTATGTTTTCCAGCGTGCTGCACTGGAAGCTGCGATAAGTGATGCTGAGGGACGTGGGGAGATGGCTGTCAGGGATGCCAAGAACAAACTCGCTGAGCTAGAGGGGGCTTTGCAGAAAGCTAAGCAGGACATGGCTCGCCAACTCCGCGAATACCAGGAGCTGATGAATGTGAAGCTGGCTCTGGATATTGAGATCACAACCTATAGGAAAATGTTGGAGGGAGAAGAGTCTAGGTGAATGTATCATCAGTGAATACCACTTCCATAATAATGCTGTGTAGATAGAAACAACTTACAATCTTACAATGCATACATTGTATTGTAATAACATCTGGCGCCCAATTCTACTGCTGTAAAACATGATGGCAATGTGTGTACCTGTACAACAGCACTTGAACAGAACATGAAAACATTAATAAAATGGTGTATTATCACGTTTTATCTTTGGGAACCAATACTAAGAATTATTCAATTTTCTTTCAGGTTGATTGGAGAAGGCTCTGTTAATATCTGTAAGTAAGTCAGTGTTTACTTGTATGTATGTATAGTATGTGTGTGTGTATATATAATTATTTATATATATATATATATATATATATATATATATATATATATAATATATATATATACAGTATATATATATATATATATATATATATATATATATATATATATATATATATATAATTTTATGGCATCAACAATACAGTGCTTTATGAAAGGAACATTAGTATACTTACAATTACAATGCATGAAAGAGATGTCTAATAAAAAAATCATTTATACTGTACATTAGGAATAAGTATACCCTGCCCTGAACAACTTAGGGGCTGATGCTACTGTATGAACCCTGAAGCGTGTGATTGGCGGAAAAATACCATTCAAGTCTATGGGAATTTTCTGCGATGAGATTATAGAATCCGCCCCTTAGGCCCAGATCTTACTCAATAACATTTATATTCGTCAACCCACTACTGTTTCCACTTGTTCTTGTTATTTTAACTAACCGTGTAGGTACTGTAGCACTGAATATAGAATTTTGCAGGCCCAATTAACCCCTGCTCCATATAGCTTACAATCTAATTTGCCTGAGGCATAGCAAGAAAAAGTGGCTTGCCTAATGTCACAAGGAGCTTAAACTGGGTTTTGAACCGGACTCCCCTGCTTCAAATTCAGTGTCATTATTTTCACATTCAGTGCCTTTCCTCACTAAGCCACACATATCTACTTCTACAGTATTTTCCATTATCACAATTGTAAAAGTGATTTCTGTTTTCTTTATCTGTAATATAATGAAGAACAAATTATCCTTGAACACGTGTTTTCATATTTAATTCACCATAATAATATGTCATAGTTACAGCCCAATCAGATGAAATGTGACCGTTTTTGTTTACACATAAAACTTAGCAAATATGGCAAGCTTCGCAAAAACTAGTCAATGTGCAAGGTCACGTACTGTATATACGGCTGGCATTTGCATTAAATTCTGACCAATGCTGGTGAAATTGGGACAAAATAAGTGAAATTCTTTACGAAAAAAACCATCAAACATTTTACAAGCACATTTTAGTAAATGCACACATCTCTCATTTCCAGTCATAATGCCCCAGTCATCATTAACTTTAATCTCAGAAATCACTGATTCGGGAGCCATACAGTGGATTGTACTTTGTTGACTCAGAAGCATTGTTTGCTTATTATTATTGCTTATTTGTAAAGCACCAACATATTCCTATGCACGGTACAGCTTATTGACGTTACTTCCATTTCTTTCAGCTGTGCTACACTCGAGCACTGGAGGAAAACCGTGTTCAGGAGGAATGTTCCATGGTGGAAGTGGACATCATCAGAAGGGTGGATTTAGCTCAAGCACTGCGAGAAGCATCAGTCATGTCTCAAAAAACAGACAAAGCTCTAGCCATGGATACAGTTGTTAATATGGAAGAATTAATTTCAATCTAAGCATTCACAAACAATGATTGCCTAATTATTTACACATTGATTTTCACATCAAATATGAGAAAATGTATCAGGGGTATCACTCATCAAATAAGTTATATTCTTGTACTGTAGGTTGTGATAAATTCTATTGTACTAACATGATATGACATAAATATGTTTTTGGACATTGAAAGACTACATAATAGTTGTTTCAGATCTCCACACAGGTTATAATCAGGTTGTAATGATTTGATGTATTTTAAATGAAAACATTTTATGAGCTAGAAACAAATGGACTAAATCAAAATAATATTTTTGACCAGTGCAGGAATATTTTTATAGTATCAATCATAGAACCTTCAAGTCTCAAAACACATTGATATATTTCATGCCTTTGCTTGAATTTGCATTATTGAATAAAGTGGACTTTGTTAAAGGCTTTACTTGCTCATACTGTAAATGTAATTATCACTGCTTACTCTTGTTTAACATCTTGCCTGTTTTCTGTTTCTTTAATAAACTAATATGCACATGCCAATGTTTCAAAATAATTATTGCTAGTAATTTCAATAACAAAGTTTTAAAATAAACCAAAGTTATAATTATAACAGATTTGAGAGTAGGGACAACAACATATGAAAAATGAATGTCTTTGTTTTAACAGTGATGAGGTTATGCTGTCACTTTACATGAGCAATAGGAAAAATAGCTACTGTATACTGCACTGCATGTAAAACGGTTAATACTACATGTTTTAGTAAACATGAAAATACATTTTAATTAAAAAAAGAAAATGAAACAATCTTAGTATATTATGTATAGAACAAACAAATAGATATTGCTATGATATGAACATATTGAGGCATTTCAAACATCAATAAAGCTATCTCATTTCTAGATATGGTCATTTAAAGATCCCGTTCAAAACAAAATAACCACAAGGTCCTGGCTGACTATTATAACACAATCCAACTCTTTCATCTTAACGTGTCAGATCAAAATGACCTATTCCATATCTTGAGGTATATTATTTCTGTAAAGGTTATGCCATCATCTGACTACCCTGTATGTCTATACGACCAGTTAGTTCCAGTTGGGCTTATAACATTGGTTAAACAAGACCATGCCACTTGTTGCTGATTTTACTTGTTGCTTGTCTTTAACAAGCACCCACATTATTTATTTACATATTATCGTTATTATGATTTTAATAACATTCAACCACATTATTTTAGTAATATTTTTGCTAGATATATTTTAGATTATATACATACTTAAATAGGAAACATAAAACATCTCTATATCACAAGTTTTTTTTTATTTGTTCCCCTGAAGTGTACATTTTGAGCACTAAACAAAACCAGGGCCACTCAACTTTCAGAAAAAATAAACTAAAACCTGAAAATATTTAGATGCAACCAAAATGCAAGGACACTTGAGCTCTTACTTCTATATCTTTTAATTGTTCAGTTGAGGGGGTGGCCCAAAATGTATCTAAATTCCAGATACAATTGTCAGATATGCCAAAATCTATTAAGTATTGTTCTGATTTCTTCCAAAAGCATACTATAAACAACATTGCTTCCACCCTTTTTTGCCTATAAATCGTCAACCTCATCCCCTGTAATGTTTATAACTGGACAAAGGAATTTCAAAGCCCAGCTGAATTCATTCAGAACTCATTCAGTCTACATATGTGTCACCCCAAAGGAGGACAGCCTTTGGCAGCAGCCGAATGGCAGTCAAAGGGTGTCCAACGTTTCCTGCCATTTGGTAATGTAAAAAGGGATTGTGTTAATATTGCTAATGCTCTAAAAACTACTTAGTGTTACTAATATACAGTGACAGGTAACAGAAAACTTATACATATAAGCCAGGCTGCCGAGAAAAAACTAACTAGTACAAGTCAGATACAATAACATATAACAAATAAATCTGGAGCCTGAAGCAATAATCGATCATCAACAATGTGGAATCTGGCCATATATATATATATAGATGTAGCCAGGTTCCCCCCTGTCATGGCTGACCCCCTCCTCCCTTTCGGCAGACGCTGTGTGCGAGGGAGTGAGGGGGGGCCGCGCGCGCGCGAAGGAGCGATCCCTGGTAGCTAGGGACGCGAGCGGCGAGCAGGCCGGTTGCCGGGGACACGATCGGGCCGTCGCTAAGGCCGCGATCGCGTTGCTACCGGCCCGGCGGCTCGGGAAGCAGGGCGCCGCCATGTTAGGGCTGTTGCGCATGCGCAGTGCCCCAACCCAGCGCGGGAGGACCAGATAGTTCGCGCATGCGCGAGATGAGCATGCCAGCCCCCAGGGTGCATAGGGGCAGAGACACCTGACGCCAGGGAACCAATAGGGCTGAGGGATTTGCCTGGGGAGAGATTGCTACATTTCGCGGGGTTTTGCAGCCACGCAGGCACTCAGGATCCAGACCAGCTAGGGGTAGGAGGTGGATGCAGGGGTGAGTGACCCTCTGCATTAGGCCAGCAGCCCCCAAGGTCCCAGTTAGGTCCTGAGCCATCTATTAGCTTGTGGAGCGTAGGGACAGGCCCTAGATAGGGACACTACCCCATTTATTGGTTGAATAGACGGGGACACAGTGTTGAAGCCGTGCGGCCCTGTGAGGTGGGTTCTGGGCTCAGAACACCACCCAAGACCCTGCGACAAGGAGTGACATTGTCGCGCTGGACTTTCAACCCACGCGGTGTGGAGGACCCCGTCGGATCGTGTGGATTTATATCGCGGTACCCGTGGCTGGAGCCCGGGCAGGTAACCTGCAACTCACGTGCACCAACCAGGCCTATCACCCAACATAGTGGCTGCGCAGTCACACACACACATGTACAGTGGTATTTGACTTCGAGAACACGAGACATTTGGGTGGGGGTTACTGGACACAGGGTGGGGTCACATTGTGGGTGGTTAGCGTCCGCCGTGACGCCTAGAGGTGATAGCGTCCGCCGTGACGCCTAGAGGTGATAGCGTCCGCCGTGACGCCTAGTGTGGTTAGCGTCCGCCGTGGCGCATAATGCTGTTATGCTGTTTTGATGTTATGCTGTTTTGATGTTATGCTGTTACGTGATTTGTGTGTTTCCATGCAGTAAAGCCCGTCCTGTTTTATATTCGGTAGTGTTGTGTGGTTGTTCCTGTGAGGGCCTCCTCCCACTCCGTTGGGATCCCTCCCAGGTGGAGGCGTTGCACCTAGAGATGTATGATAAAGATGTACCCCAGGTTCCCCAAGCGGAGGCTTAGGCTCCTGAGAGCCACACAGGTTGTACAGCAAGTAGTAGCGGCAGTAGTCATAGGGAACACCCGTTACATTTGGAGGCGCTGCTGAGATCTCAGACCTGGGGTGCCCGAACTCAGTAAAAATGTCGTTAGGTTACACGTTACCTTCCCGCCAAGAGGTGTACACGTGGGCGGTAAAAAGGCAAGTCCCGCCCTCACAAACCCTTGCTGTAGGACAAGTGCCCGCCAATGCCTCATCCTATGAACTATGTTTAATCCTAATGCAGTACCCAGGCTTAGAAGATGCCAGAATCTTGGGTCGCCGCTCCGACCCCGACGGGTCATGGTGCACCGTATTAATCACTGGGGGATGTGAATTGTCGCCCCAACAAGGCCCATCCAACTTGCGTTTCCACGGGGCCCTCAGCACAGGGTGTCCTGTTATATATCCTGAAATGCCGATAAAACCCGAACCCTGTAGCCCCCGGACAGACTTGCTAGAGACTAGTATGTGCATGTCCCGGACCCCACCAGAAAGTATATGTGGGGATGAGGCCAGTGTATTATCCTGTGCTAATTGTCGCTCAAGCAGACGGAGCTCCAGCCCCAGTAGAATGGGAGAAATCCAATTACTAGCCCAGGCCATCCAACAACTGGGTAGGCCCAAGCACGAATCCCCTTCCCCTCAGCCATACCGCAAGTTAAAGCTCTTTTCAGGGGTAAACCCTACTCCCACTGGTGAAGAGGCTTTTGATGTTTGGAAGGAATATGCTTCACAGGTACTGGAAGAGTGGACCTGTCCTGATGAGGTGAAAAGACAACGAATCATGGAGTGCCTGCGCCCGCCTGCGTCCACTACCATCAAGATGTATAAAGATCAGCATACGGGGGTTACCGCACATCAGATGATGGAGTCGCTTACCCGGGCATATGGTAAGGAAGATGATGTGAGTGAGCTATGGACTAAGTATTATAATCTCCGCCAGAAAGAGGGGGAAGACCTATCCGAGTTCATACAACGGATCCAATTGCTCTTGTGGGAGCTACGTTCCCGCCAAGTCATCAAGGCCTCAGAAGTAAATGAGTATAGGCGCACTCAATTCCTGCGGGGAGCCATACCCACGCACCATATCGTGATAATGATCAGATGCACGCTACAGAAGGGAGACCCCCCTACTCTAGAAGACCTACTGGATGAGGTGAAGGGTCATGAGGCCTATACTAGGTTGCATACGCCCAAGAAGGCCAAAGACCCGCGCAAGGATGAGACCAAGGAAGCAACAGTGCCCAAAGCAAAGGGGAGCAAGAGCGGTAAGGATACGGCCACCCCGGAGGTGCCTAGGTCCGCTCCCAGGTCACTTGACGGTCCGGGTCCCCGCCCAGACTTCCGTTGCTTCAACTGTGGCGAGCAGGGCCATGTTGCAAGGAACTGTTCAAACCCCACTAAGGCCCAGACCTACACCGTGACCGTGCGGAAGGCAAGCTCGTCCCTATCAACCATACCCGAAGATGTTGCCGGGGAGTCCGGGAGGCCTTCCACGGAGGAGACGCCCCCGTCCGATGCTTACTGCCGAGTAGGGCCCACCGCTGTAATAAGAGTCGTCGTGGAGGGGATATACTCTTCAGCACTTCTGGACACTGGATCACAAGTGACCATCATCTACCGTCCATTCTACGACCAGCACCTCAGCCATCTTCCCTTGCAGTCAGCCGAAAAGATGAAGTTATGGGGACTGAGTAAAGATGATTATCCCATAGACGGAATAGTAGCGGTCAAGCTGGATATCTTGCAGTTGAACACTAACAAGTCGCATCCCATGCTGGTGGAAGCTTTGGTCTGTCCAGAGGCTCGAGAACATCCCAGTGCCCCCATCATACTAGGCACGAATGCCGATATTGTGAGGTCGGTGATTCGCTCATTCCTACAAGAAGCCGGTGAGCTACCGTTGTCATCCCTGAATATAGCCCCTGGCCTGCGGGAAGAATGCTATAGGGTGGCGTATGAGGAACAGTATGGTGAAATCTTTAATCAAGAGCGAGGGTTATTGCAGATTCCACCAGGGGGAGTGAGGCACGTGACAGCGCTGATCAAGTACCCCAGTCGGCGCGAACACGACCGATACTTCTCGCTAGAGACCCTCCCCGAGTCTGAGAATCAGTGGGGATACCGAATGATACCTGAAGTACGGGATTGGCCATCTACCGTCCCCAGGAAGATTACTGTGTCTATCCAGAACATGTCTCTCCATACCGTGCCGCTAGAAGTAGGACAAAGGTTGGGTAGAATTTATCCTGTGGATCCTGTAGACGACCCAGTGACCGTTCACACTGCCCGTGTGGGAGAAGAGGCCGAGGCACTACAATTCGACTTCGGAGAGTCTCCCCTTGAAGAGGCATGGAAAGAGAAGCTATGTGCTCAGTTGAGAGAGAGACGAGATGTGTTCTCTACTAGTGAGATGGACGTGGGATGCAGCAGAAGCGCTCAGCACACGATTCGTCTGAATGATGACACGCCATTTAGGGAAAGGTCGCGCCGCTTAGCTCCCAGAGATGTGGAGGATGTGCGGGGTGTCCTGAACGAGATGGAAACGGCCGGCATAGTGACCGGATCTCGGAGTCCCTATGCCTCACCGATTGTGGTGGTACGAAAGAAGAATGGGTCTGTTCGATTGTGCGTGGACTACAGAACATTGAACAGACGTACTGTGCCTGACCAATACACGCTACCCCGAATAGAGGAGATTCTCAGCGCACTGTCCGGAAGCCAGTGGTTTAGCGTGTTGGACCTTCGATCTGGGTATTACCAGGTTCCGATGAGCCCTACTGATCAAGAAAAGACGGCGTTCGTCTGTCCCCTGGGATTTTATCAGTTCACTCGGATGCCCCAAGGTATCTGTGGCGTTCCAGCCACTTTCCAACGGCTTATGGAAAAGACGATTGGAGATATGTGTCCGCGTGAGTGTTTGGTCTATCTAGACGACATAATCGTGTTCGGAGCCACCCTTGAAGAACACGAGACTAGGCTGATGAAAGTATTGGATCGCTTAGGGAAAGAAGGCCTGAAGCTCTCATTGGATAAGTGCCGCTTCTGTCGAACATCGGTCACTTATGTGGGTCATATCGTGTCCGCAGACGGAGTGGCCACCGACCCGGCCAAGGTGGAGGCGGTGGTGAATTGGCCAAGACCCGAGAATGTGCTGGAGCTGAGGTCATTTCTCGGGTTCTGTGGATATTATAGAAGATTCGTGGATGGATACTCCAAGAAGGCAGCTGTGCTGAACGATCTGCTGAAGGTCTATCCAGAGGAACCCAAGCAGAAGAGGACCCCCCCCAGGACCCCCTTCGGGGATCGGTGGACGCCGGCTTGTGAGGAAGCATTTAAGAGGCTGAAGAATAGTTTAACAGAGGCTCCCGTTCTAGCATATGCTGACCCGGAGAAGCCTTACATCCTGCACGTGGATGCCAGCCTCAACGGATTGGGAGCTGTGCTACACCAGACGTACCCCACTGGGCTTCGTCCTGTGGCATATGCAAGTAGAAGTTTGACTCCCAGTGAAAAGAATTATCCAGTTCACAAATTGGAGTTCCTCGCCCTCAAATGGGCCATATCTGACAAACTACATGATTACCTATATGGGGTCACCTTCGAGGTCCGAACAGACAACAATCCGCTGACCTATGTACAAACCACGGCCAAATTAGATGCGACCGGTCACAGATGGTTGGCCACCCTCGCCAATTACCAGTTTTCTATGAAATATAAGCCTGGACCTCTCAATATAGGAGCCGATGCTCTATCTAGGAGATCGGGACTGGGCGAGACCGCCGACGATGGCCCTTGGGAAGAAATTCCAGGACCAGGAATGAGAGCTATGTGTTCCACTGCTGCTATTGTAAACGACCGAGTGGCATTCTCCGAGCTACGAGTAGTGGATTCTTTAGGGTGTCGACCTCAAGCCCTTCCAGAAGCTTACTGCCACCCTGATGGCATGGGTCTAACACAAGACGTCATCTTCACGGTGAAGGAACTGGTACTAGCGCAGACACATGATCCTGCGGCTAAGGCTGTCCGAGAGGCCCTACACACAAATGACTCTTCACTGGTGAAACGGGCTCCTCGCGAGGATGTGAGTCTTCTCATGAGAGAATGGGATAAGTTTGAGATGAATAACGGCCTACTCTATAGGGTTGTTCAATTCCACAATCATCCTGACCGTCGACAACTATTTCTACCTCGGCGTATGCAAGGCCTCGTTTTAAGATCACTACATGATGATCATGGACATTTGGGGGTGGATAAGACCTTGGGTTTAGTGCGAGACCGGTTCTTCTGGCCTAGAATGCGGGAGTCAATTGAACAACACTGCAGAAAATGTCTACGGTGCATTCATAGGAAGACCCTTCCCACCCGTGCTGCCCCAATGGGCCATCTCAAAAGTGCTGGGCCTATGGATTTAGTTTGTATGGACTTTTTATGCATAGAGCCAGATTCAAAGGGTATAGGAAATGTGCTAGTAGTGACCGATCACTACACTCGATACGCTCAAGCCTTCCCCACGAAGGACCAGAAGGCTACCACAGTGGCTAAAGTGCTGTGGGAGAAGTATTTTGTGCATTATGGTCTGCCCAGCAGGATGCACTCTGACCAGGGACGGGATTTTGAGAGCAAGCTGATCAAAGAGTTGCTAACACTGTTGAACATTCAAAAGTCCCGGACTACTCCCTACCACCCAGAGGGAGATGCGCTCCCTGAAAGATTTAATCGGACATTGCTGGACATGCTAGGCACTCTGAAAAATTCCCAAAAAGGAGAATGGAGTAAACATGTTGAGGCCTTGGTGCATGCCTATAATTGCACTAGGCACGAGTCCACCGGATACACCCCATATTTCATGATGTTCGGAAGAGAAGCCAGACTGCCAATCGACATCCGCCTACGGGTATCTACCGACGGGATACCCAACATGGCTCATTATCGATATGTGCAGAGACTCCAGGACAGTCTGCACCGTGCCTATCAGTTAGCTGAAAGAGCCACCGCTCGACTGAATGCCAATAATAAAAGACGGTACGACCACAAAGTACGCTATAGAGCGCTCCAACCAGGAGACGCCGTTCTCCTACGCAACTTAGGGATTCCAGGCAAGCACAAGTTAGCTGATAGCTGGAGAGAGGGGCCTTTTCAAGTAGAGTCCCAAATGCCGGGCCTCCCTGTTTATCGCATACGTGACGTGAATGGCAGAGTAAAAGTCTGGCACCGAAACCACTTGTTACCTATCTCCCAACTGGGAGAAAGTGAACCCGAAACAGAAACAGTAATGAACGACAGTGAGCCTGAAGAGTCTATTGAGAATCCAGGGCCCATAGATGAGACCATTCAGGATCCTTTGGAGGGAACATCCAACAGAGACTGGTGGGCACCTCCCGAAGGCGCAACAAGTAAGGGGCCAGCTGACAAAGTACCTCCATTGGAATTTTCACCAAGTAATCAATCATTAGATCCTACCACTCCGAGTTTTGTGCCTCAAAGAGACAATGTTCAGTTGCAAAGAGACTTTCCCCAAACTGGTTCACCCTCTGCCAGAGAGTCTAGGCCTCAAGCCTACGATGGTCTGTCTCAAGAGGAAGAAATGGAGACCGAGACTCGCAGGAGTCAGAGAGTGAGACGCCCTCCCACTAGAGTGGCTTATGATTCATTAGGGGCACCTCACTATGAGTCTCAGCAGCAAGCTAAAGCCAAGCTAGCCTCAGTTATCAATATGTTTGTTGAACTGTACAATCTCGTTTAGAGTAATCGTTAAGTTGTACTTTAACACTGCATTTTTATTATATAATTTTTGTACATGTTGGAAGGTTATGTGGTTCAAGCGAGGACGTTGGAGTTCTCACCAGGGGGAGGATGTAGCCAGGTTCCCCCCTGTCATGGCTGACCCCCTCCTCCCTTTCGGCAGACGCTGTGTGCGAGGGAGTGAGGGGGGGCCGCGCGCGCGCGAAGGAGCGATCCCTGGTAGCTAGGGACGCGAGCGGCGAGCAGGCCGGTTGCCGGGGACACGATCGGGCCGTCGCTAAGGCCGCGATCGCGTTGCTACCGGCCCGGCGGCTCGGGAAGCAGGGCGCCGCCATGTTAGGGCTGTTGCGCATGCGCAGTGCCCCAACCCAGCGCGGGAGGACCAGATAGTTCGCGCATGCGCGAGATGAGCATGCCAGCCCCCAGGGTGCATAGGGGCAGAGACACCTGACGCCAGGGAACCAATAGGGCTGAGGGATTTGCCTGGGGAGAGATTGCTACATTTCGCGGGGTTTTGCAGCCACGCAGGCACTCAGGATCCGGACCAGCTAGGGGTAGGAGGTGGATGCAGGGGTGAGTGACCCTCTGCATTAGGCCAGCAGCCCCCAAGGTCCCAGTTAGGTCCTGAGCCATCTATTAGCTTGTGGAGCGTAGGGACAGGCCCTAGATAGGGACACTACCCCATTTATTGGTTGAATAGACGGGGACACAGTGTTGAAGCCGTGCGGCCCTGTGAGGTGGGTTCTGGGCTCAGAACACCACCCAAGACCCTGCGACAAGGAGTGACATTGTCGCGCTGGACTTTCAACCCACGCGGTGTGGAGGACCCCGTCGGATCGTGTGGATTTATATCGCGGTACCCGTGGCTGGAGCCCGGGCAGGTAACCTGCAACTCACGTGCACCAACCAGGCCTATCACCCAACATAGTGGCTGCGCAGTCACACACACACATGTACAGTGGTATTTGACTTCGAGAACACGAGACATTTGGGTGGGGGTTACTGGACACAGGGTGGGGTCACATTGTGGGTGGTTAGCGTCCGCCGTGACGCCTAGAGGTGATAGCGTCCGCCGTGACGCCTAGAGGTGATAGCGTCCGCCGTGACGCCTAGAGGTGATAGCGTCCGCCGTGACGCCTAGTGTGGTTAGCGTCCGCCGTGGCGCATAATGCTGTTATGCTGTTTTGATGTTATGCTGTTTTGATGTTATGCTGTTACGTGATTTGTGTGTTTCCATGCAGTAAAGCCCGTCCTGTTTTATATTCGGTAGTGTTGTGTGGTTGTTCCTGTGAGGGCCTCCTCCCACTCTGTTGGGATCCCTCCCAGGTGGAGGCGTTGCACCTAGAGATGTATGATAAAGATGTACCCCAGGTTCCCCAAGCGGAGGCTTAGGCTCCTGAGAGCCACACAGGTTGTACAGCAAGTAGTAGCGGCGGTAGTCATAGGGAACACCCGTTACATATATATATATATATATATATATATATATATATATATATATATATATATATGTCCAGTCTTGATGATTCGGTAATCTTCAGATATACCACACGAACAGTCTCTCAACATTTGAAAAAAAGAGAACACAAAAATATCATAGCATATAACTGTTAAACACTGCTGGCATAAACAATACAAACATTAACAGACTGACAGACTAACAATACACATAGACAACACCTAATGGTAAGCTGAAAAACTATTTATTAAAATAATAAAAAGACATGTGTCAAGATCACAGGGATAATGGACAAAGTAGCTGATCATCCAATTGGAAAAATTGAAATCCTACTCATGACAAGCAGGATTTCAAAAAGCATTAAGGATGTAGCAAAATGTGTCCAAAAATGTAAATACTCTCTCCAGAGCGTGCAACAGTTGATTCAGAGCCCAAAGCATCACTTATTAAATGTTTTAATATAAATAAAAATACAGTGCTTAGATTACAGAAACAAATATTACAATAACATACACTTACAATAAATGCAGAACAATTTCTAAAAATAAAAGGATAAAGCAACACATAGAAATCCCTATATAGTACATTACCCAAATGTTATAGTTTTTCTCCCATGGAGATCACTGGCGTAGGAGAGGACATATCACGTATTTGGTCCCAAATACACCTCCGGTGAAAACTAATTTTCATAATCTTTTCCAAGACTTAAATACATTCTTTCCTCGTGTAAACAGCACAAGCCCACCCTCATCATAAAACAGCTGTGAGATTGACGAGTTTTACAATAGAGTAAAAAAAAACTTTACTAACCAGCATTTTAGAACTTTGCCTCAGTAGAGAAACACTCATAATTTCACTTCTGTAACTTACACACACGTGAGCTACAATAATACATGCATACACTCATGGCGGATGCGACAAGACTAAATATGACTGTTTTAATTTTAAATTTGAGCGACAAATGAATCTCTGTCCCTTATTACCTGTTAAACATACAACATGTGATGTCAGAACATGCCCCTCGGTGACACGATTAAAGATTTGTAACTCTTATTAAACAGAGGAGATGACATCACAGGATATTCTCATTTTTTTAAAAGACCTTCACTGGAGCTTTCCCTGTGGGTCCCCTGCCTCTGAAATGTGTCAGATATTATTCACACATTTTGATGCTGCCGGACTAGTATCCGATTAGAGTTTACTGTTAGTGGGCTATCCATGACAGGATCCCCCCAATTAAGTTCCTTTAAAGCTTAGAGCAGATCCAAGAAAACAGTCCTAACTGTTTAAAACCTAGCATTTTTGTATTTTTTTTAATTTAAATTGTAGCTCATTAACCCCTGAAGCACCAAATGGATTAAAATACCTAATATCGCATGATATTATCATGACAAGTCTATGAAAGTGAATAGATTCATAAACAATTAAGAAAAATAAGCCTGTGATCACTAAATAATACAAACAATTATGTGTATGAGAGACTGTGAATATATATGTATATATATATATATATATATATATATATATATATATATATATATATATATATATATATATTTACAGTCTCTCATACACATAATTGTTTGTATTATTTAGTGATCACAGGCTTATTTTTCTTAATTGTTTATGAATCTATTCACTTTCATAGACTTGTCATGATAATATCATGCGATATTAGGTATTTTAATCCATATATATATATACAGTGTTCGACAAACCTATAGATTTGCTCGCCCCGGGCGAGTGGATTTAACATCGTGGCGAGCTCCTATTGGCCCAAGCAGCAAACGTTTTGTACTAGGTGGCGAGTAGATTTTTTTGTTCGGCGAGTAGATTTTTTGGTGATTTGTCGACCACTGTATATATATATATCCCCAGAATAGTGCTGCAGTGTATCATAAGATATCTACAAAATTCCCACATCAATAAACTCTGTCTGTGCGGTAAAAAAAACAGTAGAGCAGGCGAAGGGGAGAAGAAGATCAGCAACACACGTGTGTCAATGTATACATTTTAGTAGCAAACTCCACTCGTTTAGTTAAGCACTGGGTCATCTTAATGATCTTAACTACAATCTCCAATAATGCTGACATTCAATCAATGGTATACAGTAGTTACCATTAAGCACAAGAGAAAAATGGAAGGTTTGTCATTCTATAACAAGTAGCACCATAGTAGCAATTAGGAGCGCTCAGAGAGGCGGTGTCACTCATATAAAAACAAGCAACCCTAGTTAAAACAGACACTAGCCCACACAATATATAGTAATAATGAATTTAAGACCTAATTCAGTATATGTGAAGAAAAAATTCACTTTCAAGACAAGATCACATCATTGCTAAGTGTCTGTGATAGATGATAAAGTCCCATGTCTATAAAGTTCGTATCTCAGTACAAATAATGTGATTACATTTACTATACTCAGTGAAAGGGGGGAGTTCCCAGCACTCAAAATGTACAGTAATAAAGAGAAAAAATGGGGAGTAAGCCAAATCAAATGTAATTTGAAAGTGTTCCAACACAACATAAGTCAATGAGAACACTATGTTTTGTTTTATGCAATAAATGACCAATGATGTATTCCAATACAAGTATGTAACCCACAGCGTACTGAAATAACAATGAGGGAGGGAGAAATGCAGGGAAATGGAAGGGAAGACAAGGGAAAACCGGGAGGGGGGAAGAAAAACTGGGGATTAAGGGGGGCAAAGTTTCGAACCCCTTCTTCAGGCCTATTCCCAGAGGTTACACTGACCAAAAGTACTTCCCGTTACCCAGTATAGCAAACAGACTCCCTAACAATAAACAGGTGCAATTCTGTGGATAAGAATCCTAATGTGGAAAAACAAAAATGGAAGCCTAGTGTTACCAATTCAATAGCAATAAGTACAAATCCAGCTCAATGGTAGTCATAATTCAGTAGCAATAAGTATAAGTCCAGCTCAATGGTAATCGTGATCAGGACACTGACAGGGAGCGGACTAAAGGACAGCTAATGATAAGACAACATTTTACGTCTGTAGCAGAGAAAGTATTGCTAGAACTCCGCTGCTCGTCTGTCTGTTGTCCGCTGGGCTGTCCTACCACAGCGGACACCAGACAGGCATGCAGTGGAGTTCCAGCGATACTTTCTCTGCTACAGACATAACTTTTTTGATTTTTGGATACAGGATTCCTGAGGAAGCTGAAGCGAAACAGGTAGAATCCAGTCCCAGTACGAGGTGAGGAGGTCCTGGCAACCGGAGGAGTAGCACCGTACCGCTTACGCCCTTAGTGCTGACATCACCAGAAGTGACGTATGCGGAAGAGCTAGCAAGCAAGCTAGCAAGACTCAAGATGCAAGAGGACTCCAGCTTACCGTACAATATACAAGTCACATATGTGAAATGTGAGTGTAACCTTTGCTATTATCTGCTGTATACAATATAGCTTACAAATATACTATACCATATAAGTCTCTCCCATTATTATTTGAGCGACTCCTCATGATGAGCGACTGCATCATCCCTGGGGGACCGAGACCCCAGCGTACATTTACTCCCATCAGAGAGAGATTGAGTCTCTGATATACAAGATTTCCTTGGAGAAAAGTGTGACTGTAATTGACTTACATTGCATCAAAGCAAACCTGACCATCAAATTGGTTGCACTATTGTATATTTTCTATTTTTTCCACATATTCATGCTGTGAAACATCCTGCGCTCCCCTAACTTCGAAGACATCGAGGGAAATAGTGCTATATTGTATGAACCCATTGGTAGAATAAATAAGTAGCTAGAAGAGTGACTACTCACATTTTCAAAAACACAATCAGCCATGTGTAACACCCCTAACCCCCTCCCTCCCCCCGGCTGCTGGGGTAGGTTGTACATGGGTAGATATTGTCTTTTAGTCTGGAACCGAGGTCCAACCCTCTCCCAATTGGATTAGAGTGTCATATTCCCAGTCAAATACCTGTGATCTCAGTGTCTTTAATCCACAGGTTCAGACCAAGGCGGTAAGGGAGGTGATGGTAGTGGTGATGGTGCAGGTGCAGGAACACAGAAATAGGGCGCCTGGATCTCTTATGTAACTTAAGATGTTTATTTGACAGGCAAGCATATAAAATCTCACTGCTGTATCACAGACACTATCTGGGTATAGTTACTCTCCTAGGTCACCATACCTCAGCATCAGTACAAAGGGTTTCCAGTTGCACAAATCTCCTTAAGGCATTTTTATATTAGACCCTTCCTTGTGAATACTTCTCATCAGGCCTTAGCTTCTAGTCCAACCTCAATTTCACACCTATCCAGGAGTTCGGTCCCCCAACCTCCTCTGCAAGAGCGGTTTCCTTTTGGTGTCCTAGTCCCTATCCCCTGTATCCAGAATAATCCTTTTTGCTTCCAGGGAAGGTCTTGCACTCTTCTTTGGCCTTGACTGTTCATACCAGGAGTTTGAGACTCCTAGGCATTCTACACGTTACCTGCTCACATACCACTAGGTGAGGGATGAACTGGCACTTCCCTAGGTGAGGGAACAACTAACTGCCTTTTGCAGAACCCACTTAGACATACAACAGGAGGGCCAAACTATCCCTCCCCCTCTTCTTTCAACTCCACAAGCCCAGACTTGTACCTGTTAATTGCTACACTCAGTAACTGAGGAGATGTGATGTCACCAGCTAACTATTAACCCTAGCACGGCCTGCTCTTACCAGGACTTATGTGCCAGGCAGGGGGGGAAATAGTGAGGATACTACACATGTAAAATCAGGATTCCTCCTTAATAGCACATTCAGGTGGAGAGGGAGAATCTCAGAAAAGATGGTAATAAAATAGCATAATAGTGTACATGGTGCACAATTCTTCTATAAAAATCCCAGTAAAAATCTTAAGATTTTGAGCTTACAAGAAAAACATTCGTTAGGCACATATATAACTTAAAACCTGGAGTTTTAAATCTCCAACGTCACTAGTTGACATACGTACTGTATGCCACTTGATGCAGAATCCCGAAATTTAATTTCATTCTCCTTCATTGTGAGAAAGAGCATCAGTTTCTTCTCTCCTATGTTGAGACGGAGAGACTTCTGGAATTCCACCCTATCATTATTGTAAAAAATGTTTTAATCAAAAATATTTTGATCAACCAAATACATATGCCTACAGGGAGATTCACACATATAACACTAAAAATAAGAGTTTTTTCTGAAAATGTAATAAATATTAATTATTGAGAAGAACAGAACAAAAAAATGAAGTTAATACAGTACAAAAGATAACAAAATATAACAAAACAAAAAAAATTTCTCCATTGCTATCTTTCGCTCTAATTTCTTTTTTATTTCTATATTTTTCTCTCTGCAGGAAGGCACCAGTGGATTTTGAGGATTCAGCTCGGACTTAAGATAACGAATTATTCGCCAACAATCGAATTTGGTGAGGATATGAAATTTTTCCGCAACTGCGAATATTCGTGGATTGATTAAAAAACATTGATTTGCCTAACCTTTAAATATTTGTGCAAATGTATGCAATTCTGCTGGTGGCTACAATTCACACTGTGAAATATGGGGTGTCAAATATGAGAGCAAGAGAGCTATGGGCATCCCTGAGATACCTAGGAAATATGCTAATAGGAGTCATTTGCATACCCCATTAGCATTTTCCCAGATCTCAGGTGTGCCCATCTGTGCTGTACAGGGGTCTCTCCACGTGTTGGTCGAAGGTGTGTGTAAGGGGACATGTATAAAGCACTTGGGTCTCTAACAAAGAAGCATGGCTCTCTCGCTCTTCTGCTCTCTCCCATCAGCTGAAATAGTTGCTGGACTGAATTCTGACACATTTGCCCATCTCTACATAGCAGTTGTTTGCCCCAGTCTCAGTCCAGTGATCTTGCAGTCTTCTTTGTGTATGGTACTATATGAATATCTTTACTTGTATTGCCCTATCCATGTAAATTGCACTTATGGGACATAAGCATAATAAGCACTTGAAACATAAAAGTAAACATTAAGAAAAGGTCCCTGCTCCTAAGAGTTTATAATCTAAGCGGTACGTAGGGACAATTTACTGAGATAGTAGGAGGCTGATATGGTAAGTGTTTATGCAAGGGGAAAGTATTTTGGAACTAAAGAAATGCTTAGTTAAAGAAGTGAGTATTGAGACGGGGTTTGAAGGTGGAGAAAGCTCTTCACAGGTCTCATACAGAAAATCTCACAAAATATAGCAAAAGCACAGCAAATTGAAACCAGTAACCATGCCATGGGTGACAAGTTGCCTCAGGAAAAGGTGAAGATGTCTCACCAGGCTTGGGTTGAATTATAAATGTGAGAACCTGTCTCATTATTCTGTGCAAAACTTCCAGAAACTCAACACATTAAATGTCTGAATAAAGGTTATTTGAGATTAGTAAGGTCAAGAAATTCACAAAGTACTTTCTTTTGGTGATACCATGTCAGACCCCAAGTTCTGTTTTTTTTTGTGAAGTAATTGTAAAGTCATGATTAGGCAAACAGATAAGCACAAAAATATTTTTTTTATTTTTCGTGCAAACAAAGGTAAAAAAAAGAATGGCGCAGAGACGCAGAATGTGATGTTTCTGTTTGCAATCTGTGAGTCATGTATCTCCTCCCCAACTCTTTCTACTGACATACAAGTCGTGAGCTGAAGCAGATAGGGCAAAAGTTGGGTACTTTGATACATTCAGTAAGTGCAGGATGAAAATGCCCCAGCTTTGTACCCACATTGCTTTAATACATAAACCCATAAGCTTCTGAAATGTCAGCTCATGATAGTTTCTTTTAGTAAGGATAGCTGCCTCCATTTCAATAAAAGTAATTGGTTGTCCCCCCAATGAGGCCACACACATTAATCTGCTCTTTGTTCCACACATCTTTTACACTCATAAGCAACTCCCAATTGTGATAAAAAACTAATCATAGGTATACTAATTATTATGTACCAAGACAAAACTGTGCTTAATACAGGATAGAGCATGTATTTTAAGATATCTACAACTCTGGGCTAAGCCAATGTTGGAAAAGGAGTACTGTACGTTGTTTTTTCTAGTTATGTGATTAACTGGAGAAAGAATGATGCTGTGATTCCAATGACGGTTTTTAATAAATACAAAAAGGTGGTTAACTTTAAATAACATATGTATTATTATATGTTACATTCCTTCCAAAATATATACTACAAAATCACTTTACGATATGTATTCAGAATGACTCACCTTCAAGCTAGGAATTAGTAGGATATTATACAGAGTGGAATATACAGGTATGCTGGTTATAAACTATGCTGATGTCACTTTTATTATGAGCTGTCATGTATGACACTGTGTGTGCATATATAAAAATGTGTTATGGAAAGTAAAGTAATACTGTTAAATGATAAAGTAAACTTATTGACTTACTAATTTATGATTCAAAGAATATAACAATATTTAAAAAGAATGTTTATTATTGTTTGTGTGCTACTTTGCATGATGTGAATAATAAGCAAATCATTTTAAAATACTGTTTTATATGGGAAACGTTTAATGTATTCTGTTCAGTGATGATTTTCTAGGTGTGTTTCTGTTTTGTTTATATTAAAGCCAGACTAACTGAACGTATAATGGAATAACTGCAAGCTAATAAAAGCATATGACAGTCTATTTATGATTCTATAAGGCCATGCCCAATTCTGTGTCAGTATAAAAAGGAGCGTGTCTGTATCAACATTGAAAACAGAGGACGACTGATCTGAACTGAAGTCTGAGAAACGCTACTTCATTTTTCCATTACCTATCTCTAAAATAAGCATGTCTCACCAGTCTTCTCACTGTAGTTCAAGCTATGGACTCAAAAACTTCAGCTCATCATCGGCTATGGGTGGACACAGTGGACGAGGATTGGGTGCTGGCCATCGAGGGAAATCTTGCTTTAGCAGTAGAAGTCTCCATAATGTTGGTTCAAGGGGCAGCAACATTTCAGTTGGCTTTTTTCGACCAGTAAAACATGGATGTCAAGGATCTGGTATGGGATATGGCTCTGGTGGAGCAGGCTGTGGTGTGGGGGGGTCCTTTTGTTCTGGATCTGCCATCACTCCTGTTACTGTGAACAAAGGTCTCCTGGCACCACTCAACTTGGAATTTGACTCAAGCATCCAGGGAGTGAGGAGAGATGAGAAGGACCAGATCAGGAGTCTGAATGACAAATTTGCCTCCTTCATTGATAAGGTAAAATCTCTATTTCATATGTACAATTCTCTAATAACGTAAAATATGTAATATTTAATATCATGTAATTGTTCTATGTCAAATAATAAATTCCAGGCGATCTACTGAGCTTTTCTAGAAGTTGTATAGAAAATCATATTGTTTAACTGCAAATAAAAATAAACAGTTATACAGAATTTGAACGTAATTAGGCTTTTCACAATTGATTCTTTAAACACAAATAATAGTGGTATCTTTTCCAAAAGCATTATTGCTGTGAACTAAAAGTTTAACAGCAAAAAAGTTGTGCCATTGTTTTTTTTGTTACATTTTTTCTGTCTGACTTGGTTAAGGTGCGATTTTTGGAGCAACAGAATAAGATGCTTGAGACCAAGTGGGCTGTGTTACAGGACCAACAAACTGCTAAATATCAAATTGAACCTCTCTTTGAAGCTTACATCAGAAACCTCAGGAGACATCTTGCGAATCAAGAAGGCGAGAATGGATGTCTAGATTCAGAAAGAATAAATATTGCGGATATTGCAGAAGAACTCAAACAAAAGTATGTATCAGAAGATTACTACTGTACTGATTCATCAAACTATGTAATATTTAATTAAAAAAAATATTATACAACTAGAATAAATAATCGAAGACACCACTTTCTAATAACAGATTGTAATATTTGTTTAACAAACAGATATGAACAGGAAGTCAACAGACGTTCAGATGCAGAGAATGAATTTGCAGAATTAAAGAGGGTAAGTTAAATGTATGCAGAACAAAATATGAATATTAATATTTTAATTCATCCAAGTGTATCAAGAGCAATCAAAAGCTTAGTTTTTAGATTCATTTCTTAACTTAGCACAGCAACTTGAACTCTTTGGCCCCGCTCACATAGCACACTACATGGCGTGCGCGCGCTTACGTGCACACGCGCGGTCATCACAGATGCCTGGCAGTAAATGGTAGTGTTCAGTATTGAAACTACCACTGGCTGCAAAGTACAGCGTCAATGCTGCTGCAGTCGCGGGAGTCTTTTCAATCTGTGATCTCCGGATGCAGCAGCGTGACGTAAATTTCAGCCGTCAATCAATGTCCATACATTTACATTGATTGGCTGCTCAAATTGAGACTCGGTAGTGAAGACGGGGGAGTGGGGGGGTGGGGTGGTCCAGCCCAGCGCAGCCTCAGATGGAATCATGTATACACGTGACTTGTCAGTATGTCGGATTGCTGCTTTATTATATCCTCCTGTGCTAAAGGGAGCTCCAGCACAGTGCTGAGGAAAAAAAAACACCATCCATTTGCTCTGCGCCCGTGACACTGCGCCGCCGCCCGCTCTGACGGATCATTCCGTTTGCTGGGGATGATCACACATCGCCCAGCAGGCGGAAGCACGCACACGCGCGAACGCAGCATCGCGAAGCCCCCTGTGTGAACGCGGCCTTTGGAGGTATTTCAATATACAGTAGCCTGAAGGGGCTGTTTATGGATAGAAAACTCCCATTGAAATTTCCTGTGGGTTTGTGAATAAATTTATGTAATTTTTCTTCAGGAATTTGATGGCGCTTTTATAAACAGAACTGAACTGCAATCAAAGGTGGACTCCCTGACTGATGACATCAACTTCCTGACAGCTGTGTTTGATGGGGTAAATAATCCATCCTTTTACAAGAAAAGTAGATATAAACATACTGATAAATATTCATTTTTACTACTACTTCTGCTAAAATCTTCAATATTATTCACACAGTATAGTTTTTTGCAGAAGAATAACTATAATCTTAACGATCTTATTAGCAAGGCACCATTTACTACCAATTACCAATACTACATATTTAATTACCAGACGTTTCTGTTTTTCTAGTAAAACTGCTTCATGTTAAGGAAACTCCTGAATTGTATGTATTTGGTAGGATTATGAGAATAGCACATTTCACCACAATATCCTGCAAACTGAAGCGCTAGTAGCTTCGATAAAATCAAAACTCACACATAAAGGTTCACCACCAAAAACTTAAAGATTGAATTTAGCATCAATACCTGCTCAAGTCCAGCTGAATTCAATAAAATGTATCACAGATAGAGCAACTGTTAAGGTACTGGGAAATAGGAATAAAAACTGTTACTCCAAAGATAGGTATTGTTTCAGTTATTATTGTACATGACATAGACACAACACCAGAAGTTGTTGTGTAAGGTTGTGTGTAATTTTGAAGTTCAGCTATTTCAAATACTGCATACTATTCTGCATACTAATCTCTCATTGACTGTAAGGACTCCATTTTCAGTTTA
Organism: Ascaphus truei; assembly: GCF_040206685.1. NCBI lineage: Eukaryota > Metazoa > Chordata > Amphibia > Anura > Ascaphidae > Ascaphus > Ascaphus truei. The sequence continues at coordinate 350,194,820 of NC_134485.1, forward strand.
ATGCAAACCACATATGCAGCTTGGAATCTATTGGTAACCATTGGGTCACTGGATGGTGCAATTCTAAAGCAATATTCTATACTATATATACTGTACTATTTACAACTCTATGCCAATGTCTGTTTAAATGGCTTAGTTGTTAATAATGTTGAGCATCATATAGTGACAGTGACAGTCTACCTTCGCACTAAATGAAGCACCTATTAACAAATTTCAAATCAAACACAATAAAGCAGGTCTCTGGTATTAGTTTGAGGATCTCTTGCAGTGCATTGTGTTTTTTGAGTAATCATCTGTCTTTAAAATAAGAACTATAAAGACAAGTTAAAAATATATGGATCAGCATTTTTATTCATATTTACAATGGTAACTAACTAGATTGTCTCACTACTGTGGTCTATGAAGTCCGAGAGATTGTTTTTTATCTAAAATATGGCTGACTCCCCTATCTATTGGTACTGTAGTACATTAACTCATTTGGTCTGTTTCAATATGATCCAAAGTCAATAGAAGTTTTGTGTTTCAGAGAATATTAAGGCTGGTGCTTTATGTGTTTTGTTTTTTTCATAAAAAGAACTTTTATATATTCCATAGGGATTTTTAGATCATAGACTACAATTACGAATTTAGCACATATTTACAATGATTAAATAAATATAGGATAATTATATTTAGCACAGAAATATACCCATACATTTATGGGTATATTTCTGTGCCAAATATAGTTATCCTTTATTTTTGATTGCTAACTTTTTTATATTTCTGATATACAGTAAGCATGGTCAATAAGGTTAAAAAAAAAAAAAAGATGGCACACTCCTAACGTCCACCCCCTCCACCCCTATTGGTACCAGCTGTGCAGCTGGACCAAACTCTACGTTAACAACCCCTAGAATCTACCTCCAAACCTTAATAGACCATACTCCATCCTGAGGCATACTCCATTCCACAATGAGCAGCCACTTTACGTTTTGTTTCAACATTGCCCCTTATCCCCTCTAGATTGGAAGTTCTCATAAGCAGGACACTCATTACCTTCTGTATCTGTTTGCGATTGTCTGCCATTATATATATTTCTATGTAATTTTGCTTATGTAATTGATGTCACTCTGTACCCCCATTGTACTGCACTGCAGAATATGTTGGTGCTTTACAAATAAACGCTAATAATCATGGTAAAAAATGTAATTGTTCTCATCGCTTTGCAGGAAATATCTCAGCTTCAGTCTCAGATCTCAGATACATCAGTCCTTGTTTCCATGGATAACAGTCGAAACTTTGATATGGACGGCATCATTGCTGAGTTCAGAGCTCAATACGAGGACATTGCTAACAGGAGCAGAGCTGATGCAGAGGCCACGTACCAAACAAGGGTGAGTCTATCGCAGAAAACTCTAAACAGGTCTGAACTAAGCTGTAATTTGTCTCGAAACTACAAATGCCACGTAGTGTGTTCACTATACATCTTGGATGCACTGACCTTGAACCCTTGAAGACGCACTAACCATAACACCCTTCTACCCTCTCTGTAAGTTCTCCCTAATTACCATTTAGATTGTAAGCTCTTCAGAGCAGGGACTCCCTTCTCCTATTTTTACTGAAGTCTGAAGTGCTTATTCCCATTATGTGTTATATTACTATGTCACGTGCATTACTGCTATGAAGCGCTATGTACCTGGATGGCACTATATAAATAAAGATATACATACATACATACATACATAGGTGCCTATTCAGGTAGCTCCAATAAGTGACTTAACACTTGTAAAGTGCACTTTACAAGCGATATTAGATGTTTAGCTATTCAGGAAGCTGTGATAACATTTCAAATTCACCCGTAAAAGGCTTTTTTAGCATTATAACTCTTGCTCTGACAAGCAGAAACTTGTATTTTTTGCCAGTAACTGCTATTCAGGTAGCTCCAAGATACAAAGCGCGGGTTAAATACTAGCTTTTTTTTATCATCACCTAAAGGGTGGCGAAATCGGATTAGCGACTTGCATCAGACGGAGTATCATTTATTTTTACTATAAAGGATGGATGCGGGGGTCTCGGGAGCTTACCCGCATGACTTTCAGCTATGGAGACCCCCTGCTTCAATCCTATGTAATAAAAATACAATTACAGCCGAGCTTCGTTACCTTAGTGGCTAACCGCTTAGTAAATGAAGCGGTTAAATAGCGGTAGTCAGTTTATTGGTGGTAGAGGGGGTTGGGTGATGTTGTATTTGCCTTAAGGTGGGTATTTAGGCCTCCCAAGAGGATTGCAGGAGGGGTTAACCACTTAATTACCTTAGCAGTTACAACTATTAAGTTTGGTAGAGACACATGGTACATCCAATCGGATTGGTGTATGTACCATGTGTTTGTCAAATGTGACATCACAGGTCTTATATAAGTTCTGTCAGGTATCATTTGACAGGAAGAAGACTGATTTAAGGAAATTGCACATTTTGGGTATATCGCTTGAAAAGCAACTATAAACTCGTGCGATGTGTAATTTTTTAAACAAACGGTATATAAAATGCAATGTATCCTAAAGAATACCGTTTTTTCACAAATTTCATATCGTGAGTTAGGAACATGCCAACACATTCGATGTTGCAGTGATAGCATCGAAGTTACCTGAATACACCCCATAATATTGAATGATTGTCTCCATGAAATACAGTATTTAACATAAAATCCATTACTTAGTATTTCTCTGTTTTTTATTTCACCGTTATTGCATATTTACAGTTTTTATTTTTCAGTAAAGCAGTATCTACAATAAAGATAATACATAATCTGAATACTAGCAAAATATGAGGTACTATTTTCATTAAGTCTAATTTTTTTTTTTTTAACAGTATGAAGAGCTGCAAATGAGTGCAGGAAGAACTGGGAATGACCTGCAGGGCATCAGAGGAGAGATTACTGAACTCAACCGGATAATTCAGAGACTTAATGGAGAAATTGCCAGTGTGAAAGCGCAGGTATAATAAGCATACAGTACTATTCACAAACTAAACATGTCATCTTACTAGAAACGAAGCATCTAAAAAATATCTAAATAATAATAAACATTAACCGTTGAATGGAAAGAAAACCTGCATTTGATGCTTTTCTGGATTACCGTATATTATCAGAAATGGAATACTTGGATTTGCATAAAATTGTTGTAAATGTCAATCACATACAGTAGTTTTGTATAATCATCTGTAATTTTAAAAAGAGTATGTGGTTTTGCTGCTACATCACTAGTTTAAACAACACAGATTCACAGAATTGTTACGGTGTACAATCAATAATGCTTAAACTAGAACTTTTAAGTTGCTACGTCTTTCTCTTTACCAGCGTGCAAACCTGGAAGGTGCCATCACTGAGACTGAGGAACGTGGAGACATGGCTGTCAGAGATGCCAAAAATAAACTATCAGAGCTGATGGATGCTTTGAATAAGGCTAAGCAGGACATGGCTCGCCAGCTGCGTGAATACCAGGAACTGATGAATGTGAAGTTAGCTCTGGATATTGAAATCACCACCTACAGGAAACTGTTGGAGGGAGAGGAGTGCAGGTGAATGCAAAGTATATACAGTACTGTAAGAAAGATCTAGGGTTTGACAAAGGAATGTAAGACATGGAAATACATCTTACTTGCATTTACATCTCTACTATCAACTATATGTTAAAAAGGGAAGAAAAACATATTTGCTTGTTAAGAAACAATGATATGAAAATGTGTACAGTATTTTCCTACTGTAATTCCTAAAAATGTACGTCTTTGTTTTTAGGCTTCGAGAAGGAGGTGGTCCTGTTAACATTGGTAAGGAGATCACTTTAACACTTCTGCAAATCTTTTGCAATATATTGTCCATCCTTTCCAATGGTTTTTCTGTGGAACCCAGAGTTTACTGATCTCTCTGATGTTGTAAGTCTCACTGAAATTTTTTTATGGTCAACAAATTATGCTTAAACTTGTCGTAAACTGGAAAACTTAGTATTGAAAGCTGTCCTAAATTTATTTAGTAATTTTCGGACAAACAAACCCATTCCAGAATAATGCCCATAGACTCAGTGCAAATCAAGAATTCAATCTTCTTTATTCTTTATTTATACGTATAACAACTGCATGTGTGGGTTTACAAGAACAAACAAGTTCATCGCCCTACACGTTTCATGCCCACACGGTGCTTCGTCGGGGGGGGGGGGTGTAACCAGAAAGCAGCAAACTTTTAAGCACAAAGGTTTAATGAGACAGATGTTCCAAATGCACTTATTCATCTCGTAAAAATGCTAATATTGTACCATTATCAAACACACATATATACAAAGTACATAAACACGCAATGTAGGCTCAATTAACACATTTTATAAAACAAATGTATAAATAACAACATGCTAATTGCGATATGTATACATGTACATATTGATATTTTTAACTTTTGACCTATGATCCATATAAGTTACATTAAAAAAAATAAGTGACATCCCATTCCTTATTCAATCCTAGAGGTATTCTGGTCTCATCTTATGCAAAAATCCAAAAGACCTTCCTCCGGCACAAAAGTTTACACTTACTGTATCACCCTCCCTAATATTGGGGGTAGGAAAAAAGTGAAACATTTTAAATCAGAATTATGTTGTAGTGTTAAGTGTTTGAAAACCGGATGGTTGAGATCTTTTTTTAAATGTAAGAGATGTGTTCTCTAATGGATTCACGCAAAGGTCTTATGGTTCTCCCAACATAGCGTTTGGCTACCTAATCACTTTTGAATGTTGCAATGTGATCTGTATTGCAGGTAATATAGGATTTTAGGTTTGTTGAACTCTTTAAAAAGTTAACTGTTGATTAACCTGCAATATTTACATGTATGGCCACGTACACATTTATACTTACAGTACTATTAAAGTTGTTCGATGTAGGGACAGGAGGCCAAGAGAACACAAACTGGAAGAAGTATAAGTGCCCAAAGTGGGAGGTATTTTGAAAATAATTCGTGAACCAGTTGTAATTGAGGTTCTTAAATCTTTATCCAAATAGAGGACATATCAATGTTTATTAACAATTCTTTATTTATTTATAAAAATGTTTTACCAGGAAGAAATACATTGAGAGTTACCTCTCGTTTTCAAGTATGTCCTGGGCATAGAGTTAAGATGACAAATAATACATGGTTACAAATACATAGTTACATTAGTGAACAGGGTAAACATTATATACAAGACATTGCATGCACAGTTAGAGATAATATATACAATAGACGTATGTAACACTTACAGACCAGATAAAAATGTGAGACAGCTTTAGTTTTGAAAGAACTTAGACTGGTGGCGGCTGTGAGAGTCTCCGGTAGATTATTCCAGTTTTGGGGTGCAAGGTAAGAGAAAGAGGAGTGAACAGATACTTTGCTGAACCTTGGGACCATGAACAGTCTAATTGACTGTATGTCCATTCATTCCATATTGAATTTAGTGATACCATTTCATCTTTCATGTGTTTATTTTACTTATTTGAAACTTGTATATTGTTATCCATACCATTTTCTCCAGGGGTAGATATACACCCTGTAATATCAAATCCATCAATTAGATCTTAGAGATTTCTCTCTGTAAAGCATTATCCAACCTTATTTTAGGGTATCCTCATTTTAAAAAACAATGAAATCATTGTTTTGCTCTAATGTTAAAAAGCTCACCATCAGAGCAATTTCTTCAGAGACGAAGGAACTTCTCTATTCATATACCTTTAATCAAATGTTTTGAATGACAACTTGTAGCTGCTAAATGGGAATTTTCTGAACTTTTCTGCCTAGAAACATCACTATGCACTTTGAAATCTATCCCGCAGCACTGCTCCCCCAACCCATAAATAGGTTGGCATAGGAAGTTATTTAGCTATTGCACTCTGAATTAGCGATTGCATTCTCTGTTGTTATTTTATTATTATATTCCTTGATTTTTATTTCCTCGTCTTATGCATTTGAAACTTTTGACAAGACATACATATTTTCTTCTTTGCAGCTGTGCTCCGCTCTAGCACTGGGGCAGCACATTGTGTTGGAGGAAAGTTCCACGGTGGAAGCGGACATCACTATAAGACTCACACGAGCCACATCTCCAAAGGAAAACATAGCTCTGGGCATGAATTCTGCTGTTGAACTAAAATCAGCTCGATTGTTTCTTTCTCATGAAAATGTCGTGTCACAACAGGCAAATATTTATAACTAAGTACTATCAACAAATGATGAGTCGATAACAATGATTACATTAATTTTGGCTGCATCAAAATCTCTCTCACTACCCGCATTACAACCAAAATCACGAAATGTATTTAACAAAATAAATAAACTGTAAACCTGCAGTGGAAATTAGTACACATAAATAGTGTATTGCACATATATTGCACATATTAGTTAATTATGTAAAAATATATAAACACAGTATGAACATGTTCTGCAGCAGAAAAAATTAAATAAGAAGCCCAATGTTGCCGCTGGCCAAAGAATAATTAAATACAGCACATTTGTGGTATTTTGTAAATCAATAGTCTTCGCTTGGATCAGCAGTTTGTATGATGTAGAAACTGCAGAACTGCTTTTCTTGTATATTAATATAATCACTACTGCTTGTTATCTATGTCCTTAGTTTGTTTTTTTCTGTCACTCTTTAATAAACTATAATTCACATGACAATGTTTGATTAACTTAATTGTTGACATAATAATTCAATAATATCCTGTTTTCTACCTTTTTTCTTACATCATGTTGCTATGGGGGCTTCCTTTCTCAATTTTACACAACAGTCTAATTAGTTAATTCCCTCACCTGCCTTTGTTTTCTGGTGGTGTTGAGGTGACAGCTCCTTATCCTCATCTGACACTGCTCACCAGAAGTAAAGCTTCTCAGCACCCATCCGCCCTATGTACTGCAAGCGTTTGACTCCTTTTACCCCTTGCTGTCTTGGTCTATCCTGTGCAGGATAAATATGCCATAAGGCTACTATGTGTTGCAAATCATATGAATAAAGAGTAGCAGTGGAGAATACTGCCATTATGGCAGGTGACAAAAGACAAAAATACCCAATGCTACATTCAATGTGACAAAATACATAGTTAATACTTCAATATTAGTATTCTCATGAGTAAGGGTAATTTAGTTAAACCCTTTGGCCAAAGCTATAAGCCTGCAGCCACGTCACGGCATGACCAGTATGCAGGTCCTAACACTACCTGGGAAAATTCTCATTTACCTCTGCTGTGGAGGGAGAATGGCCTCAGTGGACCTGTCCTGCACAGGTACATTACACGAACCCGGAAGTGGTTCTGAGACACTGAGAATCAGCTGTTCCCAGCGCGCGGGAGCAAGCGTCTCAATCAACAGACCGCCGCCAAGCCTATACCTCTAGCAGGGCAACAAAGAGAAACATTTTTAAAGGATTCCACTGGATCACAGACTCTTAATATGTAAGTTGATATATGCTTATATTTGTTCTGTACATTACACATCTTTCACCCTTGGTGTGCCTTGTGCTTTCTTTTTCTTATTTGGTCTACCTGTGGATTGATTCTTCAGTGGACATCTGTGAAGGAAGGGAATACCTCCACGCACATGAGCTGCAAGAGGGGAGAGTTGACCAACTAAAAGGTCCTTAAGGAAGCATGGATCAAAAACTCTATATCTTGTAATCTGTGACACTCACTTGCTGAGAGCCACATCTATATCCCCATTTGAATCATGCTGCACTATACAGACTTCCAATTTTTATCTTGAATTTATTTTGAAACACAACTACAGTATTTTCTCTTTAATCACAAGTTTTATTTACAACTATGTGGGACTGCTATGGGGACACATTTTGCACCTTATTTTGCTAACCTTTATCTGGGGTGGTCGGAGTCCATGCATACATGGGGGGTCAATGTATCTACTCCACAGCTAATACTGTGGAGGAGATACATCGATGACATCCTCGTTGTTTGGAACGGGGCAATGACTCCTTTCAAGCTTTTGTTGATCGGATCAACACCAACTAATTTAACCTCAAATTTACCAGTGAAATTAATAGAGACCATATAAACTTCTTGGATTTAGTAATCTATATCCAAAATGACAGTATTCTAACTAAAACATTCTTTAAGAGTTCCAATGTGCACTCATATCTACATCCAACTAGTGGACATGAGCAGAAATGTATCAACAATATCCTCTTTAGCCAGTTTCTACGAATTAGGTGTAATTGTGCGGACGAGGATACATTTAATTCTCAGTGAGAGGTTTAGACAGAAGGGATACGATGAACATCTGATATCCAGTGCCTTTGAAAAAGCTTCAAAGACTAAAAGAGAAACATTGTTTCATAAAAAGAATAGTAAAACAGTGAGGTATACCAACACAAATATACCAACTACTGTATCAACAATACTAACACTGGAACCTCTATCGATAGCCCTGCAGGCTCAATGAAATTGAGACAAGATATGCCTTACTTTGTTACCAAATTCAATCACTCACATGCATCTATTAGAGGGATAATATCCAAGCATTTGCACATTTTGCATATGGATCCTGTATTGACAGGATTCCTCTTCAAAAAACCTCCTGTGTTTAAGAAATCCCGAACACTAAAAACTATCCTGACACCAAGCCTCCTTAAAGGCACTAATAAAACCCCTAAAAAGGACGTACTGTAAGAGATACATTGGGTCTAATGGGGAATTATAGATGCATGAGATGTAAAATCTATCCTAAAATGCTTTAAAATAAACCAATAACATCGCATGTTACAGGGATTGAATATAAAATCAACAATTACATTGATTGTCTGTCTACATATGTGGTCAACATTCGACCAGGAATTTAATTAGACATTTTTTGTGTATGGGTATGAAATAGGAGGTTCAATTGACTATAGCCAATCAGGATAACTCTATCTTGCTGCCAAGAGGGTATTTAAAGACTGATGTTGGTGCTGCTCATTACCACCTGCTGAAGCTCATGCGTGAGCAAAACGTGTAGTGGTAGACCCTTTTTACTGTATGTGTACCTTGCCCTCATGCTGTATTCACTGTGTTTTGCCAGTTGGGTTACACTGTAGTTTGTCAAGTGCCGGTTTACTATCACAGACTTAGAACTTGCGTCATGCCACCACATACAGACACGCAAAATTACCGAGCCCGAAAGTGGCTCAGAGATGCTGTGAGATGCTGAGAATCAGCTGTTCCCAGTGCGTGGGAGCAAGCGTCTCAGTCCACAGACCGCCACCGAGCCATACACCTGTCTAGCAGGGCAACAAGGAGACACATTTTTAAAGGATTCCACTGGATCATAGACTCTTAATATGTAAGTTGATATATGCTTACATTAGTTCTGTACATTATACATCTTTCAACCCTGGTGCGCCGTATGCTTTCTTTTTCTTATGATTAGTCCACCTGTGGATTGATTCTTTGGTGGACATCTGGGGAGGAGGGGAATGCCTCCACGCATAGGAGTTGCAACTAAAAGGTCCTTAAAGAAGCAAGAGCGCGGATCAAAAACTCTATATCTCATATGATATATATAAAGTACATAAATACATATATATATACAGTACATATATATATATATATATATATACAGTATATACAGTATATACAGTTATATGTTCGTTTTTGAATATATATCTACTTAGTTAAGTTATGGTGGGTAAAAAAAAGTAAAAAAGTGACAAAAACCCTCCACATCAAAGCATATAGCAAATGGAAATATGTATGCTCATTTGCATGTCTGAGACAGATCTGCAACCCCGCCTTTCATCATTATCACCCAGCACACAGCACTTCCACTGCAGCAAGGGATTCTGGGAAATGACATGCAAATGAGCACACAGTGCCACATTTTGCTTCAAAACCATTCAACATGGTTCCCCTATAGGCTTAAGCTTGCTGCATGGTCACAGCTTTGAGCACAGCCAGGGTTAAGGTGCATACCCAGTAAACCCACCCACAGACAGACTGTTTCCGTTTTCGAAATAAATTTGTTTATTTTAATAATATAACATTACAGCTTATGTCATCAAAACATAAAATACAAAAACAGAAAACATTATTTTCCTAATCATTAGAACACACAGGATTAAACTTATATCATGTACTAATTAACTATTCTTTCTTCAGTTAAAAACCATAACCTAAAAACGCATTACAATATAACTTCCTATATTACATTAAAATACTGAACTAAAAACAAACAAATACATTTCTAACCAGTAAATTCTCACTTTATCACAGCAAAAAACTAAACTAGCATACTGTATTCTAACATTTACCACACTAACTTCCTTTTGTCAAAGAAATTAACATAACATTTCTTACTTGCAAACCCTTCTGTCTCTAACATTTTATCAAACATCCTCAACATCAAAGAAGGCTGCAGGTGAGGCATCGCAGCTTTGAACTCCTCATATTCATAAACCTTACACGCCAAATTGTAATGTCCTTTGAATAAACATCCTTTTTTTCCCCCTTCTCTCCTCCCCAAGCAAACAAAACAATCATCATTCAGTATTCCTTCATACTTCTCTGGGCTTCCCTTCCAATCATCGATAATCAAGCTTAAACGTTCCCTCCTTCCCCACCCAATCAGCCCATTTTTGTATTATTTCTTTATCCTTTATGCGCACATACTGTATATCAGAGACTTTCCCCTTTCCTTCCACTCATCCTCTGTCCATTTTTTCCATGCAACTTTCATGCTCTTTCTGTCCTCACTCACACTCCTCTTTTTTACTTCCCTACATTCCTCACCATTCTCCCCATCAGATTCACTCTCCTCTGATTCTGTTTCCTCCTCATCTGCCCAGCTTCCCATTTCTGGGGTTGCTGGAAAGTCCTCATCAGCTGAGCTTTCATCAGAGTCCAGTCCACTCAGATCCATTGCCACTTGTTGCACTGTTCTTTTAACTGTTTCTTTGTGGCTTTGTAACTTTCTCTTTCCTCTGGTTACAAACTGCTCCTCCCCAGCATCCTCCTTTAAAGCATCCGCTTCCCCAGGCCCTGAGGTGTTGCTTGAGCCTGGGGTGGGAGTATCTGGCTCCACGGCCACACACTGCTCCAGTCCACTTTTTTCAGCTGACCTCTGTGGTTCCTCAGCCGCATAGCATTCGTTTGTAGCGGCCATCTTTTCTTCCTCATGGCATTCGTTTGTAGCGGCCATCTTTTTTTCCTACTCTCTCCTCCAACCTCCTCTGGCTCGGTTTGCATACGATTGGGGACACTGTCTGAAACTGTGGCCATTTTGCCACACAAATTGCACTTCATTTCTTCCGTACATCCATGTTTACTGTGTCCCAGTTGGTTGCATTTTGTACAGAATTCCTCTGTACAATCCTTCTGCAAGTGATCAGGTGCCCCACATCGCCTGCACCTTCTTGGCTGTCCTGCATAAAATACTGATCCATGCAATTGCCCAATATGTATCGCATTCGGTATATGTACCAGCTCTAATGTCTCTTTGTCCTCTTTCAGGAGTACAGTGTACTTCATTACACCAGTTTTAATGCGGTCCTCATCCACACACCTTTCTGGTTTCTCGTACACCACAGCACAATACTGTTTAAGCCAAAAGGCTACATCCTCTGTATTTACATTTTCATTGTAAATCGCAACAAACACATTTCTCCTGGTCCTATTAGTCAGGTCCTCAAAGAAAATCTTATCCAATTTTCCCTCCCTCTTAAACAGGGAATACAGCTTCATACATTTCTCATGTGCAGCTGGGTTTGCAATGATCACTTGGTAACACTTACTTGGTGTCACTTCAAAGATATAGTCCAATTTCATGGGGCTGAAGCCAAATAACTTCTGTAACACCAACCAACTGAAGTTCAGGCGATCCATCCAGATATCATCATGCAGGGCAAACTGGACAGCGTTCCTCCTCTGCATCTTCTTAATCTTTCTGTTACCAGCAACACAAAAGTGCTTTCTCTTCCGTCAAAGTTGCGGGGCTTGCACCCCCAGCACCAGCCAGTGGGGCCTCACAGCTGTTTCGACCTTAATGGGTCTCATCAGTGTGGGGTTGGTTATACTGGCTATGCAAAAAATGAAGCAAGGGATAGGTTTTACCATACTTAATTAAGTTATGGTGAGTAAAAAAAATTGCCAAAAATCCTCCACAGCAAAGTATATAGCAAATGGAAATATCACTGTGTGCTCATTTGCATGTCATTTCCCAGAATCCCTTGCTGCAGTGGAAGTGCTGTGTGCTGGGTGATAATGGTTAAAGGCGGGGTTGCAGACCTGTCTAAGACATGCAATTGAGCATACAGTAATATTTCCATTATATATATATATATATATATATATATATATATATATATATATATATATATAGACATATGTTACCGTTCCAAGGTCTGGTAAAGCAAGAGACAGCACTCAATTGTAGAAAACTTCACAAAGTGTATTGGTGAAAATAGTGGTACATCAAGAAACCCAACGTTTCGGTCCTCCAAAATGGGACCTTTCTCAGGGTGATACAAGGAAGGTCCCATTTTGGAGGACCGAAGCGTTGGGTTTCTTGATGTACCACTATTTTCACCAATACACTTTGTGAAGTTTTCTACAATTGAGTGCTGTCTCTTGCATTACCAGACCTTGGAACGGTAACGTATGTCTATATTATCCATATGGGGCAAGCACCTACAGCCTATCAGCACCTAAGGAGTGCCAACTGTTCTATTTGACATATATATATATATATATATATATATATATATAAAACATCAAAAACTAATAGTCGATACCGTTCTGTGGCTAACAAAATGCTTTTATTTGTGCGAGCTTCCGAGATACAATGATCTCTTCTTTGGGTGATGTTACAATGGATTAAGCCAAAAAACTTACTTTGAAACAGGGCTGCTTGGAATTTTATCTGTGTGTGGTCTACCCCTCCCCCTTGTGTGGAATGCGATTTATGACTTAAGGTGTTAGATGGTCCCTGAATGCTTGTGATGTAGAGTATGCGTGTGTGTGTGTGTGTAAATCTTAGTTTATAAAGCGGCCACAGTGTGTACAGCGCTTTACAAAAGGTTTGTGTGGAGTGGTGGTGTATGATAATGGTGTGGGTAGGTGTTGAAATGTAAGAGGGTGTTACATTTCTGTTCATGTTTGTGGCTACTATGTAGTCCCTATTGGTATAGTTGTATGCATCTTGTAATCATGTCCTCATTTATCGCACCTAACCAGGGAAAATATATTAGCGGAGGTTAGAAAAAATGTTTTACCAATGCTTTCTGGGACTTCAGTGTGGGGAACTCCCAAATTGCTGCTAGCTGTGGTGAGCAGCATCGCATCAATGCAGCTGGAGTCTGTTGGAGGTTAAACCCGTCTCACAGGGCATGCTTCCGGATGATCATCAATCAGAGACTGCAGTGCTCCGGTTCTCCGTTCTACTTTATCGGCATTATATACATGTTGGAATGGGAATGTGGTAGAAAATATGTTGGCCAGACTCACCGACAATTAAGCAGGCAAGTCCTAGGACGTATAGGTTCAATAAAAATTCACCACATAACCATTGGCCCTGGGAAAGGGAACTGGGATAGGATTATATTACAAGAAGAATGCCAATGAATTTATAAACTCCAAACCCATAATCCCAGAGGCCTAAATGAGGGTTTCGCTAGAAACACAGCAACAAATCATGTTCCCAGATGAAGTATCAAACACTGGGTAGAATGATACAATTAGTAGCAAGGAAAAGTACCTCTAAGTAATTTGCGGGAATAGAAAAGTATGAGAACAAATTAGAAATGTAGAGAATCCCATAATAATACAGTAGGTACTAAGCAAAGTGCTGCGTGCTCCTATTATGTTGTGAAAGCAAGAGCCCAATCTACAATACTGTCTCCCACACAAGTGTCTTGATAGATGGTAATAGAAGCCACATTAGGGATGAAACAGGGATCAAAAAAGGCACTGTGGTGTCCGGTCAGTGCCAGCAATACTCTAATTAAGTCCTGCACACTGCATCAATCTTACGTAGACCCGTGAGTAACACAGGTAAGTCCTTGCAGTTCACGGAGATGAAGGGAAAAAGCTGCAGCAAACAGAAAAATCGAAGTAAATCCTTCCGACATCCGTAGTGTGCTGCATACAGCAAACAGACGGAAATCCTGGGACATCCAAGGTGCACTGCTTGGACAAAATAGAATCCACATGCCGGATTCGCAGCATACTTCAACTGGGAACATGATTTGTTGATAAGTGTTTCTAGTTGACACTGTAACTATTACTGCTTTTCCACCAGGTTTTACTATATACACGTGTTGCTACTTATTGATGGGTATTTATATATGTATGCTTGGTCTTGAGGTTATGTACTTTTGTTCCTCTATCCAGCTGGCTGTGCAGATATCCCCTTTTTTCAGGAGAGGTCATTCATTAACCACTCCTGGACCGTAGGGATCACTATGAGGTTTTAGTACCTTCAGTATTATCTGAGGTGCTCTTTTGTCACTTGGCACCCTACTATTATGACATATTTTAGGGTGCTTTACAGCTTTTCATTTATTTTACTTTTGTGACTAATTCTTTGGGGACGGTCAACTTACATGTTTTTTAGTGTTTTTATTATAGTTTGTCTTGTTTGTTCTACCATCAATTGCATATTTAATCAATTTGATATATTTTTTACCCACCCCGAGTGCCTTGTTATGGAGTTTCTTTGAATCTTGTCTTATGGGATTTGCCCCTTTTTTTCCTCTCTTTTTTGTTATAACTGTCTATATACTCCAGGGAGCACCACTTGTAATTTATGTTAGGGTGTGGTTTTATTATCAATTTGGTAGTAGTGCTGTTCTCAGCCCTTTGTTCTCACTAATCTTGTGATGTCTGACTCAAAAGTATACATGACTTCTGAGAAACTAGCAGCAGACACTAGAACACTGACATAAAGTCCAAAAGAATATACAAAGTGAAAAACAAAACCTTCTCAAAGTCTTCACCATTCCCATGTCTTTGCTAAATCACTAATCTTATCAAAGGAAACCTCTCCAAGTGCATTACCAACGGAGCCCTTTTTACTGCTACAGCTTCCATGGTACCCACTTTTCATGCTACCGACCTAAGTGTGTGTAATTTTTGAAGCTTTAAGAATTGCTTGCTTCATATAACCCACACAGACCCCCCTTCATATAACCCACTGTCACGTGTGCTCACCACAAACCGGACAAGACCACAAGGCTGAGGTGGGGATGTATATAACCGCTGCCCTACAACCGCGGGGCAGGTCTGGATTGCAGGGTCGGTATTGCCGGGCCAGGACAGGAGAGTGAAGGGTATTGGAGGTACTTGCCATAGTCAGGGGTTGGAGAGGGTAGAGTAGTCAAAGTCCGAAGCCATGGTTAAGGAGGGGAGAGAGTAGAAGTCCAGTTGATGAGCCGAGAACCAAGGATGCCAGAGGTCAGAAGTCCGGTCAAAGCTAGGGTCAAACGAAAGGCACAAGAACAAGGTAACACAGCAACGGCAGGTTGTAGCAAGCACGACAGAACGAAAGTCTATGCTCAGCAATCAGCATAGGGCTAATTGAGCATATAAGGGGTCAAGAGCCAATGAGAGAGTACCAAGGGATGACATCAGACATATGTGAAGCAACGATAGGAGGAAGCAGGATGTAGGACAGGTGTGGTGCCACTCAGGTGAGTATTGCATTCGCGTGCCCGTGAAGCGCGGCGTGCGCCGGGTCGCAGGGTGTACATGGGTGGAGTCGGGAGCAGAGTGCCACGGCGGCGCGCGTGCATGGCTGAGGAGGCGTATGTCGTGATTGGTTGTGGAAAGTGAGCGACCCAGTCAGGAAAAACACATGTGAATAAAAAACATATATAAAAAACAAATTAATGTGCAGTATTGTGATACATTACTAAATAAATGTGCAAAGATCTTGGCTCTAAGGGAGAACCTACTTACAACACAGTGAAGGGTAAGTTAACTTATTTCAGATACTTATAGACGATGAAATGATTTGTGAGGTTTTCTTTGTGTAGGACTTTTTCTCCCCTCTTGAACTTCCTTTCAGATGGTTACTCCAGGAAAGGTGTAGCTCAATTTCCCATGGTATGATTCAGTACACTGATATCATGCACATAAAGGTTTCTTTTGCGCTGTGTGCGCCCGCTGTGATGTCTCCCTGTCCTCCTCTGTTCTTAGTGCTGCCGTCGCCAATGGCGTCTGACGTCACTTCCGGATGGTATCTGGTCGCATCCGTTGGTAGTGGACTGCGAGGCGCCGAACGGGGAATCACTGGGGAGTGCAGACGTCTAGGGTCTTTTGGTCTTCGCTTACAGTCAGCTGCAGCTTTGACTGGATAAGCTCTGGATCAGGCTCTCTAAATGCGCTAATTTCTCCTCTATAATTGTTACTTCTTCATCTATTTTTTTAATATTCTTTTTGTGTTGGTTGACTAATGCTAGCATCAAATCCACCGAGCATTTGTCAATAATATTATACCAAGTTTTCACAAATTCGTCATCCTCCAAATTAGAGGAGGGATCTTTAGAGAATCTCAGACCCCTTGGTATTCTATTACATTTGATATATTTATTCAAAAAGCTTAGATCCAGCCATTTTTTTGTGTCTTTAACTAATAACCTATCTAATTTGTGAAATTCTTCCTCTAATAGGTCATACGATATTGGTGTGTGTGATGTATCTACATCTTGATAATTAAATTGTGTCTGTCTAGAGTGTCTTTTAGCAAATATATTTGGTGAAGTGATATCCATTACCTAATTACTATTCTAATAACAGTGATAAAAAAATATTCGTGAAAATCAAATTTAGAAAGCAAACAGGCAGCCCACAAATCAAAAGCAGAAGAAACAATATACTAAATGACTTGCCTAGGCGCCACAGCTGTCTAATAAATTATAAAGTATAATTCAGTGAATAAAATGATGTTACCCGACAGGGTACTTCTCAAACCTTCCAGGGAAATATGCTCGGATTTCCCACAAGTACAGTCGTGATTGGTTGTGGAAAGTGAGCGACCCAGTCAGGAAAAACACATGTGAATAAAAAACATATATAAAAAACAAATTAATGTGCAGTATTGTGATACATTACTAAATAAATGTGCAAAGATCTTGGCTCTAAGGGAGAACCTACTTACAACACAGTGAAGGGTAAGTTAACTTATTTCAGATACTTATAGACGATGAAATGATTTGTGAGGTTTTCTTTGTGTAGGACTTTTTCTCCCCTCTTGAACTTCCTTTCAGATGGTTACTCCAGGAAAGGTGTAGCTCAATTTCCCATGGTATGATTCAGTACACTGATATCATGCACATAAAGGTTTCTTTTGCGCTGTGTGCGCCCGCTGTGATGTCTCCCTGTCCTCCTCTGTTCTTAGTGCTGCCGTCGCCAATGGCGTCTGACGTCACTTCCGGATGGTATCTGGTCGCATCCGTTGGTAGTGGACTGCGAGGCGCCGAACGGGGAATCACTGGGGAGTGCAGACGTCTAGGGTCTTTTGGTCTTCGCTTACAGTCAGCTGCAGCTTTGACTGGATAAGCTCTGGATCAGGCTCTCTAAATGCGCTAATTTCTCCTCTATAATTGTTACTTCTTCATCTATTTTTTTAATATTCTTTTTGTGTTGGTTGACTAATGCTAGCATCAAATCCACCGAGCATTTGTCAATAATATTATACCAAGTTTTCACAAATTCGTCATCCTCCAAATTAGAGGAGGGATCTTTAGAGAATCTCAGACCCCTTGGTATTCTATTACATTTGATATATTTATTCAAAAAGCTTAGATCCAGCCATTTTTTTGTGTCTTTAACTAATAACCTATCTAATTTGTGAAATTCTTCCTCTAATAGGTCATACGATATTGGTGTGTGTGATGTATCTACATCTTGATAATTAAATTGTGTCTGTCTAGAGTGTCTTTTAGCAAATATATTTGGTGAAGTGATATCCATTACCTAATTACTATTCTAATAACAGTGATAAAAAAATATTCGTGAAAATCAAATTTAGAAAGCAAACAGGCAGCCCACAAATCAAAAGCAGAAGAAACAATATACTAAATGACTTGCCTAGGCGCCACAGCTGTCTAATAAATTATAAAGTATAATTCAGTGAATAAAATGATGTTACCCGACAGGGTACTTCTCAAACCTTCCAGGGAAATATGCTCGGATTTCCCACAAGTACAGTCGTGATTGGTTGTGGAAAGTGAGCGACCCAGTCAGGAAAAACACATGTGAATAAAAAACATATATAAAAAACAAATTAATGTGCAGTATTGTGATACATTACTAAATAAATGTGCAAAGATCTTGGCTCTAAGGGAGAACCTACTTACAACACAGTGAAGGGTAAGTTAACTTATTTCAGATACTTATAGACGATGAAATGATTTGTGAGGTTTTCTTTGTGTAGGACTTTTTCTCCCCTCTTGAACTTCCTTTCAGATGGTTACTCCAGGAAAGGTGTAGCTCAATTTCCCATGGTATGATTCAGTACACTGATATCATGCACATAAAGGTTTCTTTTGCGCTGTGTGCGCCCGCTGTGATGTCTCCCTGTCCTCCTCTGTTCTTAGTGCTGCCGTCGCCAATGGCGTCTGACGTCACTTCCGGATGGTATCTGGTCGCATCCGTTGGTAGTGGACTGCGAGGCGCCGAACGGGGAATCACTGGGGAGTGCAGACGTCTAGGGTCTTTTGGTCTTCGCTTACAGTCAGCTGCAGCTTTGACTGGATAAGCTCTGGATCAGGCTCTCTAAATGCGCTAATTTCTCCTCTATAATTGTTACTTCTTCATCTATTTTTTTAATATTCTTTTTGTGTTGGTTGACTAATGCTAGCATCAAATCCACCGAGCATTTGTCAATAATATTATACCAAGTTTTCACAAATTCGTCATCCTCCAAATTAGAGGAGGGATCTTTAGAGAATCTCAGACCCCTTGGTATTCTATTACATTTGATATATTTATTCAAAAAGCTTAGATCCAGCCATTTTTTTGTGTCTTTAACTAATAACCTATCTAATTTGTGAAATTCTTCCTCTAATAGGTCATACGATATTGGTGTGTGTGATGTATCTACATCTTGATAATTAAATTGTGTCTGTCTAGAGTGTCTTTTAGCAAATATATTTGGTGAAGTGATATCCATTACCTAATTACTATTCTAATAACAGTGATAAAAAAATATTCGTGAAAATCAAATTTAGAAAGCAAACAGGCAGCCCACAAATCAAAAGCAGAAGAAACAATATACTAAATGACTTGCCTAGGCGCCACAGCTGTCTAATAAATTATAAAGTATAATTCAGTGAATAAAATGTTGTTACCCGACAGGGTACTTCTCAAACCTTCCAGGGAAATATGCTCGGATTTCCCACAAGTACAGTCGTGATTGGTTGTGGAAAGTGAGCGACCCAGTCAGGAAAAACACATGTGAATAAAAAACATATATAAAAAACAAATTAATGTGCAGTATTGTGATACATTACTAAATAAATGTGCAAAGATCTTGGCTCTAAGGGAGAACCTACTTACAACACAGTGAAGGGTAAGTTAACTTATTTCAGATACTTATAGACGATGAAATGATTTGTGAGGTTTTCTTTGTGTAGGACTTTTTCTCCCCTCTTGAACTTCCTTTCAGATGGTTACTCCAGGAAAGGTGTAGCTCAATTTCCCATGGTATGATTCAGTACACTGATATCATGCACATAAAGGTTTCTTTTGCGCTGTGTGCGCCCGCTGTGATGTCTCCCTGTCCTCCTCTGTTCTTAGTGCTGCCGTCGCCAATGGCGTCTGACGTCACTTCCGGATGGTATCTGGTCGCATCCGTTGGTAGTGGACTGCGAGGCGCCGAACGGGGAATCACTGGGGAGTGCAGACGTCTAGGGTCTTTTGGTCTTCGCTTACAGTCAGCTGCAGCTTTGACTGGATAAGCTCTGGATCAGGCTCTCTAAATGCGCTAATTTCTCCTCTATAATTGTTACTTCTTCATCTATTTTTTTAATATTCTTTTTGTGTTGGTTGACTAATGCTAGCATCAAATCCACCGAGCATTTGTCAATAATATTATACCAAGTTTTCACAAATTCGTCATCCTCCAAATTAGAGGAGGGATCTTTAGAGAATCTCAGACCCCTTGGTATTCTATTACATTTGATATATTTATTCAAAAAGCTTAGATCCAGCCATTTTTTTGTGTCTTTAACTAATAACCTATCTAATTTGTGAAATTCTTCCTCTAATAGGTCATACGATATTGGTGTGTGTGATGTATCTACATCTTGATAATTAAATTGTGTCTGTCTAGAGTGTCTTTTAGCAAATATATTTGGTGAAGTGATATCCATTACCTAATTACTATTCTAATAACAGTGATAAAAAAATATTCGTGAAAATCAAATTTAGAAAGCAAACAGGCAGCCCACAAATCAAAAGCAGAAGAAACAATATACTAAATGACTTGCCTAGGCGCCACAGCTGTCTAATAAATAAGTTTTTCCTGACTGGGTCGCTCACTTTCCACAACCAATCACGACTGTACTTGTGGGAAATCCGAGCATATTTCCCTGGAAGGTTTGAGAAGTACCCTGTCGGGTAACATCATTTTATTCACTGAATTATACTTTATAATTTATTAGACAGCTGTGGCGCCTAGGCAAGTCATTTAGTATATTGTTTCTTCTGCTTTTGATTTGTGGGCTGCCTGTTTGCTTTCTAAATTTGATTTTCACGAATATTTTTTTATCACTGTTATTAGAATAGTAATTAGGTAATGGATATCACTTCACCAAATATATTTGCTAAAAGACACTCTAGACAGACACAATTTAATTATCAAGATGTAGATACATCACACACACCAATATCGTATGACCTATTAGAGGAAGAATTTCACAAATTAGATAGGTTATTAGTTAAAGACACAAAAAAATGGCTGGATCTAAGCTTTTTGAATAAATATATCAAATGTAATAGAATACCAAGGGGTCTGAGATTCTCTAAAGATCCCTCCTCTAATTTGGAGGATGACGAATTTGTGAAAACTTGGTATAATATTATTGACAAATGCTCGGTGGATTTGATGCTAGCATTAGTCAACCAACACAAAAAGAATATTAAAAAAATAGATGAAGAAGTAACAATTATAGAGGAGAAATTAGCGCATTTAGAGAGCCTGATCCAGAGCTTATCCAGTCAAAGCTGCAGCTGACTGTAAGCGAAGACCAAAAGACCCTAGACGTCTGCACTCCCCAGTGATTCCCCGTTCGGCGCCTCGCAGTCCACTACCAACGGATGCGACCAGATACCATCCGGAAGTGACGTCAGACGCCATTGGCGACGGCAGCACTAAGAACAGAGGAGGACAGGGAGACATCACAGCGGGCGCACACAGCGCAAAAGAAACCTTTATGTGCATGATATCAGTGTACTGAATCATACCATGGGAAATTGAGCTACACCTTTCCTGGAGTAACCATCTGAAAGGAAGTTCAAGAGGGGAGAAAAAGTCCTACACAAAGAAAACCTCACAAATCATTTCATCGTCTATAAGTATCTGAAATAAGTTAACTTACCCTTCACTGTGTTGTAAGTAGGTTCTCCCTTAGAGCCAAGATCTTTGCACATTTATTTAGTAATGTATCACAATACTGCACATTAATTTGTTTTTTATATATGTTTTTTATTCACATGTGTTTTTCCTGACTGGGTCGCTCACTTTCCACAACCAATCACGACTGTACTTGTGGGAAATCCGAGCATATTTCCCTGGAAGGTTTGAGAAGTACCCTGTCGGGTAACATCATTTTATTCACTGAATTATACTTTATAATTTATTAGACAGCTGTGGCGCCTAGGCAAGTCATTTAGTATATTGTTTCTTCTGCTTTTGATTTGTGGGCTGCCTGTTTGCTTTCTAAATTTGATTTTCACGAATATTTTTTTATCACTGTTATTAGAATAGTAATTAGGTAATGGATATCACTTCACCAAATATATTTGCTAAAAGACACTCTAGACAGACACAATTTAATTATCAAGATGTAGATACATCACACACACCAATATCGTATGACCTATTAGAGGAAGAATTTCACAAATTAGATAGGTTATTAGTTAAAGACACAAAAAAATGGCTGGATCTAAGCTTTTTGAATAAATATATCAAATGTAATAGAATACCAAGGGGTCTGAGATTCTCTAAAGATCCCTCCTCTAATTTGGAGGATGACGAATTTGTGAAAACTTGGTATAATATTATTGACAAATGCTCGGTGGATTTGATGCTAGCATTAGTCAACCAACACAAAAAGAATATTAAAAAAATAGATGAAGAAGTAACAATTATAGAGGAGAAATTAGCGCATTTAGAGAGCCTGATCCAGAGCTTATCCAGTCAAAGCTGCAGCTGACTGTAAGCGAAGACCAAAAGACCCTAGACGTCTGCACTCCCCAGTGATTCCCCGTTCGGCGCCTCGCAGTCCACTACCAACGGATGCGACCAGATACCATCCGGAAGTGACGTCAGACGCCATTGGCGACGGCAGCACTAAGAACAGAGGAGGACAGGGAGACATCACAGCGGGCGCACACAGCGCAAAAGAAACCTTTATGTGCATGATATCAGTGTACTGAATCATACCATGGGAAATTGAGCTACACCTTTCCTGGAGTAACCATCTGAAAGGAAGTTCAAGAGGGGAGAAAAAGTCCTACACAAAGAAAACCTCACAAATCATTTCATCGTCTATAAGTATCTGAAATAAGTTAACTTACCCTTCACTGTGTTGTAAGTAGGTTCTCCCTTAGAGCCAAGATCTTTGCACATTTATTTAGTAATGTATCACAATACTGCACATTAATTTGTTTTTTATATATGTTTTTTATTCACATGTGTTTTTCCTGACTGGGTCGCTCACTTTCCACAACCAATCACGACTGTACTTGTGGGAAATCCGAGCATATTTCCCTGGAAGGTTTGAGAAGTACCCTGTCGGGTAACAACATTTTATTCACTGAATTATACTTTATAATTTATTAGACAGCTGTGGCGCCTAGGCAAGTCATTTAGTATATTGTTTCTTCTGCTTTTGATTTGTGGGCTGCCTGTTTGCTTTCTAAATTTGATTTTCACGAATATTTTTTTATCACTGTTATTAGAATAGTAATTAGGTAATGGATATCACTTCACCAAATATATTTGCTAAAAGACACTCTAGACAGACACAATTTAATTATCAAGATGTAGATACATCACACACACCAATATCGTATGACCTATTAGAGGAAGAATTTCACAAATTAGATAGGTTATTAGTTAAAGACACAAAAAAATGGCTGGATCTAAGCTTTTTGAATAAATATATCAAATGTAATAGAATACCAAGGGGTCTGAGATTCTCTAAAGATCCCTCCTCTAATTTGGAGGATGACGAATTTGTGAAAACTTGGTATAATATTATTGACAAATGCTCGGTGGATTTGATGCTAGCATTAGTCAACCAACACAAAAAGAATATTAAAAAAATAGATGAAGAAGTAACAATTATAGAGGAGAAATTAGCGCATTTAGAGAGCCTGATCCAGAGCTTATCCAGTCAAAGCTGCAGCTGACTGTAAGCGAAGACCAAAAGACCCTAGACGTCTGCACTCCCCAGTGATTCCCCGTTCGGCGCCTCGCAGTCCACTACCAACGGATGCGACCAGATACCATCCGGAAGTGACGTCAGACGCCATTGGCGACGGCAGCACTAAGAACAGAGGAGGACAGGGAGACATCACAGCGGGCGCACACAGCGCAAAAGAAACCTTTATGTGCATGATATCAGTGTACTGAATCATACCATGGGAAATTGAGCTACACCTTTCCTGGAGTAACCATCTGAAAGGAAGTTCAAGAGGGGAGAAAAAGTCCTACACAAAGAAAACCTCACAAATCATTTCATCGTCTATAAGTATCTGAAATAAGTTAACTTACCCTTCACTGTGTTGTAAGTAGGTTCTCCCTTAGAGCCAAGATCTTTGCACATTTATTTAGTAATGTATCACAATACTGCACATTAATTTGTTTTTTATATATGTTTTTTATTCACATGTGTTTTTCCTGACTGGGTCGCTCACTTTCCACAACCAATCACGACTGTACTTGTGGGAAATCCGAGCATATTTCCCTGGAAGGTTTGAGAAGTACCCTGTCGGGTAACATCATTTTATTCACTGAATTATACTTTATAATTTATTAGACAGCTGTGGCGCCTAGGCAAGTCATTTAGTATATTGTTTCTTCTGCTTTTGATTTGTGGGCTGCCTGTTTGCTTTCTAAATTTGATTTTCACGAATATTTTTTTATCACTGTTATTAGAATAGTAATTAGGTAATGGATATCACTTCACCAAATATATTTGCTAAAAGACACTCTAGACAGACACAATTTAATTATCAAGATGTAGATACATCACACACACCAATATCGTATGACCTATTAGAGGAAGAATTTCACAAATTAGATAGGTTATTAGTTAAAGACACAAAAAAATGGCTGGATCTAAGCTTTTTGAATAAATATATCAAATGTAATAGAATACCAAGGGGTCTGAGATTCTCTAAAGATCCCTCCTCTAATTTGGAGGATGACGAATTTGTGAAAACTTGGTATAATATTATTGACAAATGCTCGGTGGATTTGATGCTAGCATTAGTCAACCAACACAAAAAGAATATTAAAAAAATAGATGAAGAAGTAACAATTATAGAGGAGAAATTAGCGCATTTAGAGAGCCTGATCCAGAGCTTATCCAGTCAAAGCTGCAGCTGACTGTAAGCGAAGACCAAAAGACCCTAGACGTCTGCACTCCCCAGTGATTCCCCGTTCGGCGCCTCGCAGTCCACTACCAACGGATGCGACCAGATACCATCCGGAAGTGACGTCAGACGCCATTGGCGACGGCAGCACTAAGAACAGAGGAGGACAGGGAGACATCACAGCGGGCGCACACAGCGCAAAAGAAACCTTTATGTGCATGATATCAGTGTACTGAATCATACCATGGGAAATTGAGCTACACCTTTCCTGGAGTAACCATCTGAAAGGAAGTTCAAGAGGGGAGAAAAAGTCCTACACAAAGAAAACCTCACAAATCATTTCATCGTCTATAAGTATCTGAAATAAGTTAACTTACCCTTCACTGTGTTGTAAGTAGGTTCTCCCTTAGAGCCAAGATCTTTGCACATTTATTTAGTAATGTATCACAATACTGCACATTAATTTGTTTTTTATATATGTTTTTTATTCACATGTGTTTTTCCTGACTGGGTCGCTCACTTTCCACAACCAATCACGACTGTACTTGTGGGAAATCCGAGCATATTTCCCTGGAAGGTTTGAGAAGTACCCTGTCGGGTAACAACATTTTATTCACTGAATTATACTTTATAATTTATTAGACAGCTGTGGCGCCTAGGCAAGTCATTTAGTATATTGAGGAGGCGTATGTGTCAGTAGATGCGGCAAAAGATGCGGCCGGGAGGCAGGGTCTGCGCGCGCTACCCCCATCGGTCAAGGAGGCATGCGTGGTGTGCATCGCAGCCGGTTAGTGGGGCCTCCGTATGCTCCTTACTGTACCCCACCCTTCAGTGTCGACCTCCGGGTCATTCGAGGCTTCAGGGGAAATTTCAGATGAAATGCCCGGACAAGTCTGGGGGCGTGTACCTGGTCCCGCGGAATCAATTCCCTCTCGTCTGGGCCAAAGCCCCTCCAATGCACCAAATACTGGAGTCCTCCTCTTGAAAAACGGGAATCCAGCATGGTCTGTACCTCAAACTCCTGTTGACCGTCTACCAATCTGGGTACAGGTGTGACGTGTCGGCTTTGAGGGTTTTGTTTAAATGGTTTTAGGAGTGAACAGTGGAAGACCGAAGGGATTCTCATGTTTGCCGGAAGTTTCAGCCGGTAGGCAACTGGATTAATTATCTCCATAATGAGGAATGTAAGTAGAAAGAGCCATCTTTAAGGCTCAAAGGCAGTCAACCTTATGGCCAAAGCCTGGTATAGACATAAAGGGAGATGAAAGGAACATGAAGGAGGGGAGAGAATGTTGGAGAGATCACTGCTAGCAGATCTATGACAGTACAAGTGTCAGCTGCATAATGTACAGTGTTGTAGGATTCGGTATGGAGTGTGCTGATACTCACGATCAAGCCGTCCTCCATTGCTCTCACTCTCTCTCCCCGTGTCACGTGTGTCAGAAGGGTGGGACATCACTCCCCGGCGCTGGCACGATCCAAAGCAGTAGAAAAGAAGTGTAAGATCAATGCAGCAGCCACTCCAAGGTACTGGGACTCACAAGGGAAATGTTAAAATAAAAAGCTTTATTGAATTACATAAAAAGGGGGACACTCAGGACATACAGAAATAGGGGAACCTCCTCCCATGCGTTTCGGGCATAGACTCCTTGAGAAAGGGCAGTCTATGCCCGAAACGCGTGGGAGGAAGTTCCCCTATTTTTTTTCTGCTGCATTGATCTTATACTTCTTCTTCCATAATGAGGAATGGCCTGATGTATCTGGGTGCTAGTTTAGGAGATGTCACCTTTAAGCGGATGTTTCTGATGGATAACCATACCTTCTGACCCAGAGTATAATTGGGTGGGTCACGATGGTGGCAAATGGCCTGTCTATACTGCATAGTGATGGTGTGCCTGAGGTTTCTTGGATCTTTTCCCAGGAACCCTGAAGATCCTGAATCCTATCTTTGGCAGCGGGAACCCCCTATTCTTGAAACCAAATTAGGAAGGGCAGAGAGGTGAAACCCATAATTGGCGAAGAAGGGAGACTGTTGGGTAGATTCATTCCTTAGGTTGTTGTGCACAAATTCTGCCCATGGAAGTAGATCTAGCCAATCATCTTGAGCATCAGAGACGAAGCAACGAAGGAACTGCTTTAGAGACTGGTTGGTCCGTTCTGTTTGGGCATTGGTCTATGGGTGATATACGGAGGAAAAATGAAGTGCCACATTAAGTTTTTTGCAGAAGGCCCTCCAGAATTTGCATACGAATTGGGAGCCTCGGTCCGAGACTATGGTTTGAGGAGCCCCACGAAGTCTGAAGACCTCCTTCACGAATATCTCGGATAGTTTGGGTGCGCTGGGTAGGCCCCCGAGTGGAATAAAATGTGCCTGTTTAGAGGAGCGGTCGACCACTACTAGGATGGTGTACATCCCTTTGGACTTTGGTAGCTCGACGATGAAATCCATCGAGAAATGTGTCCATGATCGATCCGGAATTGGGAAGAGGTTGAAGGAGTCCCGGAGATTTTTTACATGGTGTTTTGTTTTGTGCGCAGATAGGACATGCTGAAACATAATCCTCAATGTCCTTGCGCATGCGTGGCCACCAGAAAGTGCGCTGCAAGAGATCAATCATCCTTTTAGTACCTGGATGGCCCGCTGTCTTGGACGAATGCCCCCATTGCATTACTCTGTAGTGGAAGATGGGTGGAGTGAACAAACGTCCGCCTGGAACCTTGAGACCCTCAGGAATATGATCTTGAGCTTTGGAGATGTCTGATAGGATGTCGAAAGTATTAGCTGACATAATACAACTAGGAGGGAGTATAGTTTCCTTGTGATCCTCGGATTTATCCTCTACTGCAAATTGTCGTGAAAGTGCATCTGCTTTCACATTTTTTGAGCCCGGAAGGTAGGAGATGAGGAAGTTGAAGCGGTTGAAGAAGAGAGACCAGCATGCCTGTTGAGAACCCAAGCGGCGAACAGTCTCGATGTATAAAAGGTTCTTATGGTCGGTCAAGATGGTGACGGGAGTTTCTGTGCCTTCCAGAAGGTGTCGCCACTCCTCCAAGACCATTTCGATAGCGAGGAGCTCGCGATTTCCCACATTATAGTTCTGCTCTGTGGCGGAAAATTTTCTAGAAACAAACGCACATGGATGTAATCTGGTCTGATGGTTCCTTCTCTGGGACAAGACAGCCCCTGCTCCTATATCAGAAGCGTCTACCTCGAGTGTGACTGGAAGTGCAGGATCTGGGTGCACCAAGATGGGTGCAGTCACAAATGCTTTTTTCAGGACTTCAAAAGCCCTGGTGGCCTCGGGTGACCATTGTGCAGGATTGGAACCTTTTTGGGTAGAAGCCTTGATGGGTGCGGCTACCGAGGAAATTTTTTTTATGAACCTGCGGTAGTAGTTGGCAAAACCTAAAAACCTCTGTAACGCTTTCAGAGAGAGAGGACAAGGCCAATCAAAGACCGCTTTAACCTTGGCAGGGTCCATAGCGAGGCCTGTGTCTGAAATGATGTATCCCAGAAAGGAAGTAGATGACTGGTGCAATTGGCATTTCTCAAGTTTGGGACTGGGGTCGAAAACTAGACATTCCTAGGTACAGGGAACTCTATGGGAGAGTTTTACCTTGACCGGGATTTAGCCCAGAATCTCCTGGAACCCAAATCGGCATAAAGTTCCATACACCACCACTACATTCTCTTCTGAGAACTTGGTTCCTCCTGACCGCGAGTTTGTCCAAATCTCCTGGAACTCAAATCGGCATAAAATCTCAGCCACGTCCGCTACGATCGTTTGAGAACTTGGGTGCAAAAGTTGGGACTTAGACTCTGACAGGCAGGCTTTTCATGCTCAAAATCGAAGACGGTTGCTCTGCTATTCGAACAGAAGCAACTTTGAAAAGCCTGCCCGCACTCTTACTACCAGAGACTACGAATCTGATTGGCTCATCGATTCTTATAGTATTTTCAGTTTAATTCCCAAACTGAACAGCCAATCAATGTTCCCAACAACTTTCCCAAGCAACCAATCAGAGCCAAGCCGGCTAGAAAAGCCGGGTCAGCGGGAAATACGAAATAGCCAAGAGACATGCGCAAGCATGCCACCTCTTTCCCTGGCAATCTCAATGCCACCCGCTGGGCAGGCTCCACCAGGTCTGGCAGAACAAATGGCACCGCGGAGGACTGCCATTGATCTCCAGACCTGGTACTCCGCCTTTCCCTGCTGACCAAATGCTATTCAATCCTCTGGGCATCCTCTGGCTGCTTTGAACTCTGATGTCCAGCAGAATACCGGCGCCTATGGGTTAGCTCGGACAGCCTGTTTGGACAACGGTTCTGAATGTAAAAAGCACATTACATTGCATTATAAGTATATTTTTATAACCTTCTAAGTCTTGGGGGGCAGGGGACAGAAAAGGGAAAAGTTGTAGTTTTATTTATATCTGCCTTATTCCCCACACACTTTCCCTTGGACTGAGTTTGGACTCTCATAGTCCCCCACAACCTTATATATGGTTGGGGCACCCACAAACCCTATACTGGTTGTGGTCACCTTGGCACTAGCTAGGGTACCCCCATTAACCAAGGGATTCCCTCAGCTACAGGAATAAATGTTATATCCCTGTGCCTTATTCTCCTTTCTGGGGTGTGCTTAAGCAGGGTACCCTAGTGGTGACTGCAAAAAACAAACAAAGATGCCCAAAGCTACTTCTAATGTGACAAAAATACACAGTGCAATACCTATATATTCTTTTGAAAAAGGGTAATTTAGTTTAACCCCTTGGCCAAAGCGTCTTAAGCCTGCTGCCACTTTCAAGGCATATATATATATGCGAAAACCAAACACAGCATATCAGCACAAACACCTCATACCAACTGTCAAGCACGGTGGTGGAGGGGTGATGATTTGGGCTTGTTTTTGCCGCCATAGGACCTGGGAACCTTGCAGACATTGAGTCGACCATGAACTCCTCTGTATACCAAAGTATTCTAGAGTCAAATGTGAGGCCATCTGTCCGACAGCTAAAGCTTGGCCGAAATTGGGTCATGCAACAGGACATTGATCCCAAGCACAACAGCAAATCCACAACAGAATGGCTGAAAACGAAAAGAATCAAGGTGTTTCCATGGCCCAGTCAAAGTCCTGAACTCAACCCGATTGAAATGCTGTGGCTGGACCGTAAGAGAGCTGTGCATAAACAAATGCCCACAAACCTCAATGAACTGAAGCAACATTGTAAAGAGTGGGCCAAAAATCCTCCACAACGATGTGAGAGACTGATAAAGTCATACAGAAAACGATTACTTCAAGTTATTGCTGCTAAAGGTGGTTCTACAAGCTATTGAATCATAAGGTGTACTTAGTTTTTCACACACAGCTTCTCCATTTTGGCTTTATTTTTGTTAAATAAATCATGACACGGTGTAATATGTCATGTGTTGTTGTTCATCTGAGGTTGTATTTACATAATTTTAAGACCTGCTAAGGCACATTGTTGTAATTATGTCCTGATATGTAAAACTATGGAATTCAAAGAGGGTGTACTTTCCTTTTCACATGACTGTATATATGATGTGGTAATGTTTGGGGTTTCTCAGAGCTTGTTGGGAATCTGTGTGTCTGTCTACCCTAGTGGTGTGTCGCGCTTGCGTTTTCAAGGGGAGGTATTGAAGGGTCAATGTGCCTACATGTATCCGAGAATCAGGCATGATTCCCAGGTACATTTATTGGGGAACTTGTAACTCTGGACCCCAACCTCCTAGGCACATTCTGTCAACGGTTCCTCCGGAACCCCCCCCCCCTGAAACTCATGCCCTAGCAATCCCTGCTTGATTGCATGCCCGGAAAGGGAAAAACACAACAAATATCTTTAATACATACAGGATACCACAGTGATACAATGTTACTGGGTCCAAGAGCTGACTTTCTGGGACCCTTATACATGGATCAGGGTAACCAAAACAGGCTTGACTTTTATTAGAGAGCCTGATTACCCCCTCCTGTCACAACCAGCAACAAAGAAAAGGGCTCTGTACACTAAGGGCAGTTAAAAACTGAAATTGGACATCTTTTTAGAAAGGAATGGAATTCAGGGATATACCATTAAAGTTATCATGGGAAGGATGTTGATTCATTATTTGGAGTAAGGGAGGAATTTATATTTCCCCTTATGAGATTGGTTGATGTTTCACTAGAGTTTTTTGTTTGCCTTCCTCTCCATCAAAATACTGTAAATACAAATATAAGATAAGTATCTGTAGTCTAAATAAGCATAGGTTGAACTTGATGGACAAATGTCTTTTTTCAACCTCTTCCATGATGTAACTATGTAACCATAATTTATTTACACATAATGTATTTATCCATTGGTCATAAATGTCTCACTGCATTTTTTTGCCCTCCAGTCATTAGCTGATGTCTCACAACTCAAGCAACCATTACATGCCGGCATTATACATTAGTAAACAAGAATTCTTATCCCAAGGGATTAACATCAAATAGCATAATAACATACACTAAATAAGCTACTGACAATAAAAGTTGTACAAGGCAGTTACATACAGTAACTGCTTACGTCAAACGGAAGATACCTTTAAAATAATACCCTACCCAATTTGTTTTATGACTTATGATCTGTAAACTAATCAAATCTGCCCAGGATTATTTTTCTTTTTTTGTATTATGTCTCACACCTGTACTGTAAATAAGGTGCTTTCAAAGACTGTTTAATAGAATAAAACCACCAGCAGTAAATACTTGTCATCTTCAATAATTTTGCATCTTTTTTAAGAGCAAGGAGATTCAGATGCAATAATGCCAGCAAACCAAGCTTATAAGAGTGAATAACAGGCTAATTTTTTTTCTTCATAAATATAAAAAGGGTCACATTTCAGTTGCAAATTCAGAGAGATTTACTTTGGGCTGATTTTCCGACTGGTTTAGTACTTCCTTTTGTAACCATGTCTCACAGATTCATTTGCAATAACTCAGGCTCTTACGCCAGGAGTTTCAGCTCACATTTCCCCAAGAACATGAGCACGCACAGAAGAAAAAGCAATATTTCAGTTGGGTGTTTTAATCCACCAGTGAAAAGTGGACATAGAGGTGGTGGCATTGGATATGGCATTGGTGGAGTTGGTTATTGTTTTGGAGGAGGATTGCGCTCTGGTATTGGAAATATCACAGCAGTTAATATCAACCAAAGTCTCTTGGCCCCACTCAACTTGGAAATGGACTCTAACATTCAGAGGGTGAGAAGGGATGAGAAGGATCAGATCAAGGGTCTCAACAACAAATTTGCCTCTTTCATTGACAAGGTAAGAATAGATGTATATTATTATATACTATTCCTGCAGTGATTAATCACTACAGTAGAAAAGGACATAGAGTAGTACAAATAGTAATATATGTTGTTTTTGCTTTTATTTGTTTATTTATAAAATGTCTTACCAGGAAGTAATACATTGAGAGTTACCTCTCGTTTTCAAGTATGTCCTGGGAACAGAGTTATAACAATACATGGTAAATACATTAAATGACAGGGTTATACAGTCAATTCACAGACATTTCATGGACAGTTAGAGTTGGAAAATTGGGTACAGGGGATAATAGGGTTGGAGAGTTTCAGATTGAAGTACAGCATTTTAACACCAGCAACATCAGCAAATGGCAGCAAATGGCTCACACCCTTTGACTGCCCTTCGGCTGCACCAAAGGCTGT
The DNA here is from genome assembly GCF_040206685.1 of Ascaphus truei. NCBI lineage: Eukaryota > Metazoa > Chordata > Amphibia > Anura > Ascaphidae > Ascaphus > Ascaphus truei. Next base: position 350,227,332 of record NC_134485.1, read on the forward strand.
GCACCTTTGGGTTAACGCACATGTAGACTGAAGGGGTTCTGAATGAATGCATCTGTGATTTCAGAGTCCTTTTGTCATCCAGGGCATTAGCATTCGAGAGGGTGGGGCTGACGAAACACAGCAGTAAGCAAATGCAGAGATTAACCCTCAGCAGGCTGGTTATGTGCAGAGGGGAGTAGCTCTTTGGGAACCCCATCATGCGCCCGCCTTTGGGGCAACGCAGATGTAGACTGCTTGGTAGCATCTGTTATTTTTGGACTTTTAGGCATCTCTCATATATAAAAGGAGGAGGTTGATGGGTATACGGGACAGACTTATAAGAATTGGTTAGGGACAGGCATAGTACCATTGTGCATAGGTTAGGATCTATTACCTACATAATGATTTAACATATATATTTTAAGTGATTGAATAAAACATTATTGTACTTTAGTTTAATTAGTAATTGGTTCATCTTTAATCTCCTTTTTGATAGTTTTTTTGTCTTATTATACAAGATGAGAATATATGCAAATGCAAATAAGTATGGTTAAAGTTGCTGTTATGTACGAGATACAGATTAATTGTCATTGATGCTCAGTGGAAATCAGCATCATATGACTAAGATAGTCAAGTGGAACATTCTTAAATAATTTACTGTTCATTACAATAGCAGTTGCTAAAAACAGGTTCCTTTTGTCCTTTCCTTAAACATCAACCTTGCCAAAGAGGAACAGTTTCTGGAGTTGTATTTTAATATTACTTAAGAAAATTATGACATTAAACAAGTTTAAAGGTTTCTAAACTTTCTACTGTTTTATGTGCTATTTGCATACATACATAAATCTTCATACCTGAACAATTTTCATTAAACTATGCTCTCTTTCTTTTCTATCAACACTATTGTTTTTACGTAATATATATTATTATTTAATTTTTTTTATATATATCATGGAAAAATAATATTTTTTGTGTGATTTTGTTTAGGTGCGATTTTTGGAGCAACAGAATAAGATACTTGAGACCAAGTGGGCTTTGTTGCAGGATCAAAACACTACTAGATGTCAAATTGAACCTCTCTTTGAGGCTTTTATCGTCAACCTCAGGAGACAACTGGAGAATCTAGCATGTGAAAGAGTTAGTCTGGAGGCAGAAAGTAAAAATATGGAGAATGTTGTAGAAGATCTCAGGAGAAAGTAAGTACCTTAAGAACTAAATGAAATAATACAGTATTTCATTTGAAAAACACTTGATAATAATCACATTTATTTATAATCTTTTCCCAAAGAAATGAAGAGGAGATCAACAGTCGAACAACTGCAGAGAATGAATTTGTTATTCTAAAAAGGGTAAGTTATATAAGCCCAACTTTCAAAAGTAAATGCAATAAAAAAACAGTAGTTAGAAAAAAAATGTTTTACTCTCAATTTAAGGAAAAATTTAAATTCTAAATTGCACTATTTGAGCAGTGGGAAAAAGTAGAATTGCCACAGGAAAGACTAGAGGTGGTGGTAGAGATTAACCCCTTGTTTGCCTTAGCAGTTAGTAAAGCATTGCTATGCAATATTTTACGAGCCACTGTGGTAGCCAAGGGGGCTAGGTAGTGTAGATGAATGTGTTTATTACCCTTTTTATACCCTGTAGTGGTCAGCTAGTCATGGAAACCACTGACTAACTGACTACTTGGACTACTAAGGGGTTACTATGTAGTTTAATGTGTTATATATTCTATTTTATCACCTATTCCATGTTGTTTTAGCTTATACATACTGTAGGCAAGACATGTCTAACGCCAGCCTGGAGTAAGTGATAAAAAAATGTAATATATTTTTGCACTACAGCGCTTGTGATAAATATTGGGACTTGATGACTAGCATCGACATTATTACATTTGCAAGTATTTAGTCATTTTTATGTTGGTCCTGATATTTTTTAAGACTGCAGTAAAAAAATTGTTATTTTTAGTGGTACAACGTTGATTACTTGCACCATAAAAATAACAAAAGGTTGATATATCTAGGCCTTAGGGTTTTATTTAATTATTGAGTAAATATATACATATATTTTGGATATAGTATCTGGAAAAGAGATCTGTGACACTTTAAAAGAACTTTTATAGTGTTTTATTTGTAATTAGTACCTACAATAAAATACAATATAAAATGTATTCAGGGAACAACAAAGCGCCTCAATTATCATTGATTTGCCACCCTTTCACTGAGCTGCATTTCTCCCTCACATTAAAGGTTTTACTGGTTTTATACTGTACTGTTAACATGAATAATACAGCTTTAAATTATTCATTTGGATCTGTAGACAGATCGTTTGGCATTTAACTGATATGTAACAAAATATATTATGTAATAAATATAGGGGAGTTACCTCTGCTTGTATGGTTTGTAGTTTATGGGCTGTACCTGTACCGTGGTGGTAAAAAGCATCTGCTGTACTGTAAGTTATTGCTCAGTGAAAATAAAATATGTTCTGTTTGTTTAACTTATGTCATCAAAAGTAATAAGAACTGTAATTATCTGGTGATGCGGGATCATTATCTAGTGACAGCTGCACACACGTATTGCTTTGTATTGCTCAGTCCCCAAGAAGTGACACTGAATACAGCAATGTTATTTAACAATAAAATGAAGTTGATATTTATTTGAATTTATGCTGTCTCCAGAGACTAATTTTATTTCAGAATATATTGTTTTATAACCTTGCTAGTAGGATTTTTTTTTTTTAACGTTCAGCACAGATCTGTATTATGTAGCCTCTGGGGTTTATGTGGTTTCTGTTTTCAATAACACTGTTTTTCGTTTCCAAATTAATTCTTCAGCATCAACCCCGGACTTCACTGTACCTAGTCTTACTCCCCTTTATATACTGTATGCCCGATCTTTGCCTTTAACCTTTATCTTTTGAAGCTGAGAGTGGAAACTAATTTGTGTTAAATTTCCCTGTAGGACTTTGATGCTGCTTTTATTAATAAAGCTGAACTGCAAACAAAGGTGAACTCCCTGACTGATGAGATCAACTTCCTGCAAATGGTGCATGATGCGGTAATAATCAAAATTATTATCTCCTTTATTGTTCTTTCTGTTCCAAATTATTTTTTGCTTGTTTTTAATGTTGCCCCAAATAAACTTTGTTTAATGTAATGAAGAAAAATATGTGAGTTTGGTTATACAAAGGATAAAATCTAAGATGACACTGTTATATCCTCGTTATATCATTTTGATATAAAGATAGATAATGAGGTTTTTTGTCCAGACATTGTTAGAGAGTAAAATCTTTCCCTACTATTCTGTGCAGACCTTTCCTTCCATCAGTTTCAATTGATATGGATTTAGTACAAGAATATGAAGACATTCATTTAAATATTAATATTGTAGACCAGCCATTGACAATTTTTATTTTGGTTCTCTACTTTTCAGGAAATATCTCAACTTCAATCTCAGATCTCAGATACATCAGTCCTTGTTTCCATGGACAACACCCGAGACCTGGATCTGGACGACATCATTGCTGAGGTCAGAGCTCAATACGAGGACGTTGCTAACAGGAGCAGAGCTGAAGCAGAGGCCATGTACCAATCAAGGGTGAGTGTTACAGACATGGGGAGTTTGGGAGATATTCTATATATGCCGAAGAAGCTTGTTGTGATAAACTGACGAAGCCATTTTCTCCTAATTTTATACAGGATGAAGAGATACCAAAGCAGCCCCAAAGCTAACTTTCATTGTAATTTTGACCAAATGCAAAATCTCTATTGAAAGTGTCTGGCTTTGCTAAACTATCTCTTCATCCTGTATTCTATACTCTGAGAACATATTAGTGCAGGGTTCTGAAGCAGCCAATTTTGGTAATCTACATTATATGGCCATCGCTTTATAGAAACCCAATGTAAAAATATCCTCAACATTATGGTATTAATCCCTAAGTACCCATAGTGGCCATGAAGACATGCACTATGCATGCTTTCATGTTGGCTAAGGTACCAAGGGGGTTAATACTTAAACTGGCTACCTAATTATCCATAGCATGCCATAGAGGTATAACCCTCTCACGCTCCAAGGGGCAAACTTCCCATCACCCCAGCCAACTAACCTCAATACTCCCCCACCCTATTCCTCATCCCCAACCCCCACCCCTCCCCAACACACCTACCCCTCCTCCTTGGAATGGTTATCAGCTGTATTAGCCAGCAGCTGCCACTTCGATGGATATAGAATATAGCGCACAGTCGCACAGGATTAAACTAAAAGCTATCTAAATTAAATGTATACATAATTGACAATTTAAGACTATCTTGAACATTTTTTTTCTATACAGTACGAGGAGTTGCGTTTCACTTCAGTGAGACGTGGGGATGATCTGCAGAGCACCAGAAATGAGATTGCTGAGCTCAACCGCATAATTAAAAGATTAAAGGGGGAGATAGAGAATGTGAAAACACAGGTAAAACTGATTTAGAAAGAAAAATATACGTGTTACTTAACTCAGTAATTACCTTCTAAAGGTGTAATACCACTTAGCCACAATGGTTATGTTGCACCTAATACTATTTGGTAAGTAGAAAATTGGCACTTATAAAAGTCACATGGCCATATGAGTGCATGTTTTTTACTTACCTATTAACTACTATGGATGTGGAAACACTAACATGCTGGGCACCTGTGGCGGTATTATTGGAACATTGTTAGTGCTCCTTTCTTTGAATTTATTATACAAAAAAAAAAAGAGTGTGCACTCACCATTAGTATTTTCTTAAAAAGTTGTAATTTCTTATGCACTGGTGCTCCGATCCATTGCCTCCACCAGAAGGTTTTAGACAATAGAGCAAAACCAATAAGTGAACATATAACCCGGCGCTTCTACTTAAAATAAATTAATTCATATACAGCTCTGACCCCCAAAAAAACAACGACCTCTAGATTCTGATAGATAATAAATAAAAATAGGGGAGCGTTATCTACTTAAATATAAATTCTATCAAAATGCTAGTGCAATATTTCTTAAAGTGCAGTACATGTAAAAAATATATATTTTCTATGGATTCAATCAAAGTGCTGGTGCAATGTTCATTTAAAGTGCATAAGACATTATACTGTATATGTAGTAATACCACATGCAAGTGTTGCTGTATACAAACTCTATAATTGATGTAAAATATCCTGTGCAAATTATAGTGTATAATAAATAAATATTAAGGGATACGTCTGTGATACTATAATTTATAACCATATGGCACAGAACCGGAGGGGTTAGGATTGGAATTCTTCTTCACATACAGTACGTCCCACAGTAATCTTTTTCAAAGGTTTCCAGGGCAATCAAGAGAGAAGAGATTCCAGAGTGCAGATATAACAGATGGACTTATACAATTTGTGCAGATTACAAACATCACTCTCACATTTTGCAATAATCCTACATTCAATGTACAGGAATCTTTGGGGGTCTCCTCTCGGCAGGTCTTAGACCAGTTAATTCCTCTTAGGTCCCACACATTCTGCTCTTAGGTCTGGACAACGCCAGGGATGCCAGCACACTAACCCAGCTTTCACTTCCTGCTTCTGATGTCACGAGTCTCGCGTCTCGCGAGAAGTGGGTTAGTTGGTGCTGGAACTGGTATGCGGACCTCCGATTGCCTCCCTCCTATGTTGCAGTACAGGCTCCTAAACTCTACGCGTTTCACCACTGGGGCTTCATCAGGAGTCTACTGATGAAGCCCCAGTGTTGAAATGTGTTTGATTGAATTCAGAGAAAATATATATTTTTTAAATGTATTGCACTTTAAGAAATATTGCACTAGCACTTTCATAGTTAATATTTAAGTAGATAGTGCTCCCCTATTTTTCTTTAATACAGGAAAATCAAAGGTTTGATCGGCACTCATATATATTAAAGACTATAAAAAAGAGGCAAAAACGTACAGTATCAGTATAGCTTAGGAAGGAGCCATGGGCCTGTAAAACGGTGGGATTTTTGTGCTAGAGAGCAGTGGATGTCTAGATTACTGTAGGTCTAACCCTTCTTTTTTTTTTTTTTTTTGGTAAAAAAGTTAAAATATGGATTCAGCAATAAAATTGAGTTAAATCCAGCTACACTGATACTGTAAATTTTTTGCTTCATCGTTATAGTCTTTAATATTTGAATTTATTATAAACAGACACATAATTACACTATTAAAAAAAAATGAAAAAACTGACATTACCTCTATGAGAATGGTTAGTAAAATGTATGAATTGCATATACAGTTAGGTCCGGAAATAATTGGACACTGACACAATTTTCATAATTTTGGCTCTGTACGCCACCATAATGGATTTGAAATGAAACAACCGAGATGCAATAGAAGTGCAGACTTTCAGCTTTAATTCAAGGGGTTGAACAAAAATATCGTATGAAACATTTAGGAATTGCAACCATATTCATACACAGTCCCCTTATTTCAGGGGCTCAAATGTAATTGGACAAATTAACACAATCATAAATAAAAGGTTCATTTTTAATACTTTGTTGAGGATCCTTTATATATTGTCAGGAATCCACTCCTGGCTTTGGCTGGAGCCCATCCACCCAGAGCTTTGCAGGTTCCAGACAAACTATTCCCTGCTTCTGCAATCACCTGCCTCCTGCTGCCTCCTGTGCAGCTCTGGCCTGATTGGCCTCCTGTGCTATTTAGTGCCTGCCCTGCCCTCAGGAAGTGGCTGGACATAGACTTTGCAATGCAAGTTTCAAGTGACTGTTCTTGTCACAGACTTCCTGTTTGGCCTGCTAGGCCTCCTTGTGCCTGGTATCCTGCTCCCAGTCCCCTGCTTCACAAGGCTTTCTTGCTTAGCAGCTTCGGCGCTGCTTCCCTTGTTCCTGGCAGACTTCGCCGCCACGCTGAAGCGGCTACACTGGTGTCCCCAGTGTTTCCTGTGGCGTCTGCACCCCTCGTTCCTGTGGCCTTCCTGTTGGCAGTTCCTGTTCCCAGTGGTCTCCACCACTCTCGGCTGTACCCGGCTAGGGGGTGCTGTATTTTGCTGAAGCACTGGATTCTGCAGTTCCTGTTCCCAGTGGTCTCCACCACTCTCGGCTGTACCCGGCTAGGGGGTGCCGTTCTGTGCTGTAGCACTGGATTCTGCAGTTCCTGTTCCCAGTGGTCTCCACCACTCTCGGCTGTACCCGGCTAGGGGGTGCCGTTCTGTGCTGTAGCACTGGATTCTGCAGTTCCTGTTCCTATCCCTGAAGTACCTTCACCCAAGATTTCCTGTTGATGACCTCGGCTTGTTTCCTCGACCACCGCTCCTGTGCCGCCTGCCTTCACCCCTGCCTGGATAACGTTAACCCTACTTTCTCCAATCCTGACCTGGTTATGTCTGATTACGGAATCCGCACTCCGGACCTGACTCCGTGGCTTAAGGTCGGTGCTTATACATCCCCACCTCAGCCCCGCGGTCCGGTACCAGTTTGTGGCAAGCACGTACGTTACAGTCTGGAACGCATGGACATCACCAAATGCTGGGTTTCCTCCTTTGTGATGCTTTGCCAGGCCTTATCTTCAGCTGTCTTCAGTTGTTGTTTGTTCGTGGGTCTTTCTGCCTTAAGTTTTGTCTTCAGCAAGTGAAATGCATGCTCGATCGGGTTGAGATCAGGTGATTGACTCGGCCATTGCAGAATATTCCACTTCATTGCCTTAAAAAACTCCTGGGTTGCTTTCGCAGTAGGCTTTGGGTCATTGTCCATCTGTAAAGTGAAGCGTCGTCCAATCAACTTTGCTGAATTTGGCTGAATCTGAGCAGACAATACACTTCAGAATTCATCCGGCTGCTTCTGTCTTCTTTCACATCATCAATAAACACTAGTGACCCAGTGTCATTGTAAGCCATGCATGCCCATGCCATCACACTGCCTCCACCGTGTTTTACAGATGATGCGGTATGCTTCGGATCATGATCCGTTCCAAGCAATTTCCATACTTTTTTCTTCCCATCATTCTGGTACAGGTTGATCTTAGTTTCATCTGTCCAAAGAATGCTGTTCCAGAACTGGGCTGGCTTTTTAGATATTGTTTGGCAAAGTCTAATCTGGCCTGTCTATTCTTGAGGCTTATGAATGGTTTGCACCTTGTGGTGAACCCTCTGTATTTGCTCTCGTGAAGTCTTCTCTTTATGGTAGACTTGGATAATGATATGCCTACCTCCTGGAGAGTGTTCTTTACTTGGCTGGATGTTTTGAAGGGGTTTTTCTTTACTATGGAAAGGATCCAACGATCATCCACCACTGTTGTCTTCGGTTGACGTCCAGGCCTTTTTGTGTTGCAGAGCTCACCAGTGCGTTCTTTTTTTTCTCAGAATGTACCAAACTGTTGATTTGGCCACTCCTAATGTTCCTGCTATCTCTCTGATGGATTTTCTTTTTTTTGCATCCTGAGGATGCCCTGTTTCACTTACATTGAGAGCTCCTTTGACCGCAAGTTGTGGGTTCACAGCAACAGCTTCCAAATACGAATGCCACACCTGGAATCAACTCCAGACGTTTTACCTGCTTAATTGATGATGAAATAACGAAGGAATAGCCCACACCTCTCCATGAAACATCTTTTGAGTCAATTGTCCAATTACTTTTGGTCCCTTGAAAAAGAGGGTGCTGCATATTAAAGAGATGTAATTCCTAAACTCTTCCTCCAATTTGGATGTGAATACCCTAAAATTAAAGCTGACAGACTGCACTTTAAGCACATATTCATTATTTAACTGTAACTTGAATTTATTTTGGTACACATCCGAAATAACAAAACTTGAATAAGTGTCCAATTATTTCCGGACCTAACTGTAGTATAGTGTTGTGTGGCAACAACCTAAAACATAATATATTTGACATACATTTTTTGAAAAAATGTAAATAGATGCTTCAACACCCTTAGGTACTTCTGTAGAGCAAAATGGGAGTAAAAATCCTTACTGGTCTTCCTCTGTATTTTTCCAGCGTGCTAGACTTCAATCTGCTATAAGTGATTCTGAGGGTCGTGGAGAAAGGGCTGTCAGAGATGCCAAGTGTAAACTGACTGAGCTGGAGGAAGCTCTGCAGAAAGCTAAGCAGGACATGGCTCGCCAGCTCCGTGAGTACCAGGAGCTGATGAATGTGAAGCTGGCTCTGGATATTGAGATCGCCACCTACAGGAAACTGCTGGAGGGAGAGGAGTGCAGGTGAATACAGAATACAGAATACATGGATAGTCTTTCTATCCACTATTTCCTATACTATTTGATATTCTAAGAAACACTAGTTTTTGACATGTAGAGAGCCTGTTATTGAAACTTACTCTACTGTATGTACAGAAAATATTTAAGAGTCTGTTAAATGCACGCAGCTATTGTAAGATTAACAGACATTTTATCACAAGGGGAAGTGATGATTTTTAAAACTGTCCAGCAAATGTACATTCAACAATAAACCAAGCCATACATTAACTAACAAGTATTAAGTACTGTATTTTAACCAATACTAAATATTACTGCATATTTGTTTTAGGCTTGCTGGAGATGGTGGCTCTGTTAAAATCTGTAAGTAGCTAAATATTTATTTCAATTTATATGTTGTATTAAAAATGTTGCTATTGGCTATAAACATGTAACTTTCTCATTTTCAGCTGTGGTTAGCCATCCTACTGGTGCTGGATGTGGACATCACCATAAGAATTATGTAAAGTAGCGGATGTGGTATCAGAAGAAAACATAGCTTTGTGAACAATAAGCTAGTGAAGAAATCAACAATGCTGATAATTCATCACTTTACAGCCAATGCACTGCTGGCCACAACATTAGTTAGATATTTACTAAAATATATACTGTATATGATTTTTTTTATTAAAGCCGAATACTTAAGGTTCCACTGTAAAATAATACAAATACGCAATAGTTTCTGGTTTAGAAATGTACTGTTTGTATGTAGTTATTTATATAGCGCCATTCATGTACATAGCGATTTACAGCCATAATACACATGATATAATACGAATGAGCTCTTCAACGTAAAATTAGACAATAGGAAAATGAGTCCCTGCCCCACAGAGCTTACAATCTAAGCGGTACAACTTTACAACTAATGTAATGCAGACATACTCACTAACTCTCTCACCAAGCTTCTTTTTATTACAGAGAGGAGTGATGGCACATTTGGTTGTTGTGGTTGTGTCAGTATGCAGGCAACAACTTCTGAATCAATTGGGAGTCAAATATGGTTTACAAACTTTATAACTTCATATTATTTGGATGACGTTATACATTATTTGGCAACATATTCTCTATTAATAGCTTTAATACCCTAATGACATTAATTAAAGTCAAAAGAACCGACACCCAGGTGGCCCTTGTGACATTCAGCGAATGTCATCACTTCTTTGCTAATTTTCGAGCGGTGAACACAATATAAACGGAAGAGGAGGACAATGCTTTTCCGTGCACATGACCATTGTGATGTCGCAACCCTGTGATTGCTGAGGAGCGATCATGTGGTCCCGACTTGCCGGGAGAGTCATAATACTTTGAATGGGGTAAAGTAGTATATTTGACTCGACAGTATGTAAAGGAAAATATATTCAGACTACTGACATACAGGAAAAGTTCCTAAACAACGAGTAAATGATTCAGAGCAAAACCACATTTGTATTTGCTTTGTAGTTGATTTAACAAACAATCCAAGCAATATTGCCACAAACATAGAGAGAGAAAAAGTTACCTAGCTTAGTAGATCTGGGTCAATGTGATTACATATTAAGTGTACAGCAAATACAAATGTTAATGTAGTCACCAGCCGAGAATAACGTGACATGCAATGCCTCACTAGTCTCTTAGGTAGCTAAGGGGGTACTTAGTGTAAAGTTTGGAAATATTAACTCCTTCATCGCCCATAGCGGTCCGCTAGTCATAGGAACCAATGATTATCTGGCCACTTGGGCTACTAAGTGGTTAATATCTAGTGTATGTCATGTTAAAAATGTTATCATCAGTTCTAGGTTTGTTTACGTTATCTTTATAATGTCTATCTACGTTATGTGTATAAAGGACATACCGTATGCAACGTAGACCTGAGACACGTGATAAAAATTAGCAGTACAGTACTATTTCGTGTTAGCCATATACCACACAATATCAGAATTTGATGACTAGCATCAAAATGAGTACATTTGTGTTGTTTGCTCATTTTGATGGTCAGTTCCAATATTTTTAAGGCATGAGGTAAAAAATTAAAAGCATTAACAAATCGATGACTTGTTCGCTAAATATCACACAAATTGGCAATATTAACTCATTTTGCTATATAGTATCATTGTTTGATGTCTCTATGCATTAGAGCTGTGCCTTATTAAACACTGAATAATTGTTTATTCCTAGGTTTACAAAATGGTATGAGTACACACTGAAAACATATATATGTATATTTGGATAACAAATATAATAAACTATATATTAAAGATGATAAATGGAATTTCTGCAATTCCAATAACTTCATTTGTAATATTAAACTGTTTTAATGATTACTATTACGTAGCTTAATCCCAAAACAAGGTGATTTTGATGACTGAGTTGCCTGCCAATTAATATACAAAAACATCTAACCACATCTCTTCTGGCAAATAATCCTGTTTTCAAAATCCTTGCATATACAGGTAGTATCTGATAGAAGTTATTTCAATGAATTTGCCCTAACACAAGCAGGTTTCTGAAAATTATAACAGGCATATATACCGTATTATTGCAACAATTGTGCAATTCTAGGGCAAACAAATCTGCAACCATATGTATCAAAGAAACATTTCTTTCTGGAGCTTATTTTTTTTTTTTTTGCTCCAGAATTGCACACATTTTGTGTTAGTACAGTGCTCACCGCCAGTCCTCAAGAACCCCCAACAGGCCAGGTTTCTGAATATCCCAGCTTCACCACAGGTGGCTCAATCAGTGGTTCAGTCAGAGACTGAGTCACTGATTGAGCCACGTGTGCTGAAGCAGGATTATCCTGAAAACCTGACCTGTTGTGGGGCCTTGAGAACTCCTGCCTTAATATATAATTCTTTGTTCTTCGGGATGATTGCCACCTATGCCACCTAGCAACAGCTGGTGGGAGTAGCAAGCTTTCTGGAGAATACAGCTGGCTTAAAGGTTAAAAAGCCAGCAGAGAATGTGCAGGTGCATGTGATCATGTAACCAGGAGTGCACCAATCACATGCACTCTCCAGCAAACAGCAAATGTATTTTCAGCGTAGAACACATTACATGTTTTCAGCAGCCACTATAGCTTTTCGTGTTTTCACTCAATATTTCTCCATGTAAAGCTACAAAATTACAAACGTAAAAAGAGAAGGACAATTAGGAAGTTTAATTCCTTGTTTTCCTCTGAGGGGATGACAATTCCCTCTTCAAATAGAAAATTAAAATTCCTTTCACGATGGCCGTCGATGCTCATACTGACACTTACAATTTCTGTATTAATTTGTTTGTGTTCGATTTTTTTTTAAAGTTATATATACTGTTGTAACGGATTTTCTGACCTAGCCTGACCCACCCAATCTCAAATTGGACCCTGTGGTCTAACCAGTCCCCATTACATGGTTGTGTCTGGTGGTGCACCTGTTGGCAACAGGACTCCTGAGTCTCCCGCATGATGGTGTGTGGGGAATGCCAACCCAGACAGGCAGCTGAGGTAGTGTGCATGAGTCCTACCTATATCCAGTGCAGCGCCTCCACCTCATCAGTATCTCTGCGTCCGCAGGAAGATGTGACTGATGAGGAACTCCTCTGTGGTGCCTCCTCCTGTGCAAGAACTTCACACCCACACAGCAAGGATTTGTTGAACTTGAGCATCTTTATTGTAGTTGCGGTATGGGCTAGCTGCCCCTCGCAGTGATGAACTCAGCCGCACATCTCGGCGTGTGATCCCTTCAATGGTACACCCTCCCAATGGAGTGGGATCCCCTCTCCCCTCAGGGAGATCACCTCCTGTGCCAGGTCCCTGGACACAGTATGGCATTAACAACTTGATGCTGATTTATCATTATAGGGCCACTAGTTACAGCACTAGCACCCTCTTTCCCCAGGTCTCAAAGCAGACCTGCTCCTTACTCCAACACACTAACTTTGAGCAGTGCTGTGCCTTATATCTCTCAGGAGGCAGGCACATCTCTGATGTCACTAACGGTGGACTCAGAGTATGTAGCCACTCCCATCCACACATAGGGCACCTCACAAGGGTGTGAGGGCAAACCTCCATGATTACTGCTGGCATTCCCATAACTTACCAGGCCTTACTGCCAGCAGAAGAGGAAACTGCAGTCCATTTTACAGCATGGCTACATTCTCCCCCTGGTGAATCCCAATGGCCCGTCTGGGACCTAAATTTATGTACCTTCTTTGGGAAACACTGTAAAATGACACACATAATTGGTTATAACAGTTGCATTATCAGCAAAGAGTATCGCACCAAGCACGCCCTGACCAGCAGGCACTAACTCGCGCAACATCTGTCCTGCACCTCCTAATAATAGTGACGTGGGTCGGGCTTCTTAACTTCCCGTCCCCCCATATCCAGGACCATGATGCAGTACTCACGCGGTAGCCCATTTTCTGGCCTATATACAACCTTATGCTTATAGATGTTCCGCCCTATGCTCTATACCCGCATGAGCTGCGCGATTCTCTCCTCGGCCTTGTGCCCAGTAATGGCGCCACCCTTATTCACCATATAGTGCTCTATCGTCTCCCTCAGCCACCTGTCCCTATTGTCCTCAATCTCCTGCATGAGGGGTTCAGGAACATACGGATATTCCAGGCCGTGGGAGTTTTTATACTTGGTGATAATGGCCCTCTCCGCCCTACTGACACGGGTCAACTTAGCATTTCCTGCCCTCCCAGGTAACACCCATGATAGGGGCTCATCCGGTTCTACCGGATCTGTCAATCTACTGGAACCCATGGGCTCTATATTATTATGGCAGATCTGGTACCACCGCTCCTGCATCTCCCTTTTCTGCTCTTCTGCAGTAAACTCTCCCCGAGCCCACCAGTAGTCGACCACATCCTCCTTCTCTAGTAGGAACCGAGTACGGTCCAACCAACCCACATAACCCTCGAATAAGGGGGCCCACCACCGGGTCTCCCTAACCTCTTCAGGGGAAGATTCTATGGAATCCCCTTCCTCTTGCTCTCCCCAGGAGGACACCCCAGATGTCCCGGTAGATCGGGAATTAGGCCGCCCCACTCGTTTGGGCCTATTTTCTAGCGTTACGCTCACCACGCTAGGGCACCCGGTAGAATTTGACACTTCCCGCGAATAACCCCCACCCAACAACCCGTCATCTGATGTGAAACTCCCCAGTCTCTCCCCAGTCCGTTCTTCGGAGGTACCCTGGGACCCTCCGGACATTCCCAAACTTGACGAGGACCCCCGGGAAAACGTGACCGGGACTGGGGCTTTAACTAGGGCGTGGGGTTGGGCATAAGGGCGGATGGTGGGTATCTGCGGGGTTCCGACCCGCGCTCTCCCACTGCATTGTCTGGAGTTACCGCAAGGGCTCTCCGTCGGTCGGGTCTCACCGCTCTCCTTTCTTGCCGCCTGCCAACTCTTCTTGGGACCGGGCGATCGGGAAGCACTGCCCGATCCATGATGCGTAGTCGTCTCTCCGGTGGTTCTGCCACGCCCGCCGGAAGTGACATCATCTACGAGGCTGGACGCTCCGCCATCTTGGGATGGGTCCCCAAGCGGGACCTCTTCCTCCACCACGACATCCGGAAGTTCCGCTTGTCTCTGCCGCACCGCCTGGGCCTGGTAACGCTTTTCCTCCGCCGATGTCTCCGTCGGAGCCAGGTAAGAACAAGGGCTGCTCTTACCGTTCCGGGGTGTTGGTGTGTATCGACCCTCACCACTGGACCCGCCGGTCCCCGGCATCGAAGGACTCCATCTCTCGGTCTTCCGCGGCAATGGTGAAACCCGGTTCCTTTCACCGACAGCCCCGGTAAGTGGCACTTTTCTCCCGTTACCGCCACAGAAGGTTGATGGTTGCCGAATCACCACACCGGACGACACCATGGGTTCCTCGTCTGAGGAATCCACTTCCACCTTGCTTGAGGTCACCGGTCGGGGTTACCGCCGCTTAGTTTCTCGGCCGGTATACTGACCGATAGCTTCTTTCTCCTCGGGCTCGGTTTTGGCAACCGGCCCCGATCCCCATTCTCCGGGATCCGCACCTTCCCTCCACAGCGCACCGGGGAGCTCGGCTGACAGCATAGCCGCATCCCCCACTGCTTCGACGGCCTGGATGGGCACAAACGTGGGCATAGGCCACAAGTACTGGAGGCCACATTGCGGGCAGCGTGCAGCTGTACCCACGGTACCACCGGGTAGTCTGCACTGCAAGCAGAGGCACGCCACTGTCTCGGTGCCCGCCACCCGAATCACCAGGAAGCCTCCTGGTGCTGAATAGGGTTGAGTAGACACCATAGTATTCTCTCCTTGCTTACAGGCCATAGTCACGGTAGGAGGTACTTGCAGCAGTGGTCTGTTCAGTGTACTGGCTCCGCGTGACTGACAAGCAGGGGTTGAGTTGCCAACCACTCCCTTGACTAGCTCCACCCTCATCTGACAAAGCTGGAAGCCACCCCCACTAGTGGAGATTAGGGGCGGGTCCCACAACTTTATAGGATGTCCTGGGATTAGTGATGTACTTTTCACAGTCCTGGGGGGCACGGTTTCAGGTTTCGCGCCACCCGAGCACCACTCTTTATTTGGCGCCATCCCCGGCCAAATTTTAATCAGCCTCTTTGTCTTTTCCTCCTCAGGCAGCACTAATTACAGGAACTACTTTATGTAATTGCGCAGCCAGTTCACCAGCTCCTCGCTCAGCTGAATCCGTTCCCACTGGGCATAATTGGAAACCACTCCCCCTGGTTGAGATTAGGGGGAGGTCCCACAGCTTAATCGGGTGACCCAGCACTGGGGCTGAGTTAATCATTGTCCATGAAGGTGTGGCCTCAGGTTTCGCGCCATACCCCCCAGCAGGGTGGGGTTTTCCCATTGGCGCCACTCCTGGCCAACTTTCTGTAAGTCCAGAATCTGCAGAATTTTCTGCACTTGCTCCACGCGGTCTCTCAGGGAAGCGGGAGTCGCCATTTTGATTCGCCTTGTCAGTCTCTTTGAACGTTGAGGTAGCGTTTAACTGTTTGTATGCCGACTGACAGGCAACTTCATCATATTCCCCACATATCACAGTAATGTCCTCCTCAATGTCCTCAGGGGCAGTACCCCTTGGTCCCAGGCAGGACCAAAACGGCGCGGCCATAGCTTTCGTGCCACTCCACAACATGCTTGCAAAAGTCCCTTCCGTAGCTTGCCCTTCATCCGCATACACGCCATGTGCGCTCTCTCCATCAGCCTCCGTCCGCCATTTTGGACCTTCCGCACCGCGCGGATCCTCCATTCTTGCGGATGTCATTTCGTTGCTATACTTGTGCTGATTCTACATGGAGCTCCTCTCTGCGGGGCATCTGCCAGACCGATACAATAAAGTTGCCCTGTGCACCACCTTGTGTACCTAATGTAGGTCTGACTCGTGTTTGCACTAACTCAGGCTAGGCTCACTCTTTCAGTGTCTGCTGTATCTCCTTCCTCCCAGTCTGTGCTCCCTTCGGTAAGTGGTCTGGAATGGGCTAGAGTACTCTGGCTCTTCCATGCAGTACTTGGGCGTCTACCTACTGTTGGCTAGCCTAGCGCAGACCCTGTCCAGAATTCCTGACCACGTTAACAGGCTATCCCTTCAGGCATCCTACCACTAGCACTACCTCAAGGTGACTAGGACAGCTATAGCCCCTCTCCAAACCTCCAACTCCTTTCAGGCCCCTAGGTCATCCCTGCGAGCTGACAATACTCCATCAGCCCCCTGACTACCCCTAGGCTCCGTCCCAACACAGCACAAAGTGGCAGCATACACTCTTCCTGTTTCCTAGTGTGCCTAGCAAAAGCCTGTCCTGTTGACAGGTATCTCAGTAGCGCCTCCAAATGTAACGGATTTTCTGGCCTAGCCTGACCCACCCAATCTCAAATTGGCCCCTGTGGTTTAACCAGTCCCCATTACATGGTTGTGTCTGGTGGTGCACCTGTTTTTCTTCTTCTTTCTTTTTGCTTTATTAGCTCCAGAGATATCAGTGGTACTGCACAGTCACTGGTAGCTTCCACGTCTTGCTTGCACTCACAGGGCGTTGCTTGCTTTTGCAGCTGTTTGTCTTTGAAAATTTTGGGGCACACATCTTCCATGTGACCTACTTCACGACAGGCCCAGCATACTAAATTCATCTGTAGGTACGGCTCCCCTCCCGGGGCGACATACGAGTCATCGTCATTATCATCATATGGCCTGAAGGGACACTGTTTTTCAAGATTATGTGCATTGCAAAACAAACATTTCACGTCTGCCATTTTAGAAACCCGGCAGGGACAATTTGCTTGCTGCAATTTCACTCACTTCAGCAACTTACATACAGCACTTGCTAGCTGCAAATTTACTCACTTCAGCAAAAGGCATTAGCTTTACAAACAGCACTTGCTAGATGCAAAAAAAAAATTTTTCTTCAGCAAAACATTTTGGTTTTCTGTTTGGGTTCAGGGTGCTATTGCATCCACACCTCGCACATTCTCTGTGTATGCTAGAAGCACAACTGATATACACAGTGGGACAGACTTCACTCATAGCATCTGTACTTTAGTTCAGCTGGGCGGCCATTTTAAACCCCCGCATTTATTTGCAAACCCACAGACTTTTAGTGTCGACCCGCATTCTCCACCATATGTGACAAACGCCCCTCTTTTGTAGCGCTGACGTCTGTCTGGGTTCTTCCCGACACAGTCTTCTAGGGTTATTTATACAAAAAACAGGATCATGCAAAGTATTATGCTGCTTAACTCAGGCTTCTGCCTGCTTTATTTTCATCCAAGTAAGGTACTGCAGCTTTAACAAGTGTAGATTAGAGGTACTCAGATACTTTCATTCAGCAGTTCACTCATTTCAGTGTTACAGTATTTCCCACACTGTTATTTTTAAGAAATAAAACCAAAATCATATAAACAAAATCCTATCCCTTTCAGGGATCTAACTACACATCAGAATCAGTCTCTCTAACAGCTGCTGGCCAACTAACCTGGTTCCCCAGCTTAAAACAATGCTCTCTTATTTAGGGTCACTAGATACAGCACAGTCTTTTAGCAACAGCAATAAACATTTGTTTTGTCTTATCTGTTCGTGGTGGGAACTCGGTCCCAAGTGTCCAGGCAAATCCTCCGGTACTGTGATACTTGGAGGAGCCGTCCACCCCGAACTGGATTCCGGGGAGCAGCGATACCCCCAGCCTCTAAGGAGAGAGAGAGTGAAATGTAAAACCTCTCTGCTCTAAATACCTGTGCATGTGATTAGAAGAGCAGGTGAGGGAGAACTAGAGCCATTGTAATCTGTGGTCTGGATTTTCCATCCAGCTGCCTGAGTTAATGGGAAGCTGTGGAACGGATAATTTTTAACTATTCCTACACTTTCTGACCAAAAATGGGGCAGAAAGCTGCCTAACATCTTTGGACTATGTCACAATATATATATTGTCTCTACCCACCGGAACCCTTGGATGCCGATGACGTCACTTCCGGTTGCTGACACGCACTCGTGACACGCACAGCAGAGAAGGAGGGAGACCAGAGAGAGAGGCCCCATCCGGTGGCAGCATCGAGCGATATTTGCAGAGATCATTGAGATCTAAAATGCTGTTTTTAATCTTGCAACATGTGAGTAGATTGGATTATAACTACTTCGTTTATTAAATTGTTTTACGGTCTACGCTATGTCCAGTGTTTTCCTGCCCTAAGGTCAGCTGGGAACCACACTATTCTGGCAACACCATACTCCACAGACTGACACCAGCTCTTAAAGATACCTTTATGTGCCTTCATCCTACCTCACGTTTGTGAGTATTCTGTGTACACATTCTGTGCTAGCAACTTTACTCCACCACTGTCTGCACAATATTGCACCAAAAGCATTTTTCTTTTTATGTGTTCCCACATGGTATGCGCTTCCTGATGATCCACTTGCCACATACAATATACAGACTTGCCTTGGGGATGGTCTCAGGTCTCTAGCTAGGCCAGGTGGCTGCGGGGGGCCCGGCTACCGGTCCTCTAGTTGCTGCCGGGCCCCGTCTCTCCCTCAGCTGCGGGCCTCCCTCACTGACTGTCCCACACCGAGCTTCTGACGTCAGCAAGCGCCGGGCCTCTTTCTCATCATCAGAGAGGCCCGGCGTCAGGGAGGCCCGACATGCACCAGCGTCAGAAGCTTGGCGTGGGACAATCAGTGAGGAGGGAGGCCTATAGCTAGGGGAGTGCTGGGCCCAGCGGCAACTAGGTGACCAGCAGCAGGGTCCCCCGCAGGCCCGGGACACGTCCTGGCTCTCCCCCCGTTGGCACCCCTGCCTATTGACGTGAGGTAAAGTATAAATGTGATTTTTGTGACTGTCTGGCCAATCCTCCACTAGATTTCATACATATAGTCTGGAGAGGTCTAAAGTGGTCTATATTGTATACATTGTTGGATGCCTAGCTGCTGTAGCAATCAGGGTGTTATTTCTCAAAAGTACAAAGATGAATGCTGACTTCAGGATATGTTTTGTCCAGAGGAAGATTCTGCTTAATCATCTGATTTGCTTTTAAGTACTGGATACTGGAATGTCTTCTCCAGGCCTCTGTAGC
Source organism: Ascaphus truei (assembly GCF_040206685.1). Lineage (NCBI taxonomy): Eukaryota > Metazoa > Chordata > Amphibia > Anura > Ascaphidae > Ascaphus > Ascaphus truei. Next base: position 350,247,069 of record NC_134485.1, read on the forward strand.
ACAGAGCACATGCTGCCCTCTGTGTAGGGAAACTTTCTTCTGATACCATGCTGTGTACATTTTAGTACTTAAAATTCTTATCTCTCCAGGTGATTCTCAGGAACATGTCAGCAAACCAAGAACCTTTTACTTCTTAAAACTATGATGTTTATTGAACATATAACACATTATTGAGTAGTAAAGTCAAACTGCTTACCAATACAGTGTTGTTGAATCTTCGGCCATTACACAACTAAATTGTGGCACAGACAACATGAGGTGCCACCTAGTGTCTAACGTTAGTACTACTTTTAAAGACAGGTTCATATACACTGACATTCTGGGCCTCATGCAGAGAGCATAGAATTTTAAAAATGGCGAATTTCATAAAAAGTAGCTTTTTTGGAGAGTTTTATTCTCCATATGCAGAAAAGTGCGAATTCTGCTATGTTTAACATGGATGCGTGTGGCGAGTTTAAATTGGCGAGATGCGCGCTTCAGAAACGTGTAAAAACAAATTCGCGCCTTTTTTTTCCCCTTTACTATAGGCGGCGAGCGCCATCTTGCCATATTTTCGTGGCGCGGCAAAAATGCGAGAATCGCGCCTTTTTTTGGCGCGAACAGCCGCTACTTGCCGTTCGCACCTCTCTGCATTCGGAGAGTTTTAAAAATGGCGCGATGGAGGTTCTCGCCAGCCGCGAGGCGAGTTTTAAACATAGAAATAAAAAAATGGCGCGTTTTTCGCAACTCGCCATTTTATGCCGTTTTCTGAAGGAAATTGAACAAAAAATGGCGAGTTTTGAAATAACGATGCTCTCTGCATGAGGCCCTCTGTTTGCAAAAACAGAATTACAATTTGTTAGAATAGGCTCACAGGACCCAAAAATGTGGCCAGCCTTGATAAGCCATATCTGTGATGTTATCATTAAAGGCAGTATTCACATGGTACATAAACCAATCTGATGTGATGCTATGACGAATCTTTTGTGACAGTTCTGGTCCCTCTATAAAAGTTAGGACTATGAAGAAAGATACAGATAAAGGCAAAGATTAAGAAAATATTTTAAAATAAACAATTAGAGATGAAGATTCTTCCAAATTAATTTTTATAAGAACTATATTGAGTTGACATCTAATGCACCTCGTGAGGAATGGGTACTGGTGTCAGGCCCAACAGGATTAGAACTCACTACCTTTGCTACTCTAGGAGCAAAAAAACACAGTGTTGATGCACCCGGTGCTGGGTCTCTCTGACGGCAGCGCTGGAAGTCAGCTGGGCTAAGCTTCCTGCGCGCTGGTGTGAGAGGGAGGCCCGGCGCGCGCGTAAGCAGCAGCGTGGGACAGTTGCCTGCAGCGGGGTGGGGACGGTGGCAACTGCTGTGATCTGCTGTCAGGCCCCACCCCTCCAGTCACTGCCCCCTGCAGCACCGGCAGCCACCAGCTTCCACCCCGTAGCTGCCCCCCGCAGCACCGCCAGCGACCTCCCCCCACCGACGTTGCACCACCACCACCCCCCGCAGCACCACCAGCCCTCCCGCAGCACCGCCGGCCACCGCCCCCCTGCAGCACCGCCAGCTCCCCCCACAGAACCGCCAGCTCCCCCCGCAACACTGCCAGCCACCGCCCCCCCCATAGCACCTCCATCCACCGACCCTCCCCCCCGCAACACTGCCAGCCCCCGCAGCCACTGCCCCCCGTCCCTCTGCTAATGAACAACTGGGTACTTAATACCACTTCTATTGTATGTATAAGTATATACAAAGCAATACTCACAGTGCACATTTCATTGATAATATGATCTTTGCATATAATAATTGGTATGTGTTACTGTGCCCCTTCTGTTGTATCACGAGCCAGCGTGAGCGAGCGCCTGCGCATGCTCGGTGCTTAGTTGCTTGCCGAAGCAAGCAAAATTGAATTTGCCTCTCGCTGGAGCGTCATGTGAGCCAGCTCCGTGACGTCATGGCCGCACCCCATGACCAGCCCCCCCGCGTGCGCACCTAGTCGGCCACAAACAGGGCCCCCAACAGAAATCATGGGACCCAGGACAAATGAAAGGAGCAGACACCCCCCTCCCCCCGAACCCCTAGCGCACCTACCATTAAAAAATATTTTTTAGCGTGCAACTTTTACTTAACTGTTTTCTTATTGTGATACAGAAAAAAAACATTACAATGCAACCTGTTTATTTTTATATTTTCAACAAAAGACAGGTGACAGCCTGTCTGGGTGGGTGAGTGAGTGAGTAAGTGACTAGGTGGGTGACTGGGTGGATGAGTGAGTGAGTGAGTGAGTGAGTGACTGGGTGGGTGAGTGAGTGAGTAAGTAACTGGGTGGATGAGTGAGTGACTGGGTGAGTGAGTGACTGGGTGGGTGAGTGACTGGGTGGGTGAGTGAGTGACTGGGTGAGTGAGTGCACAGGAGGGGGCGCACGTGAGGTGGGCTTGGGGGGTGCATGGGAGGTGGGCTCGAGGGGCGCACGGGAGGTGGGCAGCTGGGGGGGGGGGGCGCGAGATGCCGGGCAGCTGCAGCATCCTCCGCGGCTGCTGCTGGGTTGGCGTGCGGGACGTGAGCACTGGGGGCGGGGCGCGAGGCTGGCAGGTGGCTGCAGCATCCCCCGCAGCTGCTGCATCCCCCGTGGCTGCTGCATCCCCCGCGGCTGCTTCATGGGGCAGGAGGCGCACACAGGGGATGCAGAGTTGGCGCTTCCCCACCCTCTGTCCCACGTTGGGAGCGGGGAGGGGATCGAGGAAGCGAGGGGGGGAGCGGGCCGAGCCAGGCCCACAGGCAGCAGGCATTGCCCACAGGCAGCAGGCAGGACACCCTGTGAGACCTCGGCTCTGCGCATGCGCAATCGCCGCCATTTTTAAAAAAAAAAATATAACGGCCAGGTCCGGGTCCCTCTGATTCACGGGGCCCGGGACGCCCATACCTTTTGTCCCCCCCCCTGTTGGCAGCCCTGGCCACAAATCTCCCGGCCGAGCAGGGAGCGTAATGTCACCGCGCTCGAGCGCTCCTTACCTGGCCGCAGCCTAAGAGTTATTATAAACAAAACACATTTTTCATTATGTTTAGTTATGTTTACTGTTGTTTTTTTATTTCATGTTAACCCCTTTGATGTTACTGTTGCCTGCAAAGCATTCCTTTGCAATGCATTTGAAGCCCATCAGGCATCGAAGGGATACATTTACTTTGTTGTCAAAGGGTACAGTAGTGGTTTTTACTACATTACCAGATTGCAGGGCCGGCTTTAGGGTAGATCGATATGCACGGTTGATCAGGGCGCCCAGCAGATGAGGGCGCACTCAGCGGCGGGTTTGAAAATCCGTCGACCCATAGCACTTAGCTGTTGCGCCCGCTTTCTTGATGCTGCCCCCTTCCTCCTTCTGAACCGCAGCGTCAAATGATGCCGCTGATGTCACCAACATGGCGTCGCATTGCCATGGTAACGTGACGTCATGATGTCATTTGACGCTGCAGATCAGAAGAAGGAGAGCAGCAGGTAAGGAGGCAGCCGCAACAGCTAAGTGGCTTCCCATCAGGCCTGACAGGTCCGAGAGCGTGGCAAAAGTATATGGGGGCGGACATTTTTGCTGTCCCAAAATTTTGCCGCCCGGGCCAAATGGGAAATCCACCACTGGGAGGGGGGGTGGAGTGGTATAAACAGAAGAGGGGTAAAAACGGAGGAGGGGTGGTGGTAAAAACTGCAGGGGTAGTGTAAAAACGGAGTAAGAGGTGGGTGGAGGGGAGTGACAGAGAGGGGTGGGGGGCAGTGAGAGAGAGGGGGTGGGGGGAAAGACGGGTGGAGAGAGAGAGAGAGGTGGGGGCTGTGAGAGAGAGGGTGGAGAAATAGAGGGGTAGGGGGAAGTGACAGAAAGAGAAGGGATGGTGGAGAGAGAGAATCGATAGGGCACAGAGAAAGAGAGAAGAGATATGAGGGAGAGAGAAAGGATGGGAGAGAGGGAGATGGAGATGGAGGTGGAATGGGGAGAGGGGATGGTTGCAAGAGAGAGAGAGGGGATGGGGTAAAGGAATATGGAGGTGAGATGGGAAGAGTGGGGATGGGGGGGAAGAGAGAAGGGAAGGGGGAAGGGATAGAGAGAGGGGGGATGGAGGAGAGAGAGGGAGATAGAGGTGGGGTGGGGGAAGGGATAGAAGGGAGTGATAGAGAGAAGGGATGGAAGAGATACCCATGATGTTTATGTATTTTTAATAAGGAAAATGAAAGGAAAAGTGTAAGCATACTGTAGGTTATAGTGAATGTTTATGAAATAGAGGGGGAGCACACTAGCGAGTGGGGGAAGGGGCACCAAAAAAAATTCATACTAAGGCTGTCCCTAGATGACAGGAAAGTTTCAATCTGCATGCAGGTTTTTGGATTTAGTTAATGAAATTACAGTAAGGACTACAGCAGATCTCCGTTATCGTAAAACACATGCAATTGAGATCTATATATTGCACAATTATCATGCATATAAAATTCTTAGTGAATTGCTTGGTAAATTGTCAAATATATTGTAAAGTACCACTTTTCTTCCTTTATTGAATCTATTCCTTATTATTAAATGGTTTAGATATGTTAAGAAAAAATAAATTGCTGTGTTTTAAAACAGATGTAATATCCCTATCCTTTCCAAGAAAAAAATGTTTTCAATATAATCTAGCTCTGCAAAAATTATTATACTTATATTGTAAAAATCAGATAATATTCTTTTTTATCTTTCATTATAACTTGTGTTTTTTTTACACTCACTTGTTAATTATTATTTATAATAAAGAGCTATTTTAAGAAAACATTGGGCATTAAATCAGGTAAGAATATTTCAAATGTTTTTATTAAAATAAAAAATGCTTCACTATATATACACAGATTACATGGGTAACATTGCCCCCCCCCCCCCCAATCACAGATAGGGCCCTTATAGTTTCTATGTGGTGCATACCTACTGATAACAAGAGGGCTGAGTCGTCCACGATTACTTTGGGACACAGGAACAGGCTTCTGGGGTCCATAACCCACATAATACTTAGCAGTGCAGCGCCTCCATCTGCCATAGGTTCCAGGGATATGGAGATGATCTCCCACGGTTGAACGTGTACCTCTCCCCCAGTTAGATCACACACCAGACCGGAGGTATATTGCAAACAGCAACGGTTTATTACTACTACACACTTTGCAGTAACACAAGAGCTACGCAGCAGTTTTCTGCCGGATACAGTCACTTTAGATCCGCTCTCACTGGAGATGGTCCCTGGACCGTCACTACAGGCCAAGGGCACCCGCCTTCCTAGCTCTTCCCCACCTCCCTAGCGGAGGCAGGGGTATTGGTCCACACTCACTCCTCCCCGCAGAGAAGAGCACAATGGTAGGTTCCATTCTCAGGCTCCCAATCGTGTGACCTGCCTTCCTCAGAGGGAAGGAACATCGCAAATTTAGGGCAGTCCTGCCCTTAAGTACAGCCAGAAGGCGGGCACCCTTTTGTCCCAGCTACAACAGGATGTACCACCCTCTGCTGTCACTCAAGTGCAGTACCAAAGGTGAGGGGGAAAACCCCATACCAACTACTGGCAATCCTGTAAATACCAGGGTTTACTGCCAGCCCATTGGGTAGAATAATAGCCAGGGGGTACCCCGGTACACATGTATTTCCATGCATGTGACTTATGTCATCACAAGCCCATGGGGTCTCTCGGGTGTTGTGAAAACTTAAAGAATTTTGAAACAAGGTTGACCCCTGCGCCCTTGATTATTGCCCCTTTCTTTTCCAAACCCTTAACCTTTCAATAAACCACAAACACAGTAAATTGTTTCAAATGGAAACAGTTTTAATTAACACTGACAACCATACAACATAATATTTCCTGGTCAAAACACAGCCCCACAATCCTTCAACACCTTACCGCCGTCATGCCTGGCCAATGAGCACCCTCAGGTCTAAAACCCAGGACTCCTTTTAGGGGGGGACACTCAGGCCTGCTGCATCTGGCCAGACCGAAGACCAACTCCCCCAAAAGACCACTAACATCCAGCCAAGTTCACTGCTTGGGCAAAACTGACCAGTCTGCACACTGCCAACTGTGACAATCATTGTCTGCAATGACCTGAAACATATAACTTAATATTCATATTTACTCTCTTCTATCTATGTGTATCTAATTTCCCTTACTTTCTTTTTTGTTATTATTTCTCTTTCACTTTGTTAAACATATATAACAGTATCTTCATTATATTTACCAACAAAAGCAACCCCAACAAATATCCCACCAATACAAACATACCCCACGCTTTTTACTACCCCTCGTAAACCTCAAATATGTAGTGTAGGCGGGATCCTGTCACTAGTGCACCACGAGGACAGGGTTGGATAAGGTTAAAGAAAACACTTAATCAACAAACACTTCCCCATTCAGAGGAACCTAAGAAATTAAACTGGCTGACTATATGAGATTGCACCTTTAAATATCCCCAAAATCCCTATGCTACCTTTGCTAACCTACTAACATGAACCCTCTGTTATCCAGTGGCCTCTGGTCATGGCACCCTTTATGTATCAGGGTTAACTTTATTGAACATAAGAGTGTTATAGACAAAGGAGAGGAACATACATTCCTTGCAACATTTTAACTAATTTATACCCACTGTGGCTTCCTAAGAGCATAATTCAATAAACCATCGTTTCTGACATTTTCAGTGCGATCAGCTGTAATTGAATGGCCCCTTAAAAGTGATGGGGTTAGAGCATATTGCCCAACCAGTTGGGGGAATTAACATAGATACATTTTTATTGAGACATGAGACTTATTGTATTTCTGAACTGAACACAGTACATACATTTGGTCCTGATGAGAATCCACAATGTGGATGTTTTTTTGACAGATAAATATTTGTATTTATATTTACAGTATATAGGTCAGCCTCTTCTACCTCTTTCTACCAATTCCTGGATTATGCATATGATCTCTCTAAACATGGTATGTACTTACTTTTGATAGTGTGTAATTGATTTTGCATCATTTACTTTTTTCCTTCTTTCTGAAGCTCCGTTAGACATGTTCTTCTTCTACAGGTTTATTCATTTGTTTTGACCTGTCATTGGGATTTTATCAATCTGCTGATTCCTATGTACAGAATATGAAGTCCTGACAAGAGATAAGGCATAGACAAACACTTTTTCTGCTTTGCCAAGTTTCTTTATTACATGTTTATGTATACTGTTGTCTATGAATATTTTTGTTATGTACTACTATATGGTATCTACATATACGGGGAGACCTTTCACTGCCATTATTATTTTGATTGACGCAATGGTGAGGATATCATTGCATTCCACAGTGTTCTGGTGCAGAGACACTCTGATGTCATCATGTGCCATCTAGGAACGCCAAGAGATGCTTGATTGAGTGGTATTTTGGATACATACAGTATGACACTTCACATCCCAATACCTGTAGTAGGGGCCCCCTAAGCTGAAATTAATGTGTTTCAGCTCAGGAGACCCCCTGCTCTGCACACTAGTATTAAAAAAAAATTCCTTAGCGGCTAGCCGCTAAGGTAATGAAACAGCTTTAATGTGAATTTCACTAATAGTGTACGGGTGCAGGGGGTCTCCTGAGCGGAACCACATTATTTTCAGCCTCGGGGACCCCATGCTTCCGAGTTACAGACCCCTGTATGGGGTGCGGTAACCCTTGTGCTTTTAAATCTCCTGGTCTCTCAGTCAAAGGTTGCCCATTGACTGCCACAGTGGCAAAGCATGCCCATATTATATGGGCATGGTGTAACACTGTGCCAATCAATTGATTTATTGGCATTTCTAATCCTTTTTTTAATGTAACTGTTTTATATAGTGGCTTGCCAATTTATTGCCATAGTAACAAACAATAGCCTTGGTTTAACACTATGCCAATCAATGGGTAGCAGGGGTAGGGGTCGATGCCCCGGGAAGGTTGGTTAGACCCCAGGGGTGGGTAGCGGGGGAGGAGGGATAACCCCTTAATTACTATTGCGGTTAATGTAATTAAGTTGTTAGTGGCCATTAGTTTGTTTTCTATTTTAATGTCCTGCCAACTGAGGACAAGGACGCAGAGAATGGGGATGAGGACGGCCTTCATCCTGGCAGAGGTAAGTGCAACTTTTATTTACTTTATGCTGGCTGGTTTTATTTATTTTTTTGTTTCAATTTGTTTTTATTGAAAGACAGAGGCCTCAGATATATGAGCACATAGACGCATTACTTTAGCCGTTTAAAAGGGTATCCAAAAAAAGGAGGAGAAAGGAAAAGAAACGGAGACTGGAGTGTATGTTATACAGGGGGGCTTTGGGCAGCATGCGAATAAGAAATGATTTGTAGAACTATTATGGTTACTAGGGGGGGAGAGATCAGGGAGGTGCTCCTACTGTCCCCGTGCCTACTGTCCCCGTGATATTCTTGAAGTTTGGCTGTCTTACTCTGCGTCAAAGTAGGTCCTGTCTTTTTTCTGGATGGAGTGAGGGGTGGGAAGGAGGGGGAAGGAGGGGAAAGGGGGGGCGAGACAAACAAGGGGGGAGGGGGGCTGATCGTCTGATCATAGCTGTTCATGTTCCCTTGATTCTAGCCAGGGTTCCCATATTTTTGGGAAGTGTTGGGATCACTGGTTAAGCATGGCTGAGAGTTTCTCTATGGTCATAACTTTGTTAATTCTTTTGATTACTGTACCCCTGGATGGAGGGTTGATTAGCTTCCATGCGGCCGGGATGGAGCACCTTGCAGCTGTTAGTATAGCTGCTATTAGTCTTGTCAGGGGACCCGGGATATCATCCGGCGGTTTGTCCAGCACCAGGGTCAGCGGGCACAGAGGGATCTCCTGCCCCGTTACATCCAAAAGTAGACGTTGGATCATGGCCCAGAATTTTTGTATCTGTGGACACATCCACCAGATGTGGGCCATGTCCACTCTCTGACCACACCCTCTCCAACATAGGTCTGATGTGCCGGGGAAGATTTGGCTTAGTCTACTCGGGGTTAGGTACCATTAGAATAGGATTTTGTAGATGTTTTCTTTTGTTACAATGCAAATTGATGATTTGGAAGCCGACTCCAAAATATCCTCCCAGTCATCCCTGTCAATGTCTACGTTGAGATCCGCACTCCATTTAAGCATGTAAGTGTGATCTGTCGAGGTTCTTACTTTGGCTAAGGCCCCGTATATGCTCAAAATTAATCCTCTTTGGTATGTGCGTTTTAGGCAGAGTCTCAAATTGAGTTGGTTTGGGAAATTTAGAACCTTGTAAGGTTGTCAGGAGAAAGTGTCGGATTTGGAAAAATTTGAGCACTGGCAGGTTATACACCTGGTGTTTATTCTGGAGCTCCTGGAGGGTAAGGATCTCCCCGCTTTGCAATAGATCCGCGGCTATTGTGATGTTGAGATTTTGAAATTGGTGTAGTTGTTTCTGTGAGCACCCCAGCGGGAAATTGGGGTTGTCAAAGATTGGGGTTAGCTGGGAGGGGGATGCAACTAGGCCATACTTCCCTTTATTTTTTGTCCATATCTCCACGTACACCTCATTGCACCTAGATCGAACCGTGGGAGTAGTTTTTCCTTATCTGCGGGTGACCAGAGGGATGATGTCAGGGAGAAAGCTTTCGCATAATCAGATTCAATCGCCAGCTAACAAGCGGATGACGGGCTGTTGTTCAACGACACGGCTTGCTTCAACTGGGCTGCATAGTAGTATCTGGCTATGTCTGGGACCCCCAGCCCTCCTCCTAGTTTTGGGGTGATTAGTACTGACCTTGGGACTCTGGGTTTTTTCCCCTGCCAGATAAACTGGAAGATTTGGGTTTGGATATTTTTAAGTTCTGCTATGGGGATTGCCGTAGGGATGGTTAGGAAAAGGTACAGCATTCTAGGGAGAATGGACATTTTTACTGTGGTGAGTTTGCCAAACCATGATATTTGGAGTTTATTCCAGGAGTCTAGGTCTTTTCTGATTTGGGCAAAGCAGGGGGGGGGGTAGTTTGCTCGGTAGAGCAATTCGTAAGAGTTCATGATGTGAACCCCTAGGTTAGTTCTGATCAGTATCAGGTTGAGTTCCATTTATATTTATAATTTCGTTGGAGGGAAATCCAATCATTAGATGGGAGGGATATATTCAGTGCTTCCGATTTGTCTAGGTTAATTTTATAATCGGAGATGAGGCCGAATTGGTCTAGCGTTTTGTGGAGGTTGGGGAGGGAGATGTGGGGGTTGGTTAGGGTGAGGATGATGTCATCTGCAAACAAGGAGATCTTATACTCTGTGTTGCCAATTGGGATGCCTGTGATATTCGCGTCATTTCTGATTTTATTCGCTAGGGGTTCTATTGTCAGCACAAAAAGAAGGGGGGACAGGGGACAACCCTGTCTGGTCCCGTTTCTAATATGTATTGGGTCTGACGAGCCGACTGGAAGCTTGATATATGCCGTGGGGCTTTGGTATAGGGCCCGAACTCCCTGTAAGAATTGGTTTTGAAAGCCAAATTTCAGTAAGGTCTGGTCTAGGAAGGTCCATTTTATTCTGTCGAAACACTTTTTCAGCGTTGAGGCTGCGTGATGGCCTTCGTGGCAGTGATGTGTGCGTGGTCAATGATATCGACAATCTTGCGTGTGTTGTCAGAGGCCTGCCTTTCCGACACGAATCCAACTTGATCTATGTAGACCAGTCTAGGGAGGATTGGGTTTAGCCTGTTTGCTAGGATCTTGCTGTATATTTTAAGGTCCGTGTTAAACAGGGAGATCGGTTTATAACTGCCGCACTGGAGCGGGTCTCTGCCTTCTTTATGAATTATGGCTAGATTGGCCGAGGTCATTTTGTTTGGGATTGCTTCCCATGCCAGGAAGGAGTTGAATATCTCGAGCATATACGGGGTAAGCGTGGGGGCAATTTTTTTAAAGTAAATGTTTGAAAAGCCATCTGGACCCGGAGTCTTGGCCGGTTTTAATAATTAAATGGCTGTGAGTAATTCTTCCTGGGAAATAGGCTTGTTTAGGGATTGGAGCTGGGTGAGGGAGGGGAGATGGCATTGGTCTAGAAAGCTAGTGATTGCGGTTATGGAGGATGCTCCATTGTCTGGGGGATGTAGGTTGTATAGGTCTGTATAGAAGTTAGCAAATTTTTTCGCGATCTCCTTTTTGTAGTAGAGAATAAGTCAATTTTTGAACCGGATTCTGGAGATTTGGGACTTGGTTTTCAACCCCCTGAGTTTAGAGACCAGCAATCTATTCGCTTTGTTGCCCTTATCGTAATATTTTTGGTTCGTCCAGCGCAACGCTCTCTCCACCTCCTCCAGCTGGGAATGTCTCAAGGGGAGAGAAGAGGGGGAAGGGGAAGGGAGGGGGGGGGAAGGGCTGAGGTGGGGGGAGTGGGGGGGAGGTGAAGGGTGGGAGGCGGTGGGAAAAAGAGGGGGGGAGGGAGGGAAGTATAATGGACTCTGAGGCTCATGAGTGCAGTGGCCGGTGACGGCTCGAAAGGTGAGCGAGGCTGCAATGATAAGGAGACTCTGCAAGGACTAAAACTCCCATGATGCTTAGAGAGATTGTAACAGGTGACCCCCGGCAGCCAATGGAACTGCTGTTTCCCCTACAAGGGGAAGATATACATATTGCATGCTAGGAGTGCAGAGGTCAGTCAAGGTCTGGATAGAGAGGGTGCAGGTAGGGTCCCCGGAGCAGTGCTTTGGTGGGCCAGGACAGAATTGCCTCAAGGTCCCAGATAGTTCCCTGACTCACTGTAGAGAAACTATGTGTATGCTGTAGGGAAAGGCCATAGTGCATAGGGACTCTTTCACTGTAGCAATAGTGTGAGACATGCTGCAGGACGTTGCCTGAAGAGAAGTGCAGACTGTTGCAGAGGAGACTGCTCAGACATCCGTGATAGAGACTATTTATAGGGGTACACTCCAGTCGGGAAGCCCTTTCAGAGGGAGCCACCTAAGAATCCAATTGGGAGGATAGTAGCAGACCGCGCTGCGGAACCACGTCGTTGATCTGCAGATTGCTGCTGATGTCCTGGTCTGGAGTGAAACCAGGGAGGTATTAATAAGTGCACCAATGGGCCCAAACACACAGGGAAGCGTGCTATCCCACACACACACTCTTTGGGGAGGAATTTGCTGGTGGACACTCAGGGGTTAAGTGCCCAGGCACTCCAGTACTTTGGGGTTCTCAACCGGGAGGTGTTATTGTGGGGTGATAATATGCCAGTGCGTTCAGACATTCAGTGCTGTGGGAACATCCACCTGGACGGTGACACTTTTGGGTCATATCCTGTAGCTGTGTTATGATATGGTACTTGCAATATATATGTGTTTAGTAAATACTGTTCATATAAAATCGTGTGTAATTATTGTGTATGTTGGTTCCGGTGAGGGACAACTCCCATTACGCTGGGATCCCTTATCGGTGGAGGCACTGCACCGTGAAATAAGTGTATCCCAGGCTCCCAGTGGTGGAGGCTCAGGCCTTCTGGTATCCACACAGGTAAAAGCAGCACAGGTAATTCTGTACTAGGGGGTACAAGGGCTACAATAATATATAAATGATCACAAACTGTAAAGCAGGCTTCTCTTTCCTCTCCATTTCTGATGTAATCAAAGAGAATGTGGCATGTGCTTTAACCAGCAATTTTGTATATGAACCATAAATAGAGAACAATTTACTGTCATCGGATGAACAGCCCCAAAGGGAACCAGCTCTGGAACCGGCGTTAACGGCTCTCATCTTCCTCATCTGAGTCATGTGTAATCGCTCTGACAAGCAACAACCTCTCTCTCCATCTTGTGAGCTTCGTTACACCCCTGCATTGCCATAGTGTAGTATACGAAAAGGGACACAAAACCCCTCTTCCACACACACACACACACTCCCCCTCTCTTCCCCTTTTTCTCTCCCATTCTCTCTCCCCACCTCCTCCATTAATCTCTCAGCATCCTTTCACCCTCAATCTTTCAGGCCCCCTCTGCCATCCTTCTCTCAGCCCACCACCAATCTAATCCATCTCTCAATCTCCCCCATCTCTCAGCCTACCATCCATCTCTTATCCCCCCAGATGCATCTCTCAGCCCATCAAATCCATTTTGCAGCCCCTAGATCGATCTTTCAGCCCCCAACCTATCCCATTCATCTCTTAGCCCCCCATCCATCTCTCAGCCCTTATCCATCTCTCAGGCCCCACATCCATCTAATTAATTTCTTACCCCCCCCCCATCAATATCATCTCTCTCAGCCCCCATCTATCTCTAAGCCCCATCTATCTCTCAGTCCCTCCATCCATCTCTCAGCCCCCAGATTCATATCTCAGCTCCCCCACCCCTAAGTCTATTTCTCAGTCCCCCAATCTCTCAGCCCTCCATCCCCCTCAAATCGATCTTTGAGCCCCCTAAATCTATCTCACAGCCCCCCTAATACATCTCAGCCCCCCAATTTATCTCTCAGCCCACCCTCCCCCAAAGCTAAAAAGTAATCTTATGTGTAGCGTGGAGCAGAGACAGTGCTGGCGGCAGACACAAGGAGTTGTCATTGACTTCAAGGTCGGTCCACCGGGGTGGGCTCTGACCTTCCCCTCCACTGCTACCACAGTTGCCGCATTTGTTGACCTGTGGAGCTCTCTGCTGCAGGCAGCAACCACCATCCCCTGATGCCTTCTGCTGCCACCTGCAATCTTCTGCCACCGCTCCCTGCCTCCTTCCAAAAATACGGGACATTTCAGCATCCCGACAACAGTTTCTTGGACAAGTTGCTAAAAAAATCCTGTGTATAGGATTCCTGGCAACCTTGCCCAATGGTGATCTACATTTATGCAATACTGTACAAATGCAATTTTTTTTTTAAATCTGAATTGATGTTATCAATCGTAAGGGAGGCTGATATATAATGTATAACTTATTGGAGTGGTCCTAGTGGAGAATATCATGTTATAGGGATACAATTAACCCTTGAAGCACCGGCTATACTTATCTCTACTTATCAATCATAGAGAGAAAAAATCAGTTAAAATGTCCTCAATGTGGACATTTTTTCAGCTAAAACTATTTTAAAGTCACAATTTATCTTTTGAAAACAAAGATTAGATATGGTAATGTTGATCAACAAGATTAAAATATAATGTAATCCTAAAAAATATACTTTTTTTTTTTGCTGAGAATCTGAATAAAGCATACTGTTATATAGGGGCAAAGAAATATTCATTTTTACTAAAAGAAATACAACATTTTAGTATATAGTTTCCAACGATGTATATCTGGAAAATAATGCAGTTACCATTTTGGTCACTCAAAAATGCACCCATTAATTACAAATATATTACAGGAACACAGTGATCTCTTTAAGATCTTTTACAAATTCAGAGTAATGCTGAAAACCTGCCAACTAGTTTAGCCCTTCCTTCAGATGCAAATAAAACCTTAACAAACTCCAACAGATTCCCTTTCCTGTCCCTACAGTTTTCACAATATAAAATAAAAATTATATTAAAATTTTATGGACTTGATGCCTCCAGCAAAATATGATTGCATTTTTTTCTGAGGTGTGCAACTGACAGTAAAAAAATGATGAATAAGATGAGACACTGCCAACCACTCGAAGCTCATAAATGTAATAAAATGGTCTATCTTTTTTTTTTATTGACCAAGCCCACATTATCATCTGAATAAAAGGGCTAATCATCACTAGATGGAAATAAAGAGAGATCTGTCAGTGGACACTGCACGCTTCACCTTCCACATAATCTTTATCTTTCATCAGTCCCTAGTTTACAAGAAACGATGTCTCATCAAAGCATTCGCTCTAGTTCTAGATCTGGGCTTCAGAACTTCAGCTCCTCCTCTGCTGTTTTGCCGAGGAATGTTGGTGGATATAGTGTGACCTCTGTCTCTTCCCGAAGAGGTCCAAGTGTCAGGCATCAAGGCAGTCTTGGTAGCAGAAGTCTCCACAATCTAGGTTGTGGCCCTAGAATTTCCGTTGGTGGCATCCACTCTACAAAGAGCACATATGGGTATGGCGGACTTGGCAGTGGATTTGGGTTTGGTGGAGCTGGAGCAGGTGCTAGCAGTAGTTACGGGTTTGGTGGTGGATATGGTACTGGTGTTGGATATGGTGCTGGATATGGGGCTGGTGCTGGATACGGGGCTGGATATGGGGCTGGATATGGTGCTGGTGGTATCTCATCTGTTACCGTTAACCAAAGCCTCTTAACACCACTCAACTTGGAGATTGACCCAAGCCTCCAACGGGTGAGGAAAGAGGAAAAGGAGCAGATTAAAACTCTCAACAACAAATTTGCCTCCTTCATTGACAAGGTATAAAATAATGTATTTATTCAGCAAATGCGAAAACATTGCATTCTTAAACATGTACTGTATAATCATGACTGTTTGCTTACTCATTTGCAGGTACGATTTCTGGAGCAACAGAATAAAATGTTGGAGACAAAGTGGAATATTTTACAAGATCAAAAAACAGCTAGAAGTCATAATGAACCTCTCTTTGAGGCTTACTTAAATAATCTCAGGAGGCAGGTAGAACACCTAGGTGGGGATAGAATACGACTAGAATCAGAACTCAAGAACATGCAGGATATGGTGGAGGATTTCAAAGGAAAGTAAGTACTGTTTAACGAATTTCAAACATTTATTCATGATAAATAAAGTATTAATCCTGCTAATTGCACCTTTCAAGCACTGCTAAATCTCCTCAAAATAGAGAAAAAATCACTATGTAGGAAACTTTAAAGCAATACAGCTTTGGTTTTCTAAGTCTTCTCTAGTCTTCATGGTTTTTTTTCCCTTCAGATATGAAGATGAGATCAATAAGCGCACTGCAGCCGAAAATGAATTTGTGGTTCTTAAAAAAGTAAGTATGATTGTAATCAAGTAGCCTTATTGTGTCTGTTTTAACTGTCTAGCAATGTTCTGTTAGACTTAATGTTACTTCTCTGATATGCTTTATTTCCCTGTTAAAGTGAATGCTATGGAATTAGAAACATGCAGTTTTCTTATCAAAACAACCAACAAAGCCATCTTAATCAGTGTGCTGCAGACAACACAGGCTTAAAAGTTTAGCTTTTTAGTGTACCATCCATCCTTAGCCCAAAATGAATTTATTAAACAATATAATTATTAGTGGTTAGAGAAAAAAAAGTACAATTTAACAGTTGCTAGGCATCACAAAGGGATTGTACACCATGGTACAAATATTCTAATTATTCACCAGTGGAAAAATTCCACACTCTATGATGCCAACATTATTGAAATAACCGAATTAAAACATGTATGGTAACATGGTAATACTTTTTCCAGTTAATAAAAAAGTTTTTTTTTTCCCTGGAAACTTTTATATACTGAGCATTCTCCAAATAAAGTCTAAACATTATAGGATGTATTCATAATAGTGTTCATACTTATACTGTTCTTTTCAAAAGTTTTCAAATGCTGTCAAAGATGGTTATTGATTATGCATTGATCATATTGCAACCCAGGTGTTCTTATAGTCAATAACTAATCATCAACATTTACTGTTCCTCACACAAGATTTTCAGGGCAGGGACTCAATCCTTTCTGAACGTGTTCACTTGTTTTCAGTTGTTACTCTCGTACATATGTATAGTATAATAGAAATATCTGCCTAAACCTTAGGGATATGATATTTTAACAGTAATTATCATTGGTTTAGGATGTGGATGCTGCATTTATGAATAAAGTGGAGCTGGAGACAAAAGTGGAGTCAATAACTGATGAAGTCAATTTTCTACGGACGCTCTTTGATAGGGTATTTATTCTTCCCAAATGAATGCAAATATGTTCTTTTCTATACTACAGTCAAATAGGGAAAAAAATCACCTTTCTTTTGTAATTTAGAACCAGATAGATATTCGTCCAAGTGTTTGGACTCATCAAGATAGTTAACTATTTGTCATGACATGGTTAAAGAGGGATTGTCTTGTGTAAAATGTGTTTTAGAGGTTAATCCAGTCACATTCTTGTTGTTTGGACATATAATTAGTAAACATATTATTGGTGTGCCATTATGTTGCCAGAATTCACAGAACTTCAACAACTTTACAAAAATATATAGTAATAGTTGATTACTTGCATATTTCAGGAAATATGTCAGCTTCAGGCTCAGATCTCAGATACTTCAGTTGTCGTGTCCATGGATAACAGCCGTGCCTTGGACCTGGACGGCATCATTGCTGAGGTGAAAGCTCAATATGAGGATATTGCTAGCAGGAGCAGAACTGAGGCTGAGTCATGGTACCAAACAAAAGTGAGTTTATCTCATTCTCATTCATACAGGTCTATCACGTGTCTAATGTATAGTGACCACGTTTCTGCTATGTTAACTACAACATCTCTACATGTACAGTACATACTGTATGTCACAATTGCCACCAATGCTTCTTGTATTCATTACGCTTAAATGGTGCAACGTGAGCAACATTTACCCTCAAGCACAAATACAACATTTGTCACTGAGAAAATACCACTATTTATAATACAAAGAGAAAGCGGAAATGCAGCAAATCTCTCGTCTTTTACACTATTTCCATCATTTTTCATTAACGAATTAACAGCTTGAGTGTTTCCTTTATTCTGCAGTTCGAGGAGCTGCGCTCCACAGCAGGAAAGCATGGTGATGATTTGCGGAACACCAAAAATGAGATTGTGGAATACAACCGAGTCATTCATAGAATCAAAGGAGAAATAGACAGCATGAAAGCACAGGTACAAAAGCAGGCAACAGCGCATGCAGATTTCAAAGGCACAATCGTATAGGAATCTAGCTACAGTGGCCCCCTAAATAAAAAGGTTATCTGAAAAAACTTTTACTCCTCCGATGACAAACCAAGCAAATTGGTTGATGCAAAAAAAGTTGTTTTTTTGTTCATATACATGCCACATATGGACAACAGGTTCACTTTTTACCTACAGCATGTTGCAGCCTCTCCATGCATGTGAAATGGGATATATTCTTAATTGAGTTTAATGCTGCCCTTTTCTAACTCCCCCTTCATTTCCAATAGCGTGCTAAGCTTGAATCAGCAATTCATGAGGCGGAAGATCGTGGTAAACTTGCTGTTAATGATGCTAAGAATAAACTGGTCGAGCTGGAGGACGCTCTGCAGAAGGCCAAGCAGGACATGGCTCGCCAACTCCGTGAATATCAGGAGCTGATGAATGTCAAGCTTGGTCTGGATATTGAGATCGCCACCTACAGGAAACTGCTGGAGGGAGAGGAGTGCAGGTGATGAGATCTAAGCACTTATTCACTCATTGAATACATATTTATTATGAATATATAATATACCTGCAAAATACAATTTCCTTAGAGACAACAAATATGCCAGCAGTAGTTTTCTACTCAACAGATAGTTCCATGGTTCAAATATTTATGTTAAATAGATGCAATCAACCAGCAATACAGTCTTGTGCATAACATAGTGCTTCAATGTGTCTTCATGCACAAGTCTTGTAAACCTAAAGGTGTCTATGTACTAAGTGTCGCAAGCAGCTTTTGGGTGTAAATTTGGCACATTTTTAATTACGCTTGTGTGCGCATATGTACTAACCTGAAATATCTCAATCTGCACCAGCAGCGTTAAAAAATATATTTTTGGGTTGCACAGAGATAGACTCTGGACCGTTAGATGTAAAGATGTAAATGGCATGGCCTAAAAAGCTAGAAAGTGAGTGAAAATCATCTGTGTAAACCCTAAAAAGTCTGCAACTAGTGTTACCACAGAATGAATTTGCTATGTACCAACTAAAAAATGTCATTGACGCAGCAGGGATATTTCATTATATAAGTTACTCAAATGTATTCTTTTCACATTATGGCTCTTATAAACACTATTAAACTAATATTTAAAATTTACTTCTAAATAAAATATACACATTATTCTGTTTTAATTTAAATTGTAACAATCAGGTATTCAACCTGACAAAATGTGTCAAAAATAATTTAAAACAACAAAATAATTCATACACACGACGCACATTTTATTACGGGTTGTACTACTTTTTCGCACTGAAATTTTCACCCACGCAAAATTCTAAATATAATCTTAGTAAATAGGCCCTATAACTTATAGTTCAGTTGTTGTAAGTGCGTATGGCTTTGGTGTAATCTTAACTCGGTAGTACCTTGATTAACCGATAAACATTAGTCTCTACTATGTTCTCTGAAAACCTGTAGGGTAGAATTAAAGAGTATGGTTTTATATTTTCATCT
This sequence comes from Ascaphus truei, assembly GCF_040206685.1. Classification (NCBI taxonomy): domain Eukaryota; kingdom Metazoa; phylum Chordata; class Amphibia; order Anura; family Ascaphidae; genus Ascaphus; species Ascaphus truei. The sequence goes on from NC_134485.1 coordinate 350,266,292, forward strand.
ACAGTATAACATCATTTTCAGCATAGCTACAGGCATGTACAGTAGTTACAGTCCAGGCTGGCATGGAGTTACAGTCAGGGCTGGCATGGAGTCACAGTCAGGGCTGGCATGGAGTTACAGTCAGGGCTGGCATGGAGTTACAGTCAGGGCTGGCATGGAGTTACAGTCAGGGCTGGCATGGAGTTACAGTCAGGGCTGGCATGGAGTTACAGTCAGGGCTGGCATGGAGTTACTGTCAGGGCTGGCATGGAGTTACTGTCAGGGCTGGCATGGAGTTACAGTCAGGGCTGGCAAGGCGTTACAGTCGGGGCTGGCATGGTGTTACAGTCGGGGCTGGCATGGAGTCACAGTCTGGGCTGGCATGGAGTTACAGTCAGGGCTGGCATAGAGTTACAGTCAGGGCTGGCATGTAGTTACAGTCAGGGCTGGCATATAGTTACAGTCAGGGCTGGCATGGAGTTACAGTCAGGGCTGGCATGGAGTTACAGTCAGGGCTGGCATGGAGTTACAGTCAGGGCTGGCATGGAGTTACAGTCAGGGCTGGCATGGAGTTACAGTCAGGGCTGGCATGGAGTTTCAGTCAGGGCTGGCATGTAGTTACTGTCAGGGCTGGCATGGAGTTACAGTCAGGGCTGACATGGAGTTACAGTCAGGGCTGGCATGGAGTTACAGTCAGGGCTGGCATGGAGTTACAGTCAGGGCTGACATGGAGTTACAGTCAGGGCTGGCAAGGCGTTACAGTCAGGGCTGCTGAATTATACTTAGCAGTTTTTTAACCACCTGAAATTGTTTAATGAGCAGCATAAACACTCTTACAATATATTTTAAAATAAATACATTTCTCTGCTCCTTCATTCACAGGTTGTCTGGAGATGGAGCAGGTTCTGTCAGCATCTGTAAGTAGTACCCTGTACATTCGTTCAGCTGTTCATTGTACTTGTTGCACAAAACAGAGTTGACACATGGCTTTCTTTTGCAGCTGTGGTGAGCTCCACCACCGGAGGTGTATATGGAGGAGGAAGCTATGAAGGTGGCACTGGTAGTGGCCTTAACTATGGATCTGGATTCAGTTCAGGGAGTGGAAGTAGAGTGTTGAGTGGCAGCAGATTTAGCTCTGGAAGTGGCATGGGCTCTAATATTGGGTATGCCACTGGGGGAGTTCACAGCATTCCTGGTGGGTACGGTTCAGGAGGAAGTAGCAGTTCCACTGTTAATATCTCAAAAAAAACAACATCAACTATAAAAAAGCATTAAAAGCTATAACCTTTGACAAGAAACTTTCTGATTGGCAATGAAAGATCTTTCTGTCTTTACACTTCATATTTCTAAAAACAATATTCATGCTAGAAAACATTCCATTACACATATCATATAACCCCTTTAATTACTCACAATCAATTTGAACATTATTACACCAAACCTGCACATTTCATAAAACACAAACATATGCACAAAACAAACTCATATTAACTTCTTTTGATACATCTACTGTAGCCCTCACTTGTAATTCTCCTTATGTTGAAAGGCAGCAAACTATATAGGACCATATTTACTAAGTGGTGCTGTTCCACAAGACACCTTCCTGCACTGGAAGACACCAAACAGCCCATTCATTTTAATGGGTCAGAAGATGTCTTCTAGCATCGGAAGGTGTCTTGTGCCATATCACAACTTATTAAAATTGTAAACTTCGGCCATAATGCATTTAATTTTTAAATCTCCTGTCTATGCGTTGTGGCAGTCTGTGCAGCTACAGTATGCTTTACTGCTGCAAGGATGCTTACTGTACATTAGTCTGTGAGATTCGAGAAGGTGGTGCACTACATGAGCTATATTGCTATGTCAAATGTCGCAGTGATTAACACATATTGAACAATAATCTGAGAATAGGATGTGCCAACGCCAATAGAATAAAGTTTAATAACCCCAATGTAACAGCTTTCTGGTAAATAAGCTATTCAAATGACTGAGTTACTGTAAGTACTTTAACATTAAGGTGTATGTGAGAATTAGCCTAGGCATCTTACTTACTAATATCTGATGTCTGTACACACAGTATTTTTTTTTTAGAAATAGGTTCTAAAAGGGATGGGTGAAAATTACAAGAGCCTTTCTATTTGTACCTATTTGAAAAATGGAATACATAGGCGAAGATGACCAGTTATATAGAAAGCAGTGCTATCACCACATTCTGCATCATCCCAGCGTGGCACATAAGTATACAGTAGCTGCTTTGGGGTAAAATGCGTAACAAATATATTTTGGAAGATTTTCTGAAAACATTTAGTTTTGTTTTTTTTCGTGAAAGAAATTATGCTTCTGCTTTTCTGTTTTGCAAGTTCTACTATTTTGTCTCATAAATCTGCTAATAAAACAGCAATTATTGAATTCCTACTGTCTTTTTCTTATTCCTAACCATGATTGTAAAAACCATTCGCAATATACTTGTCCACTGATGTAAACTAGCTGACAGACTGATAAAATAAATACTAATGTTAGCTGTGATGCTGATTCACAAGAATTCCAAGTCACAGCACAACAGGAGTGGTGTCCAAATAAGTGCAAACTGCGCTTTTTAATAGATTATATGCAGAGAAAAAAACACTACGTGATACAACCACCCTTTGTCAGGTGCATAAACATATGTGACCCACAGCCTCCTTTATATACATATGTATGTCTTTATGTATATAGCACCATTAATGTACATAACGCTTCACAGCAGTAATACACGTGACAATCATATAAATAACAAATAATAGAAATAACAGATCATGGGAATAAGTGCTTCAGTCATAAAAGTAACATTTTGGAAGAAGAGTCCCTGCTCCAAAGAGCTTACAATCTAATTGGTAGGTAGAAAGGACGTACAGAGACAGTAGGAGGGGATACTGGTAAGTGCGTCTGCAAGGGGCCAAGGTTTATGTATCGTGTATAGTATTAGCCACGAAGCTACTTTCACGCTTCTTTAAGCAGTGTGTCTTAAGGTGGGTCTTAAAGGTGGATAGAGAGGGTGCTAGTCGGGTATTAAGGGGAAGGGCATTCCAGAGGTGTGGGGCAGTCCAGTGGTGTGGGGCAATTAGTGAGAAAGGTTTAAGGCGGGAGAGGGCTATAGATACAATGGGGGTAGAGAGAAGACATCCTTGACATATTAACAAATCTATCAAAGATACCAAGAGGGAAAACAAAACATTGAACGCTATAAAGTAGTCGTAAAAACGTAAAATATCTTCCATAAATTAATAGCACTGTGCCATAAATCATTTAATGCAGACACAATACAGCATTGGTATATATAAGATTAAGATTAAGGGCTTATTCTATAAAGTGTAAGAATGCTGATAACTAACCACACGGAAAACCCCGTTGGCTTCAATGGGGCTTTCCGTGTAGTAACACCAGATCAGCACTATGCATTTCATGGAACACCGCCCTAAGTGGTAGATCTATGAAGATGTGATAAATGGAATTGTACAAAAATTCAGGCTTTGGGCAACATAAACTAAATGGTGCTATGCCATAAGGTATTTTCTGGTGCTGGAAAACCGCTTACAGCTCATTCATCTATTCTGTATAGTGTCTGCTGGAGCGTGTCTAGTATAGTGTCTCCTATGTCTTATTGAATAGCACTGCTTAGTACATATGGGCCTAAATCTTTATGAAGACAAACTTTTTTGGCAGCACCTTACACGTGTCTGCTAGTTTCTACAGGAGACTAAATGAAAATGTGCTAAATAAATAGCAATAGTGATGCACCTGCTACGTGTGTGTGTGTGTGTGTGTGTGTGTGTGTGTGTGTGTGTGTGTGTGTGTGTGTGTGTGTGTGTGTGTGTGTGTGTGTGTGTGTGTGTGTGTGTGTGTGTGTGTGTGTGTGTGTGTACATATGTGTGAATTCATGTATGTATGTGTGACTTACAACAGCAGATACAATCTGTTGTTAGTGCCACTGACCCATAACTGTCAATTATCAATAGTCATACTTCTTGGTTTCAAAGCAGATTTTTTTGTTATGTAGTATCTTTTCAAACTACTGTCCTTCTCTCTCGAGCCCTGTTTTTGTCATCTTTGTGGCATTTTCATTATTGATATACTGTGCCATAAATTGCCACAATTAAGAGACTGATATAAATGCTCATCCGTGTACTAGAACCTGTTTGATAGCCTCAGACAAGCAGGGAATATAATGATAAATCTTCAGGATTTGCCACGTATAGCCCAGAAACCAAACAAAATGAACATTATCAATTACTTCATTGTTAAAAATGCTGAAAAGAATATAGGGAGTTATGTTTTGGTGGAGTACAGTGCTACATCCTAATATGAGAACTGTGGAGGGAACAGCCTATTTTCAATATTATAAAATAAGAAGTAGTAATGCATACTTTACCAAATTGAATTTAAAGAATACATGTCAAGCTACCACACTATGGGCCTCATGCAGTAAGCGGCTAAAATGCACTTTCGGCAGGAGTTTAAACTCGCCATGTTTTTTGGTGAGTTGCTCTCACAGTAAGTAGAAAGGCCCGAATACCTGCAAGAGCAACATTTCCAAACATGGCGAGTTGCCGGTGGCGAGACGATCTGCCTGCCGAGAAGGGCTCCCCTTGAGAGATCTGCCTGCAGCAGAGAGAGATCCGCCACTCTCTGCGCAAATCTCACGGAAATATTTTTTTTTTTAAATTAAAATGTTATTCATAGTGTAGATGTGCAGGGGGTCTCCGGAGCAGAACCGCGTTGGTTTCAGGTCCGGGGACCCCCTGCTTCCCGAGATACAGGCCCCGTTATAGGGTGCCGGTATCCCTCTGCTTTGAGATGTCCCGATCACGTGACCGTGGGATGCAAACAAAGCAGAGGGATACCGGCACCCCATAACAGGGCCTGTATCTCGGAAGCAGGGGGTCCCTGGGCCTAAAACCAATGCGGTTCTGCTCCGCAGACCCCTGCACATCTACACTAGTCTCAAAACACACATCAATAAACAATAATTCATTACCGTAGTGGCAATCCGCTATGGTAATGAAGCTGCATTAATGTCATTTTTATTAATACTGTTCAGGAGCAGGGGTCTCCTGAGCTGAATTGCATTGATTTCTGGCTTAGGAACCCCCTGCTTCTCAAGTTACAGGCCCCAGTATGGGGCATCGGGTGTCTCCGTCATTTTTATAGCGTCCACGTCGCATGACATGTGACATGTAAACAATGGGATACTGGCACCCGATGCCCCATATCTGGGCCTGTAACTCGTGAAACAGGGGGTCCCTGAGCCAGAAATCAAAGCGGTTCAGGTCAGGAGACCCACTGCTCCCGCACAATTTTATTAAAAAGACATTATAGCAGCTTCATTACTGGTTAGTGGCTATTCGCTAATGCAATGAAGGGGTTAAGGTACAATAGCATGTTTATTGGGGACAATTGCCCCCAATAAACATTGCAAAATACAACACACCCACCCCCTGTGCCCCTAACAAACCCTATACCCCCCTAACATACATAACATATCTTAATCTTTTGGGATGCACAGGCCGGCGGTGGTCCCGCAGGTGTCTGGGGGTCCCCGCTTGCCTGCAGCACCAATTCTGTGCCCCAAAAAAATAAATACTCTTAAATAAATACACACACACACACACCCCGCCCCCTAACACATACAATATAGTAATGGGCAAAATTACTATTATCCACATATGAATAATAGTGCATTTGCCCATTTGAAATACAATAAGAAATCAAATAAATACATCTTGCACTCACCCTTGCCAGGCTGCCACGATGAAGGCCGCTCTCATCCTAATCCCATCCATGCCCTCTGGTGCTGCAAAAAATACACAAGAATAAAAAGAGACAATCTAATGTCCCCAAACCCCTTAATCACCTTAGCGGTTAGTAACCGCTAGAGTAATTAAGGAGTTAACCCACCCTCCCCCACTACCCACCCGGGAGGCCTAACCACCCACCACTACCCACCCAGGAGCCCTAACCACCAATCCTTGGGCCCCCAGCCTCCTGTGGGAACCACCCAAGGGCCCCCAGACACCTGTGGGGATGACCCAGGGACCCCCAGACACCCGTGGGACCACCCGGGGACCCCATTGGGGCCCATAGTGACCCGCAGGGACAACCTGGAAGCCCACGGCACCTAGCAGGGACAACCTGGAAACCCTCAGACACCCGTGGGCACCCCCCGGGGTGCACTGTGGGGCCTGCGGACACACATCGGGACCACCGGGGACTACCATCGGCCTGGGGTATTAAGCCTGTATGTAAAATAATAAATCATGTTTGTATGGGGGGGCACAGGGTGTGGGTGGGTTATGTATTGTTTATTAAATATGGTAATGTTTATTGTGTTGCCAAGGAGGTGGGTAGTTTGGCTGTTCTGTGTAGTGTTTTTATTGTGGGAAAATTTTATTTATTTATTTATAAATTATTTTACCAGGAAGTAATCATCGTGGCAGCCTGGCAAGGGTGAGTGAAAGATGTATTTATTTTATTTATTCTGCTTATTTTAAATGGGCAAATGCACTATTATCCATATGTGGATAATAGTAATTTTGCCCATTACTGTAATGTATGTGTTAGGGGGAAGGGGAGGTGTATTTATTTAAAAGTATTTATGTATTTTCTATTTATTCTTTTTGGGCACAGAATTGGTACAGCAGGCAAGTGGGGACCCCCGGACACCCGTGGGGACCACCCAAGGGCCAAAATGTACTGTATTTTATGGAGGTTTAGGGGTTGTTGGGGGCACAGTGAGTGGGTACTGTATTTGATATGGTAATGTTTATTGAGGGCCTAAGAGGTGGGTAGTGGGGCTGTAGTGTGTATTGTTTTTATTATAGGTAGCGGGGGTGGGTGAAGGGGGTATTTGGCCCTTGGTGGGTGTTTAGGCCTTGCGGTGGGTGGCGGGGGGGTTAAGCCCTTCATTATCTTAGCGGTATTAACTTCTAATATATGAAGGGGTTAAGTCCACACACAAAAACCCCGCAAGGCCTAAACCCCCACCAAGGGCCAAATACCCCTTCACCCATACCGGCTACCCACAATAAGCCTGGCATGGGTGGTTAACCCCTTCCTTGCCTTAGCGGTTAGCCGCTAAGGTAAGGAAGTGGGCTGTAAATGCATTTTTCCTGCACCGGATTCATGTCGGGGGCCTCCAGTGCTGTATTAATGTGTATCAGCGCCGGAGACACCCGGCATCAATCTGAGGCAGGAAAAGGGCCTGGTTTTTTTTCTAAGTGCCGTCTCGCCGTTCACCCGCCACTTCTCCCCACCTTCTTGCCAACTTTTTGTGGCGGGACGGTTTTGAGAGAAATTCTCAATTCTAGAGTGGCGAAATGCTGTGAAAAGCTGATCAGGCTACTAGAATTGAGTGTGTTTGAAAAACTGGCGATCAGCGGCAAGTTTTGCTCTTATCAGCAGCTTCTCGGGGCTTACTGAATCGCAGTAGGCATTTTTTGCGAGAAGCTGGCGAAAAGTGGCTTTTCGGCGCTTACTGCATGAGGCCCTATATCGGGACCTGAATCTATTCTAGTGCATGTTACATGTATTATTGCTGTGAGTTTCTTCTCAAATTCCAAATAAAAATCTCATTGCCCCAGACACCTGCACTCTATGACAATGATGGTGCTTAGACACTAGTTTTTATATGAAAACAAGTGCACTGAATTCTGTTTCTAACAAGGGTGCTGTAAAATGTATTTGTTTATAAGATTTGCATGAGGATTTTCCTGTAGGATGAGCTCAGACTTCATTGCAATAAAAAACAGTCACTGCCTTGCAGCAATCTATCATAACTCTCATAAAAAGAAGTGGAGTAATGTAACCCAGGACATATTTGAAAACAAGAGAAATCTCTCAATGTATTATTTTTCTGGTAAGATATTTTATAAATCAATTAAACTTCAAATTGATTTCCTCTTTGCAGTAAGTAATAGTGTCATGTTTTATTTTTAACCACAGGCACTATTAATCTCTCTGCAGTATTTACATATAAGCAGCAGGTGTATTTCTTTTCCAAATACAGTTAAACGACAATGTTCTATAGTCTCTTTTGTGCAACTATGTGCAAAATCAGCTCTTGTTATTAAAACATGGAACACAAGATTGAGATGATACTGTGTTTTGTTTAAAGACTAAAATAGTACATTTTGAACCTCTTTAGTGCCAGTTAGGTATTGCTCTGCATATGGCAGCAAAGGGGTTAAACAAGGTAAATAAACATAATCAGGGTATTATATACATTATGACATGCACAATAGTACAACAATACAGTATGTAGCGCTGTTTGCCCCACCTTATGGGAAATGTGACGGCTACTGAGTGTGTGGTGCTTTACTTGTGGCTAACAGGAGGCCTGAACCTCCACTGCTGGGAGCACGGGGTGTACCTGATCCAACTGGTGACAGCGCCACCATCTGTGAGGGATCCTGGCAGTGCCGGATAACTCATTCACAGGACCCAATGCAAAAAGATCACACACTTGTATTTAATAACAGTTTACTGTACACAGGTAAATTTAGATATATCACTAACCCACATACAATATAGGCCTTGCACAGCCGTAGCCCCACCATGCCCTCCAACTGTAGTGTCTACCCCTGATGCGATTTCCCCAACATGCTGTGAGACAGCCCTGCCCACAGTAACTGAAAGAGTTATAGTTGGTGTACTTTGTGAGGTACCTGCCCAGGTGCTCTAGCACCCGAGTATGGCCGAAAAGCAAAGGTATCCACTGATCCAGCGACGTCGATGTCAGCGAAGCCTCCGCCTCTGCGTGGGGTGAACTCCGATAGGAGGGATTCACCTTTGATAGTCTGATAGTGCGGTGGTGGTCCTGCCCCAGACCAGAGTCTGCAAATCACCGTGCAGCATCTTCAAATGGCACTATACACTAACTGTATACAGCTACAGGGGAAATGTCCCTAGCTAGGGGTTTCCTTGTAGCAGCCACAATCTGATTAGGTGAGTGGACCTATCTTGGACCTAAATGGTTAATCTGGCCTAATCTGGGTGCCACTAATACCCAGACGCTACCTTACCTTTCTCTGTCCTGGCTCCAACTGACAGTCCCTCCAACTGTCAGAACTCCAACTGTCAGAATTTTAACTGCCATGCATCTCTCAGCCCTATTGGCTGCCTGGCAACATGTGGTCTGCAGCTCTTGAGGCTGCTGGGACTTGTAGTTCCCCTGCTGTGCTATACTTCTAATGGCCGCCGCTTGCGCTTGCTACTGCGCAACCCCCCCGCACTCTCCCCAGCCTCCGCTGCCTATGGAAAGGTAAGGGGACAAACAGGTACCCAGGGTGACCCAGGCTATAAGTACATACAACACTGATAGTTGCAGATTGATTAGAGGTTGGTTATCAATGTATCTGAATGATCAAAAATCATATACTATTTTGTGGTATTCTGCATCAGCTGCACTCTACCTGGGTGTTCTGGAAATAGAGCTTGTCGTCTGCAGCTGGTGCAGAATGCTGAGGTCAAGTTGCAAATTAACTTGACCCGTTCTTGCCACATGACACCTGTTCTCCGGTCTCTGCACTGGCTGCTTGTAAAATGGTGAATTTATTTCAAGACTGATTTGTTGATATTTAAAGCTCTACATCACAAGGGTCCAGCAATCTGAAAGAGCTTCTAGATCCCTTCACGCCCATTCGCTCCCTTCGATCTGCAGGTGAAGGACTCCTAACAGTTCCCAGAATCCCCTTGACTTCCTTTAGGGCCTGAGCTTTTAGCCATGCTGCTCCCACTCTTTGGAACAGTCTGCCCTCTCTGGGGGGGAGATCGAGGTGTAGCCTGGTTCTTTGTGTGTGTGAAGGTGAATAAAGTTTTTTTGTCTACAAACCGGAAGTCGCCTGGATCCTTGCCACTTGCAGTGGCGCCACATTGCCTCTCAAACGACTCTATATTCCTACGGCAGCACGCAGGAGCAGCGGAGCCAAGGAGAGAACAGACCCAGATCGGAGCAGCCTCGAGGTAAGGGTTTTTCCCTCCCAGCCCTGATCAACCCCAGTGGTCCACATTTCATCTCTCACAACCTGCTCCCCAATGGCCTCATTCATACCCACGGGTACAGAGACTATCCACCTGAGCGCATGACAGTTTCCATGATTTGCCCTCTCTGGAAATCTATAATATCAGGCTCAAGACCTACCTGTTTACTCAGGCATTTAATTAATGAACCACAACCTGTCCAGCAATTAATAGCAAAAGTACCGCCACCATCCTGTAATTTATCTTTCTTTGTATTTGGTCTCTCTTATAACCTTAAACAATTTTTTTTCCCTTTCTGTAACTGTGAAGTGCTTTGAGTCCTGTTGGGAGAAAAGCGCTATATAAATAAAGTTATTATTAGATTAGAAATCTACATTTCACTTACTGTAGTTACAAAGAAAGAGCAATTACAATAACATGCAATAACTGACTGAGGCAAATATTTACTAATTAGTGTTCTTCCATAATACACCTTCTTAGTAAACTCAGATCAGAATTAACATAAATGTGTTTAAAAATAAACTTTGTCAAAGTCTTACTCAGAGAGCAAATTTGACTTCAATGTTTGTGAAAATGTAGGGGAACATGGGCAAGCTTCACTCATGTTCACATAAAACACAACATTAAAAAGTGTACTTTTGTATGTGATTCAAACAAACTTTTAACAGTTTCCGAATGAAAAAAAACATTCCAATAAACTTTTGCAAAGGGAACTGGGACAGATTGAGACATCTCTACAAATGAACTGACGCCAGATTACTTGTGAGATCAAATGCATACAGGCTCATATTTACTAAGAAGTGCTATTTCATGGGACTCTGTCCGGCACCAGAAGACACTTTATGCCTCATTCAAATGAATTTGCTACAAATTGTCTTTTGTTGACAAAAGGTGTCTTAAGGCAGAATACCGATTAGTAAATATCCTTCTCAGTGCTTTAGTAAAAACTACAAAAGCATTATAGAGAATGGGGCTGAATTAATGATTCGTTGAGTAAACGTCCTGACTTTGAAGTAGGGGAGGCTGGTTTAAATCCCTGTGTCAGCTTCTTGTGACCTTGAGCATGTCTCGGTGCCTCAGGCACCCAAGACATAGATCGGAGGAGTATCGGGCAGGGACTGTGCCTGTTAATTCCACTGAGTACCAAATCCATATTGTAATTGTGAAGTACTTTGAGTACCATTGGGGGAAAAGCGCTACATTAAACAAAGTTATTATTATCACATCTGCACACAGACATACAAGTAAAATATAACATTAGAATTACATTTTTACTAAATTTGGATAGACTCCTCCTTTAAAGGCTCTGGGAAACGCATTTTGAGAGGTTAGAACTGTGCAATAAAGTGCAATAACCAAAAGGATGGCGCTGGGAAGTACTCCTACCTCATGCTTTTGCAAAGTGTATTGAAATGCATTAAAAATTGTATTAAATGGATTGACCGTTTCTTAACAACTCAACTTCCCTTTTTTCCGTGTATCTACAGCACTTCTCACATTTTCTGCACTAGGTGTTGGCTCTAGAGATGTGGGAACCTGTGCTGATACATTTTACAACAGTTCCTATTACTTTTTTAAAAAGATTCCCTGAGCAGATGCTTGAGCAGAGGTTATTGATTTTGCGGGTCAAAGAAATACCCCGGTAAAAATGTTGGTTAAATTTTTTTTTTAGTAACAGTGTAAGTGGCTGACTTACAGAGATTAAATCCCGCTTAAATTACAGATGTAGCTGTCTTAATTTTCCAATTTTTTTTAGGCATGCCTCGCAGGGGCAGACTGACCTGGAGGGCAATATGTCAAGTGCTCCATGTGCTGGTCTGATTTAAAAGATGGGTCTTGCAGCAGCCTGTAAGGGGATTTTCTTCTGATGAATTAAAAGAGAAACCTTCAGTTGCAGATTAGGGCAGTAAGGCTAGGTCCCCAGTGCCTGCTCTAGCTTGCGCTGAGGCATGCGTGCATGGACAAGAACCGCTCCTCAATGGGGCCAGGCCCACTAGCTCCCTTGGCCGCCGCATTGCACGACCAGTTTTGTGGCTACACCCCCCGCCGGTTCAGACAATGAGGGTGAACCTGCCGGGTGACGTCATGGCCGTGCCCCCGCCAGGCTCCTGTCATGCTCCCCCCCCTGTCTTTCCCCCTACAGCTCTGCATAGACCGGGGAACACAGCTACACGCGCCGCCAGCCTGGCAGGCACACGTGCAGCACCGACACCGGGGCCATAGCCCGAGGGTGCCAGTGAGCAGTCAGATCTCATGTTGCTCCTCAGGCCTTGAGCCTTCTGTGCTCCCTTACTTTGTGCTGTGCATCCCATCTTATTGGTCACCATGCAGTCAGTGCAGGTCAGTTTGTGCAATTCAATGTGTGTGAGTCTCTGCAGGTCAGTTTGTGCAGGTTTGTATAGCTCAGTGTGTGGGTCTGTGCAAGTCAGTTTTTGTGCTGGTCTGTGCAAATCAATGTGTGCCTGTCTGTGCAAATCAGTGTGTGCGTGTCTGTGCAGGTCAGTGTGTGCAGGTCTGTGCAAATCAGTGTGTGCGGGTCTGTGCAGGTCAGTGTGTGCGGGTTTGTGCAGGTGAGTATGTGCGGGTCTGTGCGGGTCTGTGCAAGTCAATGTGTGCGGGTCTGCACATGTCAGTGTCTTTGAGTCTGTGCAGGTCAGTGTGTGCGGATCTGTGTAGGCCAGTGTGCGTGAGCCGGTGCAGGTCAGTGTGTGCGACTCAGTGCAGGTCAGTGTGTGCGAGTCAGTTCAGGTCAGTGTGAGTCAGTGCAGGTCACTCTGTGCAGATCTGTGCAGGTCAGTGTGTGCGGGTTTGTGCAGGTCAGTGTCTTTGAGTCTGTGAAGGTGAGTGGGCCTCATTCTAGTAGCTTTGACGACTTTGCATCTATCTTGAACAGTTTTGCATGACCCCATCAAATGGTTTGTCATTTGTGTTATCACGGTATTCAGAAAGAATGTGAAACCATCTCAAATTGTGTGTTAGGAAAATGGCAATCAAGCTCAGCATCGCAGCAAAGTGATCTCAGATTTTATCTAAGTTCTCCCCCTGCGATCTTCTCGCAGTCTTAGCAGCACAGATAGAGACTCCTTTCCCTGCACATCTCTCACAGGCGATTGCAGCCTTTTTATTCAAATTTTAATACTAGTGTGGGGGAGCAGGGGGTCTCCAGAGCTCAACTGCATTAATTTCAGGTCCGGAGATACAGGCAGTGTATGGGGTGCAGGTATCTCCTATGCATTTAAATATCTCGGTCACGTGATGCAGAAGATTTAAACATTGCATGGGGATTCCGGCACCCTATAATGGGGCCTGTGACTCGGGAAGCAGGGAGTCCCCGGACCTGAAATCAATGTGGTTTAGCTCTGGAGAAACCCTGCTCTCGCACACTGGTATTCAAATGTAATTAAAAACAGCTTCATTACCTTAGCAGCTAGCCGCTAAGGCAATGAAGGGGTTAAACATGAATACCCTGTTTATTGGGGGAACAGGGATGTATAAATGGAGTAGTTGACCAAGGGTGGGTGGTTAGGCCTGCTTGGAGGTGTTAACCCGTTCACTACCATAGCTGTGGGACCCGCTATGGTATTGAAGGGGTTAACAATTTCTGCAAACCACCGAAGAGGGCTAACCACCCATCCTTGGGGCAACTACCCCCTTCACCCAATCCATCTACTCCCAAAAATCATTAAAAAACACAATAACCCTGCTACCCACCTCCTCTACCCCCAGCAACCTAGCTGATATATTGGCATTGCCCGGGATGTAATTTTCCCGCTCCCCCTCTCCGCTACCACCCCTTCACAGCTGCGTTCCTCCCTCGCATTAACATGTCCCTTCCCCCCCTCCTTTCACAGTTTGCCCCCCCCCCTTCACAGCTCCATTCCCCCCCCCCCTTCACAGCTCCAATTCCCCCCCCCCCCCCCTTGGTAAAGGGCTGTGAATGGGTGGGGGGCTGTGACTGGTTGGATGGGAGGCCGTGACTGGGTGGGAGGGAGGCCAGTCGGGTGGAGGGAGGCAGTGGGTGGGAGTAGGGGGAGGGAGGCAGTGGGTGGGGGTAGGGGGGAGGGAGGCAGTGGTTGGGGGGAGGGAGGCAGTGGGTGGAGGGAGGGAGGCAGTGGGTGGGGGGAGGGAGGAAGTGGGTGGGAGGATGGAGGGAGGCAGTGGGTGGGGGGGGAGTTGTGTGTGAATCTCTGCAGGTCAGTGTGTGTGGGCCTGTGCAGGTCAGTGTGTGCGGGTCTGTGCTGGTCAGTGTTTGTGAGTTTGTGCATGTCAGTATGTCCAGGTCTGTGCAGGTCAGTGTGTGCGGATCTTTTCAGGTCAGTATGTGCGGGTCTGTGCAGGTCATTCTTTGTGTTTGGGTTAATTTTCAGAAAGCGTCTGCAAGTCAATATGTGGGGAATGCATTTGGTGTGTGTATCTGGAAAGTGTGTACCATGTGTATATTATATGATTATTTGTTGTGTATATGATAAATGTATCAGGTGTGTGCTCGTGTTTTTAAGGTGCCTATATATAGTGTGGATATGTGTGGGCGCCTGTTGCCCCCTGCTAACTGGTCTGGTAGAATACATTCACCCCTAGTTAAAAATCTGCCCGCCAGTCCCTGCTGATTTTTTGCATCCGGTTAATCATAAATATGTTTCCATTTTCTACAGGCCTGCTGAATTGAAGCATACTGTATAAGTTACATATGTCTATCTGGAAAAGTGATGAACAAAGAAAAATAATTACTACAACCAGTTAACTTTCAAATGGACAAATTGTGAACAAATTAGTAGCTACAAATAGATGTGATTAGCCAGTGCAAACAAACATAGACGTATTGAAAAAACTAAATGCATATACTAGTAATAAATATTATTTGTAATAATGCAGACATCAATCAAATGTTTTTTTCTTGGGTGTGTGAAGCTCTAAATATGAAAACAAAAAATATATTTTTTAGTGAATTACATCATAAACAGTGTATTAATGTGAAGAAATCTCAATCTTTGCACTCACGTGGGTCCAGGAATAAAATCGCATTTTTTAATCTTTTAAAGCGGTTCAGTGGTGTCTTTCACTGCGGACTTTCACATCTCCGTACAGTCACTCAGCAACTCTGAAAGAAGAGCAACATAGTGTAACAAGTATATACAATGTATGGAAGTGGTATCAATAAGTTATCTCACTTGTAAGTTACAATCGAGCATTTGTACAAGAGACACCAGTGAGAGAGAACAAGGCGTGGAGATCTGTGCGGGGATCTCTGGATACTGTTGCAGTAGAAGCAAAATTTATACAAATGCTTGTTTGTAACTTCCAAAATGTTAGTGAGATAACTTCTTGATACCACTTCAATACATTGTATGTACTTGTTACATTATGTTACGCTTTTCTTTTCTTTGAGAGAGTTGCTGAGTGACTGTAGGAAGATCTACCGTGAACGTCAACACTGAACAACTTGAAAGATGAAAAACTGTGAGTTTATTCCTGGTCCCACGTGAGTGCAATGGTGGAGATTTCTTCCCATTCATACACTGTTTATGGATGTACTTCACTATATACATTTTCAGGTTTATTTTTTGCGCTCCAAGAAAAAACGTTTTATGTTTATCTGTTTAATGATTGCTTCATAATAATACAAATAATGAACAACCCCAAAACAAACAATTAGCCTCTAGTTTGGAGGACTAACTAACAAAATATTGTAAAACCCATTCAAAGCTTTTGTCATGGAAAAGTGAAAAGATTGACATTTTTTTTATAAATATAGTATGAAATACATTTTTCTTTTTTTATGGTTATAGTTGATGGTACCCCGAGTGCTTGAAGTGCTTATATCCCTTTTTTGTTATGATTTGATATTTTTTTTATGTAGCACCATCCCAAAGCAATATCTAATAATGCCCAGATGACTGAGCTCCATTAAATTAACATCAACTTATGCCTTAATGCATGGGTGCTTGACTCAGTCCTCAAGCCCTCCCCCCCCCCTCCGGCCCCTCAATAGGTCAGTTTCTTAACTATATCACAGCTTCAGCACGGGGGGCTCAATCAGAGGCTCAGTCGAAGACTGAAGCAAGGACTGATTGAGCCACTTCTGTTGAAGCATGAATATCCTCAAACCCTGACTTTCTGGGGGGGAGGTAGGGTTGAAGCTCTTGAGGATGGGAGTTGATCACACCTACTTTCATGTGTATCTTCAAAGCTCAATAATGTAACATAAGGGCTTGACCCCGCTGCCTACTACAGCGTCCGCTGTGGCGGACGCTGCACGCACCAGAGCCCTCCCCTCAATGGCGCCGGGCCCGCTGCGAGGGGGGGCCGCAGCGCTGAGGCGCGAGCTGCTCCTGCTCTCAATAGAATTGAGAGCAGGACTCGCGTCGAGCGATACGGCATGCCCCCCGGCGGTTCAGCCAATGAGGGCTAACCTGCCGGGTGACGTCATGGCCGCTCCCCCGTCACTCCCCCACCACGCCCCCCCCGGTCTCTCTTCCTGCAGCTCCCTGCAGACCAGGTAATCGGCTGCACGCGCCGCCAATCTCGCGGGCGCGCGTTGCAGCTGAGTTACCGGGGCCTTAGCCTTAGGTCTGTTGCTTGAGCGATCAGTGGCTTTTGGGATAGGGAGGGGGAGGTGCAATGGGGAGGTGTGGCGAAGGCGTTGTCATGATGTCACAAAGCTGGCTCGCCCTCATTGGCTGAGGTTTCATTTGGTTATCGTGCAACCGAAACAAAATAATTTGTCTGCTGGAAAACCTGCAGCGCCGTTGAGCTTCATCGCACGTGGTGTAGCGCACTCTATGGCCTGCCTCATAGAGGTACGTCCTTTGATGACGTGCTGTATGGAAGCGGCCTTAGATTCGCTTGGAGGTCATTGAGTTAACTAGAATGGACGTTATTTAAGTAATAATCACCAAAGAATAGGGCATTACTGGCCAATAATGCCCTGGCTGGAAGAATTGAAGGCCCGAGGCGAAGCCGAGTGACTTTAACCCAGCAAGGGCTTTATTGGCCAGTAATGCCCTGTTCTGAGGGGATTATTAATATTATAGGCTAAATGTAGACTTTATCATAAAATAATAGACACTTTTGTAAAGATATATAACTCAGAACTACGCTGATGCACCTGTGTAAGATAAAGAAGTAAAGTAGCAAATGAGAGGGGAGAGAGGTGGGGGGTTTTTGGGGGGGGAGGAAGAGAGGGAAGAGAGGGAGGAGAGAGGAGAGTGAGGGGAGAAGAGAGAGAGGTGACGGGGGAGAAGATAGAGAGGTGAGGGGGAGAAGAGAGAGATGAGGGTGTGAGAAGAGAGGTGAGGGGGTGAGGGATGAGGAGAGAGGCAAGGATGGAGGAGAAGAGATAGGTGAGGGAGGATTGAGAGAGGTGGAGGAGGGGAGAAGAGAGAAGAGGGGGGGAACGAGGTGAGGGAGCAAGGTGAGGGGGAGCAAGATGAGGGAGAGCGAGGTGAGGTGGTGGGAGGAGAGAGAGGTGAGGGAAGGCGAGAGAGGTGTAGGAGGGTTGGAAATAGAGAGGTTGAGGAGTGGGGGAAGAGAGAGAGAGACGTGAGGGGGAAGAGAGAGGGTTGAGGGGGGAGAGAGAATGGTGAGGGGGGAGACAGAGAGGTGGGGGGAGAGAGGTGAGGGGGGAGAGAGAGAGAGGTGAGGGGGAGAGAGAGGCGAGGGGGGAGAGAGAGAGATGTGAGGGGAGAGAGAGGTGAGGGGGGAGGGAGAGATGTGAGGGGGGGAGAGGTGGGTGAAGGGGAGAATGGGAAGAGAAGTTGGGGGACAGTGATTTTAACTACAAACTAAAAAAAAAAACAGATACAAATTACCTTAGCAGAAGCTATGCAAGTGGTGGAAGAAATATTACTTTGCTGCAAGTAACAAAGTTACTATTTGGGACCCTCCAGCTTCTGACAGCACTAGCAGCTGTGAGAGAGAGCCTCCATGTGCTGTGAGAAAGTCGTCTGCATGTGCTGTGAGAGTGAGCCTGCATGTGCTGTGAGAAAGTCATCTGCATGTGCTGTGAGAGAGAGCCTGCATGTGCTCTGAGAGAGAGCCTGTGTTGCCGTGCTGTGAGAGGAGAGGAACAGAGATGTCACGCTCCCCCTGCATCTCTGAAAGGTGAGTTGGCAAGTTGCCAAAAATTCCAGGCTTTACTGAATGAATAATGCCCGGAATTCTAACCAATCAGAGAGCAGGGATTTCAGTAATTCCCGGAATTTTACTGCTTTAGCCTATAATAATAATTATATGCAAAATAGATGTTCACACAAACAACACAGGTCAGTTAAGGTTAACATGACGTTTGCTTAGTCATACATAAAGGAGGCGCAACTCCCATCTAGACCTTGAAAGGAAGGTTTTGGAGAAGAGAGATAGTCTAGTTAACTAAAGTACTGAGTGACATATATCTGAGCAAACACTCCTTTATACAATATGTGCACGGCTAACTTAACATGATGATAAGCTCATGCTAAAGTGATTTACAACGCCCATTGTTTTTGCTTTGAATTAGTTTTGTGGATATGCATTAACCTCAGGGAAAATAATGTCTGTTACTGATCTAGATAACATCACGTTATGAGCCCTGAGTTACCGGAGCATGGTGGAACTGGCCCCAACAGCAGTTTGAGCATTGTGACTTTAATGGTGAAGTGTATTTCATATTCCCTATTCATTTATGTGAGTATTGGCAAAATTCAAAAATATTTGTGAAAATTGAGAATTAAAAGTGAAGTTGGAGTAAGATATTTGAAGTTATCAGGTTTTGGCAATGTTTTCTATCTTTTGGTTAAACATGGTCACTTTGAAACAGGCAAAACTGGTTCATTTTCCAATGTCAGCTTTCCTTATTCCCTCAGCCAAGTCACTTCAGGGGGTTATAAACTAAAGTCTCCAGCTTGCAAACTTGGGGTAAAACCAGTGCAAGAAGCAACACTATATTTATCAAATAGGGGGAATCCTTTGAAGCTGTGCGTTTTCTCTTTGATAGAGGGTTATTTCCTGGTTTATATCTGTGAACCTTCAATAAATAGAAACATTTAATCTTCTGTACCTTTAGTGCCAAAATTAGGTAATATGACCTACAAGGCAGAGAATCATTGGAGGTCTTTTATCAAATTCTCTGGAGTACAAAAGAGCAAAATAAACTACAATAAACATATTAAGCAAAAACATTCCCATTTAAATTATGTTAATGGTAGTGTTTTTGCACTAATTTTGCATCAGCTTTGCACAATTTGTGTAGAAGGCTTTGATAAATCCTGAAACAAAATTGTATGTCCAGTGCTGCGTACATTGTGAGCACTATGTAATAAAATATTATTATTATTATTATTATAATCTTGGCAAGTTCTTCTTCACCAGCCATAAAAGTCCAAAGTTCGCAGACCTGGGCAAAGTTTCACCCATCTCTATTTGGTTCAATAACTTTTATTAGCACTAGTAGAATAGTTTGTTTCACTTGTACAGTAAATGTGGAGACCAGTGGTTGAAGTGCAATAATACTATGTTTTATTTAGTAATCTAGAGGTTAACTACTTTTTAAATCTAAAAGACATGTCTGTTTTACAAATCAGGCATAACACTCATTGGCTGAACCGTTCATGTGGGTGCTGACATCACGCGGCAGTCGGGTTAAAAACATTTTTTCATTGACTTCAGATATTTTGGTTGCACCATCGCGCCTACTATAGGCGCATGTGATGAATTAAATAGATTTGTTTTGATGCAAATTCGTGTCGCTGTCTCCAGGACAAAAAGTGCGGCCTCACCCTGCAGCAACTTCATCCCATGAGAATCCTGCTGGATGGCCCCACTTCTTTCCAATAAGCACACACCTTAGGTGGTCCAACGGCAGTTTTATTGTACAGCAGCATAATCGTCCTCCAGCCCTGGAGCAGACCCTTGAAGCTCCAAGAGCCCTCCCAATCTCCTTAACCCTCTGATAGGGAAAAGGGTATCTCGCCGTCTCATAAGCAACAACCTCAGTTTGGTAGAGTGTCAGCTTTTAGGCCTGGGGGGGAAAGGCTTGTAACCCCGTCCCATAACAGGGCAGGTCTAGGTACTAACAGGCCTCACACCATATACATGTGACCCAGTCAGTACCCTACCCAGGTATGACACTCTAATTGCCGGTTTAGACCTGCCTCTGGATAAGAAACATACTGTAGGACCCATTCAGGCTGCAACGGCAGGCTAGGCCCTGCTCAGGAGTTTAACCCCAACACTGCCTGTTCCTATCAGGACTTATAGTGTTGAGGCCAGTAGAAGGCTATAGCCAGGGCACTTGGCTACATATACACACATATACAAACAAAGAGCCACAGACCAAAAAGAATAAATAATATATACTCAGAAATACAGGTGCTTGCAGACAGACAGGGAACACCAACCAGTCTAATAGATACACAAAAACATGAAGTCTGCAGCACACTCAATAGAAAAATAATTATTTAATCTCAATAAATCATCAGGCAATCACCAAAACTCCAGAGCAACGTACATTTGAGGCCACAAGGTCTTTTTTTCAAGCTCTGTGTTGTCAATGACGCAGGGACAGACTATATAGGCTGGAACACACATACAAAAGCATTAAAGTCATAATCACCAAACCTAAAACAGCTGTGTAACCTATATGGCTTGTCTGAACAGCACTACAGAGCATGCGCATTGGTCACAAATTAACATAATATCGTGTGGAACACACATAGAGAAGCATCAGTCATAATCACCAAACCTAAAACAGCTGTGTAACCTATGCTGCTTGTCTGAACAGCACTACAGAGCATGTGCATTGATCACAAATTAGCATAATTTCTGTGCCCAGGACATACTTGAAAACGAGAGGTAACTCTCAATGTATTACTTCCTGGTAAAATATTTTATAAATAAAATAAATAAATAATATAGGGTGGAACACACATAAAAAAACATCAGTATGTATTGCCATATACTGTAGCAAAAACAAGGGAGGGTAATACCATAACTTCTGCAGTCACAGCTATAAGAAACAATTGAACATGCATTCCATTTACTAACATATTCAGTTCACTACTTGTCCGGCAATGTTCTAGCTATTGTGTAACTACTGTATGAAAAAGGTCAATCCTGTTGTCCCTTGGTTATACTGCTAATAGCAATGAGTTAGAGCAGTTTTCAGCTATTAAAGTGGTTAAGCTTATGCACCTATGAATAACGGTTATTAAATTCCATAAGGAATTTATTATGCATACTAGAAAATTAGAATACAGTCACAAATAGATGAAAATCATTAACTGTAGCATATCACCTCATGAGATAAACGATTCACAACTCAAAGAGGCATGATGGGAATTTCACATCTATTTCTGCTCTGAACTCAGCACAGACCTGAGAGCTGAACATTACAATAATTCACCCTAATGGGAAAATGAAAATGTTTTAACTTCCATCCGTTGCCACTTTTTACTTCTTCAATATTAGTTAAAGTGGGTGTCCTGTGATTTACCAATTACAAATTGAATATTCTCCCCATTGATTAAGAATACAATATTCACTAAGCTTGGTTAAATCATGGCAAATAACATGATGTTGCCAAACACAGGAATGGATGCTTTTTTCCCTGAGGTAACACCCTAATTACAGCATATACAAAAATAACTGCTCTACTTGACCTCATCTGTGTTGCCTTAACGTCATGGTATTTCAGGCTAGTGCTATGCTATATTAAAATAGCATGATGTTATTAAAGTCTTGGTGCTACTCCTTTCCAGACACTGATATATAGGCGTTTGAAGAGAAGAGAAATCTTCTATATGAATACTGTATTTTACAGCCCTGTATGTATGTATGTATGTATATTGTAGTTTTATTTATATAGCACCAACCATGTACACAGCTCTTTACAACATTGCAATAGGAGGTAAATAATGACAAACAATGGGAATAAGTGCAACAGGTAAAATACAACATAAGGCTAAAGAAGACACTGCCCCAAAGAGCTTACAATCTAAGTGTTATGTTGGGAGGCTTAAAGACACATTATGAGTAAAAGTGCATTATTAGCAGAGCTGACAGGGGGAGGTTAAGTGCATCTGGAGTGTGTAGCAGAGGCGTAAAACGTTTAATGAGCTGCTTCTATTAGAGGTGGCTTGTCAGCTGGGCTTTGAATGTGGAAAGGAAAAGTGCTTGACAAATATTGAGTGGAAGAGCATTCCATAGGTGGGGAGAGATTAGGGGAAAGGGTTTAAGATGGAAGAGGGCTGTAGAGGTAAAAGGTGCAAAGATGAGACAACCTTGGGTAGAACGTAAGAGACACGTAGGTGTGTAATGAGAGAGTTGAGATATATAGCGGTGCAGAGGCATGTAGGGACAGATCCACAGAAGTATCTAGTTTTTGCGCTAATAACGTGACATTTATGAAATCGGAAAAATACATTATTTTTCCAAAGTTTAACGGATAACCTCCCCAAAAATTCCTGCAAAATGAAAATCCTTTAGTCTGCTCATTTGCATATTGCAAAAGCAGCGCTGGCTAGCTAACGTCGGGATAAGCGCTGTCATGGCGCTAACTGGCTCTCGTTAGCCATAGGTTAAGGAAGATACCAGGTATATATTGCAATGCAATGCAATATATCTCAAAAACAATAAACAAAGGGCACAAAATCTCTCTCTGTGTTCCTTTTTAACAATCCGCAAACTGATTTTTTAATCTGTTTGCAGATTGTAAAAAATTAATCAGAGAATGGATTGTTCTTTACCTCTGAAAGAAGAAAAAAATTCACAATTGCGGATTTCTATTTTGGAGAATGATCCGCGGAAATCCGCGAATCTAAGGAACCACAAGATCCGCCGGATCCAAATTCGCAAAAAACAATTAGCCCATTTCTGGTCACTGGACCTTATTATTCTGGTTGTTCAAGAAGTGGGTGGACAGCTCACTGAGACCAGACGGGACATTCTCAAGGTGGAGATCTCGATAGAGCAAGTGAATTCAGGCAGTGATACAGTGATGTTATTGGAGGAATTTAATTGAAAATCCGACTGGAGAAATTCAAAAGTGATCTGCTTCCCTTTAAAAATGTGAAATTATAAAATTGTTAATAACTAAAAAGATTCACATGTATATAATTGGCTGAGACTCGAAAGAAACCAAGAGGCAAGCCAAGATGAAAAGCACAGTTTACAATGGATCCCGCTATGACGGATTATGATGTGTACTCCAGTACAGAACGTCACAGTGGACACAGCCCGGCACCTTTTTTAGGACAACACCAAGCCCCACAGAAAAAAAGAGGATCAGGTGCGTGGAGGAGGAGGCTACAGGTATCCCCATCCACTTTAATCACAGACCAAAAATTGAATATGGACTCTTTGGTGATCAATCTGGCTCAGTATCAATTATATGACATTGAGTTATCAGTCCTTACATTAGGACCAACGTTTGTCCCTACAGTGAACTTTGATCATTTTAATATGGAAGTAGACCTTTTTAAGTTTAAAAGAAGTTTGAATCTTAAATCCTTTTCGTCTTCCAGATCCCTGGAAGTGAAGCGGGAAGCACCCATTATAGACAATTCGGATATGGGAAACATCGAGAAAGGATATGAGCTAAAGTCAACTTTTATCCCACCTTTTAAAAATCAGTTGGTCAGTACTTAAACGCACTTGGTTAGAACAGATATGGAAAGATATGCTAAGTATAAACATATAGTTCTTACAACATGAGTATGAGTGAGAACACTGCCTTTAATACCTTAGCAACTAACAAAAACATAATCATTAGGCTGCATCCATAGTGCAGGAGACGGCACGAGCTACATAGCATGCGCTGAAAACAAACACTAGGATGCCCAAACATTTGCATATAGTGAACGTGTGCTAGCACGTGCACATGCTTTATGGGAGACCGGCCCTTTGCGCTACAAACAAGTTTGTATTTCCCACGCGGTGGCCGGGCCACGTTAGCGGTTCGCCAGATGAAGGCGAATCAGCTCCGTGACGTCACTGCCTCGCCCCCCCCCCCCCCGACAAGCTTACCTGTCACTTCTGCCTGCAGGACAGGACATTTCTCCTGCTGCAGGTGAGCGTGCACTGCACCGAGGGGCGCAGAAGTGGGCGCAAACCACTATAGCCGAGGCCATAAAATGGCCAGTAAGGGAGGAGATTTGGTGGTATAGAACTATGCTGACTATAGGGAGGAGGCCATCATTCAACTTTAAGATACGGAATGAGATGAAAGAAATCCGGTGCTCAACAAGCAATTGTCCCATATGTAAATACAATTTTGTTTTTCTTCTGAGTACAAAAAACCTCCTTTTGCATAAATATATAAATCCAATACCATACAAAATAGCCTGGAGATTGGTGCCTTGTGTCTCCTGGGGGTAGTACACAAAAAAAGCCTTGCTGACACCTAAATGTATCTCTTAATAACACACAATATGCCAAATTGGCTGGATAATGGTATAAACAGAAACAACTCACTTCAGAGTCCTGTTGAATCCTCTAGGAGGTCCTGAGACGTGTGTAGCCATTGCACCTTTGGCTACTAACCTGCGCTACTCCTGGCAGTAAGCCCTGCTAGAACAAACATGGGGTTTTTCCCCTCCTTGATGCTGCACTGGAGTGACAGTGTTAGGCGATGACATCAGGCCTGAGCATGACCAATCATGGGACAGACCTGGTGCCCTCCTCCTAGCTGTACTTAAGGACAGTGCTGCCCCAAATTTAGTAGTGCCTCTCCCCACTGAGAGAGGCAGATTGCGCATAGGGAGCCTGAGATTGGGGCCTTCCCTGTTCCTCTTCCCCTTGGGGAGAGCGAGTGTGGACCTCCTATACCCTGACTCCTGATAGGGGAGTCGGGAAGAGCTAGGACAGCTGCAGGGTCCCTGACCTGTAGTGGTAGTGCATGGACCATCCTCAAGTTGACCATCCCAGAGACTGCAGTGGGCAGAGATCTGCCTTGTTCTTGTACTGCAGAGACCAAGAGAATAAACCGTTCCTGTTGTTGTACTCCTGCCTAGTGTGTGATCTTGCTGGGGGGGGTGATAGTTCTATTGTAGGAGATCATCTTCATCTATCTGGAGCCTACAGCAGATGGAAGCGCTGCACTGCTAGAGAACCATGTGGTAATGTACCCCAGAAACCTGATCCTGTGTCCCCCACTACCAACAGCGGACAGCTCAGCCCTCCTGTTACCAGCAGGTATCATGCACCACACGTTTAGTAATGGCCAAATCTCCCAGAGGGTGGGGGAAGCACCATTACACGTGCATCCGCTGAGTGGAAGTAACAGTAGCAGAAATAGTGGGGGGAAAATGGAGCACCATCCAATTCAATGAAATAAGGATCCAGAGGGGATCCTTATTTCATTGCATTGGATGGTGCTTTGTTTTTTTCACTATTTCTGCTCCTGTAACTTTCAGATACAAGATACTATCTGGCATTACACAGGGACCCCACTATTCATGGAATATCCTAAATGTCTGTAAATTATAATCTTCCCAAAATACATTAAAGCGCGATGAAACCAATAATAGTAGCTACATACTCCCTTAATCAGCCAATGTTGATATTTGTGGAATGCAGGAATCTGACTGGGACAAACTAAAACCATGCTCTGGTAGCTTCCTGGAGGAAATGCAGTCCTTTTTATAGGCAGGACACCAATTACCCAGATTGCCACTGTAGCTTCAGTGTGGACATAAGTGAGGAAAGATACCAGGGAACAACATGATTGTTGGAGCTTCAGTGTGGGTGGTGACAGCACCAAGGCCTCATAGCGAGACTGGTAAATACTAGTGTTATTGACTTTAATAAAGAAGGAAACAATGGAACCTGGTTTGGCAGGGTATTTCAGAAGTTCTGAAATTTGAGTTTGAGGATATGAAGGGCCATCCAGACAGAGATAGCTGATAGGCACTCCATAATTTTTGACTCGACTGTGGGTATAAAGTGAGGTGCAGATAAATATAGTTGTGTATTATCAGCATAAAGATGATAGGTGAATCCAAAGGAGTGAATGAGGTTACCCAGTGAGAGGGTATATAGAGAGGAGTAGGGGGCCTAAAACTGAGCCTTTGCATATACACCTACACACTGTTGCATAGAGGTTAAAGAGGAGTTGACATAAGAGACACTAAAGGAAAGGTGAGAGAGGTACAATAGGTGTAAAATCAGGAGATGGCTGTCCCACTGATGCCAAGAGACTGAATAATGTATAGGAGAAGAGGGTGATCAACAGCATCGAAATTGGAGGATAGGTCAAGAAGAATCAGAATCAGCAGAACATTCCAGAAAGCACATGAAAGGGGATAGAAGCAGGGGGTGAGCAGGGAATAGATCGGTTGGTAGTTTTGGAGTTTTTAGATATTACAGATGAGAGTGCTGGCAGTTGAGAGTGAGAGTAAGTGAAGATATGGCAGGGGCCAGGGTTTGGAAAAATGTCTCCAGCAGCAGAGAAGAAAGTGGGATAGAGACAGTAGGTGAGACGAGAAAGACTTACCGGAGTATATGCTCTTATGAAGAGAAAGGTAGAAGTGAGTGCAAAAAGCATTAGACTTCATGAGGGCAAATAAGGGGAGAGTGACGAAGAGAGGAAACGATGTGTATATAGTAAGGAGAGCAGTGAGGTAAATTATAGGAAGATAAAGGGGCCAATTCACTAAACTGTGATAAAATCAGTGCATTGATGAACGACTTTGCATTGATTTATCGCGCACTAAAACATGTTGGTAAAAATGGTATTCACTAAGAAAAAATCCAAGATTTCTAAAGTTCTATATTAAAAGCAGTATCAAATGACTTGTTTTTTTTCTATGTGTTATCGCGCTATAAATCCTAGCGATCAGTAACTGATTGAAACTGCAGCCTGGAAGAGCTGCACAGAGACACTGCATCTCCATGCTTGGCTCTTAGGCTAGGTCCACGGTGGTGACAGCGACGCACGCGCCGCACACCAATCACTCACCTCCATAATAGCAGGCCCAGTGTCTCCTTGCTTGTTGGCCCTCTTCGTGCTGTGGCACGTCAGCCAGCAGGGAATACAACTTGATTGTGTTCCTGTGTGGCGACCCATTCATGTGGTGTGCCAAGAGCCAATAGGAGGGCAGATCTCTTAGACGTGCAGCTTTTTAACAAACCAAAAATGACTTCATGCCAAAACACCTTCTGCCCAATTAATGCAGCCTTGAACAATTATGTTTCTTTTATGACGAGAGAATATTAGACTGGTGGTAAGATTGTGTCAGACAAGCATAGATAATTGCTGATGCCATTATTCGATGATTATACTTAATAACTTTCAGATGTTTCTGAGTTAGTATACTCCTTGAGAAAGCGCTGTTTAGCGTGCAATGTGTGGGAGGAGAATTCCCCTGTTTTGTCCTTTGTATGTCCTTTATGTTTTAATATGTAGTTCAATAAACTTTTTTATTTTTATACAGTACTTACCCGGGGAGTTGAAAAGTGCTTTTTTAATGCGTGGAGCTGCTCGTAGTTAAACATCGCCTCATTGTAACCAGATAGTGGAAGTCCTGTGTACTGAAGACTGCAGAGCTGCGTAGCGTCACTCCAATCGGAAGGCAGAATGTAGAGATAATGAAGGATTGGTTGAACAGCGAACCTAGGAAAAAAAGCACTTTTCATCTCCCCGGGTAAGTACTGTATAAAAATAAAAAAAATGGAAGTCATCGGACCACCATGTGCCCCAGACCAGACTGCGAGGCACCTAACTCAGTGGGTGGCTTCTGCCTGACAAGTGGCAGAGGTGCCAGGTTGGCGCATGCCCTTGTCAGAATCTGTATACACGCTTGTCCGGCTTAGATAGACTGGAAGCGCTCTGATAGGTTGGTAGGATTCTTCCCACACTCGTATTGGCTACCGTATTTCATGAATGAACTCTGAAATACTATAAGGATGCCTCAGCCAATTCGGACGAGAGATTCATGGAAGCACCTTCTAGAAGGGACTAGAAAAATCATCTCGATCCTCACAGACCACAAGAATTTGTTTTATATTGAAGGTGCTCATCGTCTCGGTTCCCGTCAGGCCCGCTGGACTTTGTTTTTTTCCAGATTCAATTATACCATTTCATACATTCCGGGTACCAAGAACGTTAAGGCCGATGCATTGTCTCGTCAGTTTGCCACAGAAGAGAAGTCCGAGGAGATCACTGAAAGCATTCTACCCTCGAAATACATTATTTCGTCTAATTCTTTCGATGTTCTGGATAAATTTTTGGAGGCTCAGTCACACGTTCCCGAGGGCCTGGAGGTACCAGATGGACTTCTATATGCCAACCCACAATTCCGCTGCAAAATCCTTAAATGGGGTCACTCTTCTAGATCGTCGGGTCATCCCGGCATAAAGAGGACTATGGATTTAATCAGGCGGACCTTCTGGTGGTCTAAGATGCTGAAGGACATTCGGGAGTTTACTACCTTGTGCCCTGTCTGTGCTCAAAATAAATCTGTCCGTCATAAGCCTTCTGGTCTGCTACATCACCTTCCTGTCCCGGGTCGACCCTGGACACACATCTCTATGGACTTTATTGTGGATCTTCCACCCTCTTAACGGAATGACAACAATTTTAGTCATCGTAGATCATTTTTCTAAACAGCCCCACTTCGTTCCCCTCAAGGCTCTATCTCATTCTGCCACACTCGCAGACGTTTTTGTCAGGGAAATTTTTTGTATTCATGGTATTCCTCTTTCTATCATTTTGGATCGTAGTACACAATTCATCTCAAAATTTTGGTGCGCTTTTTCTCAAAGGTTGGGCATTTCTCTTCTTTTTTCTTTCGGATACTGAGGAACCTTGCACTACTAATAGGGTTGGAGGCTTCTATGACTGGACACACACACAGCACCACACTGCTGCAGACTCCCCAGGAAGCTTTGGCACCACGCCCTGGCACTGTTGATCTCCAATCTGGTAGAACGTACGGGCCCGGGAAACGAAGGTAACGAAACAAAACACAAGACAGGTTTCAAATTCCTTTGTCTCAATTATTAAGCATAGGGTAAAGATTTTTATACAGAAAAAAGAAAGGTTTGGTTAGAGGCGTAACGTAGGTGTAACCTGGGCGTGATTTAGATTAGAGGAGTGATTTATGGGCAGGACATATTAGTGGAATGATCTCGGGCGTAATTGTCTTTTCACTGTCTGAAATACATAGCCTTTTCATTGTCTATGTTATCAAGAAACCTTGAATTTGTCTAGCAACTATGTGAGATGATCTGCCTCTCTCAGAGAAATATTCCATTGTTTACTGACCAAAACAGCAGGAAGCTGACAACACAAAAAGTATCTTATCAAGGAAAGAGGAAATGTATTTTGGAAGAAGCAGAATACATAAGAAATTATATTTCAGCAAAAGGCTGACTACATAATCTTAGCAGGCCATTACAGACAAAATGGATGGTTTAACACAAATGCAGCTTCTGGCCTTACCTACTGTCCCTAACAACTACAACCCATAAACTAATGGTCAGACCGAGAGGATGAACCAATCTCTGTAACAATATCTAAGATGCTTCAGCTCGGATTCACAGGATAACTGGGCAGAGTTGCTCCCATGGGCAGAGTTCGCTATTAACTCCCTCAGGAACGAGTCCACCCAAGAGTCGCCCTTTTTCATAAACTTCGGGTTTCATCCTAATTGTCTCCCCATTCCCACCCCCACCTCTGGAGTCTCTGCAGCAGATTCCAGGGTAACCGCTCTCCAAGATTCCTGGAAAAGGATACAATGGATATTACAGGAATCTGTCCAGAGACAGAAGAGACAGGCAGACCGTCTTCGTCAACAAGATGCAAGTATAAGCCAGGAGATAAGGTCTGGCTTTCCTCAAGGAATATCAGGCTGAAGACATCTACCCTGAAGCTAGCCCCAAGGTTCCTCAGCCCCTTCCCTATTTTCGAACAGGTAAACCCTGTGGCGTATCGCCTCCTCCCGTCCTCCATGAAGATCCCGGCGGTTTTCCATGTTTCCCTCTTAAAACCCTTCGTCCAAAGTTCTCACTTCCCTCATCACCATCACAGCCCCCCCTCCAGTCACATACAAGGACAACAAGAGTTCGAAATTCGCTCCATCATCTACTCCCGAGTCTCGAGAGGCAGACTCCAATTCCCGGTTCACTGGAAGGGATACGGACCGGAAGAGCGTTCCTGGGTCTGAAGGCAACAACTCCATGCCCTTGCCTTGCTCAGACGATTTATCCAAAGATTCCCCCATTCGTCCGGATTCTAATCCTCGAGGGGGGGGTACTGTAAAGAATATAGGGACACGTTCCACAAAACGTGTTCCCTCCTTGCTCACCTCGGGGGCCACAGCCGTTGCTACCTCGATCCTCCGTCCGGATCCTGCTCACACGGCGGCATCCGTCGTGACTTTCGAGATCCTCCAGGGCTTCGCGCGCCAGCCCACTGGCATTACAGGGCATGCGCGGACCCGCACCTCTATTGCTCTGTCTGCCACCATTGGTCCTGCCCCCGGCTATCACAGGACGTCGCGCCATGCACCCGAGCAGCGCACACGCCCTTGACCTTCCCCCCAGTCCTTGCTCCTATCCCTGTCTCACTGGGGACGCGCCTCCGCTCCTCCCCCTCTCCCATAGGTCTTTGCTGAGAATTTAGTTCCTGCCCCCACGCTTAGTCAGTGCTCAACACAATCCCTTGTAGCTCAGTGCTGTCTGGTCTTGTGCTTGGTTCTCGCTCTTGTCTTTTCAGTCTCCACGTTCATGATTTTTGATCGGCGGTAACGCAGACAGAGGCTAGAGGTGGAGAGAGACCCGACCAAGGAACATTTGGAAGCAGCTCTGGAGTGAGTGAGCGGAGCGAGCGAGATCTCGCAATACTCGGAGTGGAACACGTGACACGGAAGTGTGTGGCGGTCAGGGAGGACAGACGCCGGTACACGGAGTAGGACAATTTACAAACAAACTCCCAGCATCAGGTCCACATAACCAGATACTGTAGCAGTGGATCGGAGCGCAAACTGAGAGTGAGAGACTCAGTTTGCTTATAATCTCTCCAACTGCCCGTTTTAATACTCACAAAGTGTGAGTATATTACCTATATGGTTAAAGGTTTTTATATTTTAATAAAATTGTGTTACACTATATATGTCTTTTATCTATTTCCGCCCCCACATGGTATCCATCCTGAATTGAGAATGAATTCAAGTCAGAAGAGTGATCATGTAAAGTGTGAAATAATCCATCCAGACAGAAGAAACAACAGAGTTCCAGATCCCATTTATGTGGATAAATCCCTATATTTACCATCCAAGGGTGAGTGTATCTCTCACCATCTGTTCTGACGCTTATTGAGACATACTACCCTATGTTCTCACCGCCCCTTTCTCTTTACTTTGCGCCTAAGTTATTCTTACACACACACACACATAATATATATATATATATATATATATATATATATATATATATATATATATATATATATATATATATATATATATTTATTTATTTATTTTTTGAAAGGGGAACAAATACAACACAATATACAATATAATTATACTACTGTCATGTTATCACACAAAAGGATGGGTAGGCGGGACTTCTTTCCCAGGGAGCAGACTGCTTTCCATCCCTGCTCCCTGGTGACACGGTGTGAAGGGGAGGGAAGGGGTGGATAGATTTGCAGTTGTCATCAAAAAATGCAAGTCGGAGGCTTTTTTGACAACAGATTGGATTGGCAGAGTGAAACCACTTTTATAAAATCCATTTAGACATATTAACTGATCTCTCTTTAGCCTTTGATACTGTGGACCACCCTCTTCTCCTTCACATTCTCCATTCTCTTGGTATCCATAAGAGAGCTCTAGCCTGGATCTCTTCTTACCTTTCTCATCATACTTTCAGTATCTCATTTGCTTACACCTCCTCATTCTCTGTTTATCTCTCAGTGGGTGTAACCCAGGAGTCTGTCCTGGTATATCTTCTCTTTTCTCACTCTCTCTGGGTGACCTTATCACATCTATGCTGATTACACATAAATTTACTTTTCAACCCCTGACATAACACCTGCTGTACTGACCAAAATCTCTTAATGTCTCTGTTATATAATTCTGGATGGCCTCCACCAACTCAAACTTGGCATGTCAAAGACAAAGTTCCCCATACATACTGCCAAGCCTGGCCCTACTGTCCCCTTCTTTATTACTGTTGGTAAAACCATAATACACCCACTATCACAAGCACACTGCCAAAGTGTCATATATGATTCCTCCCTCACATTCTCCTCTCACATGAACAATATAACTAAAACCTGCTGTTTTTCCTCTGTAACATTGCAAAGAATGCCGTGCTCTACTGCTAAAACTCTTATGGAGGCTCTCATTCTCTCCCGTCTTGACTATTGTAACATTCTTCTCCCTGACCTTCTTGCCTTTCACCTCTCCCCTACACTTTTTATTAAACTCTGCTAATAGAATCACTTTACTCTCTTCTAAATTTGTCTCTGCGTCTCCTGCTGAAATCAAACTCCTGGCTTCCTATTAAATCCCATATTACTTACAAAATTCTCCTCCTCTCTTTTAAGGGCATACACTCTTTTGCTCCTCCTTATATCTCTGCCCTAATTTCTTACTATACACCTGCCTGACTCATGCATTCTACTTTTGTATCTAAAGCCCTCTACTGCCTAAAACCTCTCTCAATCACTGTCTCACACCTCTAGAATGCCCTTCAGCTCAATAGCACCATCTCTCTCCACTTTTAAGACCCATCTTAAAACACACATCCTTAATGAAGCATATGGGTAGCTCTGTTTGGCTTTTACAATACATCTCATATGCACTGACCTTGACCCCTTGCAGACACACATCAGAACATCTTCCTACTGTCTGTGTAAATTCTCCCCACTTACCACTTAGATTGTAAACTCCTTTTCCTAATGTAACTTTTATGTCTTTAAGCACTTGTTCCTATTATGTGTTAAATTATTATGTCACGTGTATTACATTGCTGTGAAGTAAAAATCCATGTACATGGATGGCGCTATATAAATAAAGATCTACATGCATATGCAATATCATCTTTTTCTTATTTACAGAAATTAGATTTCCAGAAACTGTGTTTATGTGCACATCAAAGGAAAGAGGCCATGTGCCCCTTTTCGTGGTCATCAGAAGACATGCTCTGATTTACATGAGTATGTTTGTACTGGCAAAAAAAAGCTGTGTGTGCTGTGCACGCGCATAGTAAGTGAAACTTCTTTGACTTTTGTCAGAGAAATTGACTTATAACGCGCGTGCTCGGCACACATGTGTCAGTCAGTGTATGTGTCAGCCAGATAGTATGTATGTGTGTCAGTCAGAGAGTATGTATGTGTGTCAGTCAGAGAGTATGTATGTGTGTCAGTCAGAGAGTATGTATGTGTGTCAGTCAGAGAGTATGTATTTGTGTCAGTCAGAGAGTATGTATGTGTGTTTGTGTATGTATGTGTGTCAGTCAGAGTATGTATGTGTGTCAGTCAGTGTGTATGTGTGTCAGTCAGTGTGTGCATGTGTGTCAGTCAGTGTGTGCATGTGTGTCAGTCAGTGTGTGCATGTGTGTCAGTCAGTGTGTGCATGTGTGTCAGTCAGTGTGTGCATGTGTGTCAGTCAGTGTGTTCATGTGTGTCAGTCAGTGTGTGCATGTGTATCAGTCAGTGTGTCAGTGTGTGCATGTGTGTCAGTCAGTGTGTGCATGTGTCAGTCAGTGGGTGCATGTGTGTCAGTCAGTGCGTGCATGTGTGTCAGTCAGTGCGTGCATGTGTGTCAGTCAGTGTGCGTGCGTATGTGTGTCAGTCAGTGTGCGTGCGTATCAGTCAGTGTGTGTCAGTCAGTGTGCGTGTGTCAGTCAGTGTGTGTGTGTGTATGTGTGTCAGTTAGTGTGTGTGTCAGTCAGTGTGTGTGTGTATGTGTGTGTGTCAGTCAGTGTATGTGTATGTGTGTCAGTCAGTGTGTGTGTATGTATGTCACACAGTGTGTGTGTGTGTGTGTGTGTGTGTATGTGTGTCAATCAGTGTGTGTGTGTGTGTGTATGTGTGTCAGTCAGTGTGTGTGTGTATGTGTGTCAGTCAGTGTGTGTGTGTGTGTGTGTGTCAGTCAGTGTGTGTGTGTGTATGTGTGTCAGTCAGTGTGTGTGTATGTGTGTCAGTCAGTGTGTGTGTGTGTGTGTGTGTGTGTGTGTGTGTGTGTGTGTGTGTGTGTGTGTGTGTATGTGTGTGTGTGTATGTGTGTCAGTCAGTGTGTGTGTGTGTGTGTGTGTGTGTGTGTGTGTGTATGTGTGTGTGTGTGTGTGTGTGTGTGTGTGTGTGTGTGTGTGTGTGTGTGTGTGTGTGTGTGTGTGTGTGTGTGTGTGTGTGTATGTGTGTCAGTCAGTGTGTGTGTGTGTGTGTGTGTGTGTGTGTGTGTGTGTGTGTGTATGTGTGTCAGTCAGTGTGTGTGTGTGTGTGTGTATGTGTGTCAGTCAGTGTGTGTGTGTATGTGTGTCAATCAGTGTGTGTGTGTATGTGTGTCAGTCAGTGTGTGTGTGTATGTGTGTCAGTCAGTGTGTGTGTATGTGTGTCAGTCAGTGTGTGTGTGTATGTGTGTCAGTCAGTGTGTGTGTATGTGTGTCAGTCAGTGTGTGTGTGTGTGTGTGTGTGTGTGTGTGTGTGTGTGTGTATGTGTGTCAGTCAGTGTGTGTGTGTGTGTGTGTGTGTGTGTGTGTGTGTGTGTGTGTGTGTGTGTGTGTGTGTGTGTGTGTGTGTGTGTGTGTGTGTGTGTGTGTGTGTGTGTGTGTGTGTGTGTGTGTATGTATATGTGTGTGTCTGTCAGTGTATGTGTGTCTCTCTTTCTGTGTCCTGCCCCCTCTCTCCTGACTCCCCCCACCCCAGGCAGAGCTGCGGACCGCTGCCTACCCCTTATAATTCATGTGCTGTTTAACCATTATACCCTACACCCTATTATTCATGTACTGTGTATTCATTGCACCAGTATAAAAGCCTTATGGAATCATGTGGTGATTATATGATACCCAGGAGGGGGATGGCGAAGAACCCACAGTAAGGTGGTGCGGGGTAGGGCAGTCAGTCACAAGAAAATGTGGTACAGAAGAGACATCATGTACGTATCAACATATTCAACTTTAACATTCATAAGGCCCTAAAGTAGCTGTTAAAAATAGAGAAAGATGTCACAGCCTACAGTTGGGATTGGTACCATTTAATTCTAGGTGGCAGGACTGCGAGGCCAGCTGGGCTAAGGATGCAAAAGCTAAGTAATTTAGGCCCCGGCTGTACCCCAAGAGATGATTGGAAGGCTATAGTTGCTGGCTCTGCCCAAATATCAGCAATGTGGATGTGGGGAACAGCTGTACGATTGGAACTTAGCAGCTATGGGTGTTTTTTTTACTAACCATGCTTAGTTATAGCATCCAAGGGAGGGGGATGGAGTGAACTACAACCCAGGCCGATGTAACAGTTGGACTTGTGTACCCATAGTAAGGAAGCCTCAATACACATGTATGCAGATGACACAATCCTGTATGCACACAGCCATAGCCTCTCTGACCTTCAACACATACTTCAGTCTGACTTTTTGAGACTCGAAAACTGGATTTCCCAAAACAAACTGTTTTTAAACACTGACAAGACTGTAACAATGGTATTTGGGACCAAGACTACATTTGTAAAGCTTCCAGTGACTGAGCTCCTGATTAGAACAAACGCTAAAACCACCCTAACACCTGTCACTAGTTTTAAATACCTGGGCTTATGGTTTGACTCCCACTTAACATTCGGGATGCACATTGATACCCTGACAACCAAGACCTATGCCAAACTAGGGGTACTTTACAGGAACAAATCCTCCCTAAGTCTCCTGGTCAGAAAGCGTATTGCACAGCAGATGCTAATGCCAATTATTGACTATGGAGACATAGTTTATGGCTCGGCTCCTCAAACCCACCTTAGCAAACTTGAAACCCTCTACAATTCAATTTGTCGTTTTGTTCTCCAATGCAACTACAACACACATCACTGCGAAATGCTCAAAGAACTAGATTGGTCATCACTAGAGTCTAGGCGCAAAGTTCACCTTTCCTGTCTCACCCTCAAATACTTTCTGGGCAAGCTACCCAGCTACCTGAACAAGCTCCTCACCCCTACCACATGCAGTACCTATCACCTGAGATCAGACTCCAAAAGACTATTCATGGTCCCAAGACTCAACAAAGTATCCGGACGTTTCTCCTTCTCCTTCCGTGCACCCCAAAACTGGAACAACCTACCAGAGACTCTCATATCCACCACCAGCTTAAGTTCTTTCAAATCTAAGGCTGTCTCACACTTTAATCTGGTCTGTAACTGTTTCATACGCTCATAATATATATTTTCTTTAACTGTGCATGCAATGTCTTGTATATAATGTATACCTTGTTCATTTATGTAACTGTATTTGTAACCATGTATTATTTTGTTTTACTCTGTGCCCAGGACATACTTGAAAACGAGAGGTAACTCTCAATGTATTACTTCCTGGTAAAATATTTATAAATAAATAAATAAATAGTTTGGGGATGGCCGGCAGTCTCTGTTTGTGGAAAATAAAGCTGTGACCTTTTATTACCCAAAACAACAGGGGGACTCTATTATTTTAAGGGGAGCGCTGTTGGGGGAGGGTGGACTGTGCAAAAACAGACCTAATATTGGCAACATAAGGGTGAGGGTAGGTATATGTGTGGGACCAGGTTTGATGATATGTTACTAGAGAGTACTAGGAGAAGTAAAGCAAGATAGAGATGGCAACAACGAGATTTATGGGTGTTTTTAGGTTGGTAGGCTCTTCAATGGGGGAAGAGGTGGGGTTCATGGCTAAAAAAACAATTACCTTGTAGTAGAGAAGATGGTGTGTACAAGTGGGAATTTATGGATGAAGTGGTGTGAGAGCTGGTAGTAGAAGTTAAAGAAATTATTAGGGAACAAGGAAGGGAATTAAGAGTTCAGATGTGAAGTGAACCCACAGCCAAAATTTATACTTTAGAGTCCAATGGAATAGGCAGCAAGCAGCAGACAAACAGGGACAAAGACAATAACCCTTGGGCAAGTCTAGGGTGTGGTAAAGAGAGTCCCTTAGTTTGAATGATGTGCAGTTAGGTTTGGTTCTGGGCTCCCACTCTATCTGCCTGGGCAATAAAAATTCCTGACTGGGATGACTTACTAATCAACACAGCGTGTGACTTAACCCTTTGCCCGCTGGTCTGCTGCTCTGTTGGTTTATGCATAAAGGGTGAAGAATTTGTGGGGACCGGTTACCCTCTAAGGCAGCACTGCTACTGCAAATCCAGGATGTAGGAAGGAGAGATAGCCCCTTAGATGCAACATCCTAATCATGTCACTGCCATTAGTACACCTTGGACCTAGGAGGGATTGCTCATTTAATTGTGCCAATTTAATTGTGACTTTTTAAGAGAAAAAGCCTTGAAATAGTCCCCAAAGTGCCTACGTTTAAAAATGCAAATTTTGTGTTTATTTTAAATCAGTGAAAGAACCCTGACCTTGATGTAATGCCTTTGGATGTGTCCCAGAACATCCCCTTTCCTGGTTACCGGGAGCAAAACAGACGCAGAGTGGAAGTTTAATTTTATGCACTTTCAAGTATCTAAGCACCCTAATGCCTCTTGTCTTCGGAATCCCAGTATCTGGAGTGATTGCCTTAGCACTTTTATTTAACTTATGTAGCCCCTTTTCCCCATAACTAAGGGAACTATCAGTGCTGCTGTCACCTGTTTGACTACCAGAAGGTCTGAGCCTCCGCCACTGGGAGCCTGTGGTATCACTTGTTCATCTTGGTGCAGCGCCTCCAACGGCGAGGGATCCCTTTGTAGTGGGAGGAGCCCCTCACCGGAACAATATACACAGTAATTACATGCAGATATATTATAACAGTATTTACTGAGCACATATAATACACGACAAGAATAACACGGTCATGCAAGGCCGCACCCACACAATAACACCTCCCTTGACACTTAACCCCTTAGTGTCCACAAACTAGTACCTCCCCAAAGAGCATGTTGGGATAGCACTACCCACAGTGTGTTTAGCCGTGGGTGCACGTGAGTAATACCTCCCTGGTCTCAGTCCAGACCAGGTCAACAAGTAAAGTACTCCGTGGATCTGCAACGTGGTTCCGCACCGCAATCTACCGTTCCTCTGCTTTGTTGATCCATAGGCAGATGCCTCTGGAGGGGCCTCCAGCTGGATTGTACCCCTTTAAAATAGTGTCTGATAATGTGGCCTTACTCTGATCACAGACTTCAGGCCGCACTACACCTTCAGGTGCAATGTCCTGTTGCTGATGTCCCTCACTGACACACTACTGGGGAAGGGTCCCTATTTAAGGCCTTTTCCTGCAGCATAAACAATCTACAGTGAGTCGGGGGATCTATCTTGGACCTGGGGGAAATCTGGCCTAGTCCAGTGGAGCACTGCTCCCTGGACATTACTTTCACCCTCTCTGTCCTTGTTCCGACTAATGTGGTGTCTCAGCGCGCCAAATGTAACTAACTCTCTCCTCCACACTTCCAGGAGCCCTATTGGTCATCCTGCAACACATGTCTAGCAGCCCCTGAGGCTGCTGGGACTTGTAGTCCCCTCACTAAGCCTATTCCTGATGGCCGTCACACTATCTAGCACTGCTCATGCGCGAGGCTTCAATGTGCATGCGCGACGGACTAAAAGATGGCGACTCCCTCTATTATGTACCACCGCAGAGCTCCGGTGACCCGATCACCCCCTCCCCCCACCCCCCCGGTAGCACACACACACAGCCGCAATCTTCCCCATGGAGCCATCCCTCTCGCACATCCCGGAGGTAAGAGGGGAACCTGGCTACACTTATATAATTACATTGTGAGGTACCTGTGATCTCTCTGCCATTAGTACTGGAGACAAATTATTGCAAAGCTTTCATTTAGCCCTTTCACAGCCAGGCCCTTTGGCAGTCTGAAGCAGACAGACCTACATTTTGTTGCACCTGCACAATAGTGTTCACTTTCCTCCTGCAGCTTTACCTACAGCCGATAACCACAAAAGCCACATTCAATCTGCTACACTGGAAATATAAGACCTTCTGCTCTCATGGCAACGCAGAATGTTTTTCCTTTGTTTTTAGGGCCTGGCTCAGCGGATACCCATAAATCAGTACAGTAGTACTAGAGGATACTATATCCAAGCCGGTTCAGCAAGGAATCAACCTTTATTCCAGAAAGTAATAAACCTGGCAGCATATGATAGTTTCAGATGTGTGTTTACCCTTTACTTGTTGGACGGTATTGCTTCACACAGCTCTGATGGTTATATGTATTGTGTCACAAACTGGAGCCTTGGTCCAAAACCAGTGCAAATTGCCTAATTTCCTACTTTGCCTGCCTGAGTTAATATATCAAGGTGCATTGCTCTATTTTTGTGCCCCAATTTGCGCCACACAGGTTTTGGGGAGTGATTATAGTAGGAGTTAAGGGAGAAGAGAGCCAGGGCAATGTTTTAATAAGATGGATCAAAAGGTGTGCCTATAACTGGTGCAGTTTTTCCCTCTCTGTGCACCTAACAAATGCACAAGGCTTAGGCGTCATCAGCCTCTGCTCTAAAAACATCTGCGCAAAATATAAGAAGTAAGATTGGAAAGATTCAGACATATGTCACTGCTCCCACATTAAGGACGCAGATGCAATTTCCCTTGAAAGTCTCCTCTGCAAGAATAACCATCTTCATTGCTGGGAAACTCTGCAATGCATTGCAAATATTTTCCAGCACATAAATGTTTAAGCGAAGTGCTCTCTTCGGTGTGGGCTTCATGCATTATTGGTGCACAACTGTTCAACTTATATTACTTTTGTTACATTTTCAATGGAAAAATGTAATAACATTTTGACCTTTTTGCATTGTGTGCACTGTAGTTTGTTCTCACATTTTTGCCATGTAATGAGGCTGTCTTTTTAAGCTTTGCTACTGTATGTTAAAAAGGTGGTTAACATTTTCAACACATTATTTACCTTCACCCTCCAAAACATAATTTGCCCTAGGCAAACAATGAAATGATAATTATGGTTTATTTCAAGACTGGTACAAACTAGTTGCATCCAGGGAATTGCATACTGTTTAGGAGGAGGTGTACACATTGTCGTCATTCCAAAAAATTGTCACAAATATTGTGGCTACGACTATCAACCGCATTAGAGGCCAAACATTTTAAATAATATTGAACAGAAGTTTTATCTCTAATGCATGAACTTGGGAATCTGTCATAAGTAGATTTTAACAGAGTTTAAAAATCTTCCAGAAAAGCTTCACATGCATTTCAATATTATATCATCTCAATGTAACCCATTTATTAAAGTGAGATTTAATGGATGCCTATACTGGTATAGGTGACTTGAAACACTCTGGGGCTTATGTATAAAGTGTTGCTAAAAGTAATGTTGACGTAAAAGTGACACACAGAAGGGTTACAAATGAATGCGTCTGGGTGCAGCAATGTATAAAACGGATTTTGATGTGTTATGTGGCACATGCGTCAATCCTTTTTTTTCACTAAGAACAAAATTACGATAAGGTTGGGGGTTTAAAGTGACGTTTGGAGGTTGTCACGGGAGACCAATGCTTTTAACACCAAAATACCCGGATCCTTTGACTGAGCAAAGCAAGAGATAAAATAAATTGTGATTTATTTACAGAATGAATATACACAGCTTGATTTACAATTACAACGAAAAATACACTTACTAGTTACGCTCTTAAGTCTGGTTACAGGATGAATCTTTCAATGCATGATGACTCTTGTTACATGATGGAACTCCTTCCCCATGGGCTGCAGGTTTTTTTTTTTGCACTAAACAGGCCTATACTTAACCCATGCAGCCAATCTACTCTGTGGGAATAATTCCTTCCCCCTATCATGGAGTTTCCACTACTTTTCAAACCTGGCAGAGGGGCTTCTCACTCTGCTCTGGGCATGTGCCAACTTTGCACCTTGGCCACTTAGCATATGAGGCCCGTCCCCTCTACCTTGCGCTGCTCAGTCTGGGCAGAGCAACCATTTGCCAGGGTGGCTTTGAAATTCTCTGCCTTGCTAACATAAGGTTTAACACCTCCATATTCAGGATCGCCTTTGAAGCTGTTGCTAACAAAAGGTTTAACACTCCCATATCCTGGACTGCCTTTGAAGCTTGGAGTAGCCACTCTGTCTCTGGCGTGTTAGATGAAAATCCCCAAATGCCTAACATGTTGGTACAATTAAAATAGGGAGACTTTAATTCATCCATTTTTTATATAACTCTATAAAAATTGCGCAACATGATAGTTCCTGATTTTACCCAAACAGTGCTCACAGCAAATCTCATGGTACTAGGAGCTTCCTAGCGAAAGTTAGCAAAAAGCCGCTGCTATGTTGCTAGGTTTTAAAACCATTTTTCCTTTTACACGCTTACACGAAAACACTGCCACAGTTATACACATAATCTTAAAAATGACTTTACTCTGGACCCCCCCCCCCCCACCCCCCATGGTTCTGGTTTTCGCGGGCATATACAAGGGGAACCTGAATGCAATTAATTCCCCTGCCCGGTCTTACTATTCTGGTCTGTGCTGAAGCAGGGAAATGTCCGCTGCTTAACACTCCTGGAATAATAAGACATACATATACAGTTTTATAAGAAGACACAGTGTTTCTGCCATGATTGGGTTGCAGAGCTGACAATCACAATTCCCCAATATGGCTCAGGGGCACTCAGCCGGGCCAAATACCTTTATTTACTGGCCTGGGTACCCCTTCACCGTCCCAGGGGTCATTGGTACAAATATGTGTAAAAAAAATTGCAAGCATGCGCCTCTTTTGTTCCCTAGAAATGTGTCAAAACTATCCATCAAATACTTTCTTGGCATAAAAGAAAAATGGAAGTAGGCATTTTGAACCTGCACCTGTATCAAAGTACTTTGCTCCAATGATGCCTTACGGAGTGTGAGTAGGAAGAGTTAAGGAAGACTTACATGACACACAGACTATAATGAGATGTATCATGCTCTGAATCTCTGTTAGTCATACTTTATCTTTTTTATTTGCACCAATAAATCCACAAGATCTGAAGCGGCATGAGTCTAAAATTCTAACATTCTGCACTAGATATAAGAAACTGTTCTTACATATGAAGCACTGTGCCAAAAACACAGTAAACATAAATTTGATGCAATACCACAATGTAGGCATATGAAAGACCAGTGCCATGACAAGGAAATATCACTAGAGATCTGAATGTGTAGGAATACCTGCAGTCATTTAGTATAACAGTGAATCTGTCAACTAGAGAAAAC
Organism: Ascaphus truei; assembly: GCF_040206685.1. Classification (NCBI taxonomy): domain Eukaryota; kingdom Metazoa; phylum Chordata; class Amphibia; order Anura; family Ascaphidae; genus Ascaphus; species Ascaphus truei. The sequence goes on from NC_134485.1 coordinate 350,308,602, forward strand.
AGGGCCCTATAAGAACTGTATAAAGTGGTTGCTAGGGTCTCTCTATATGTCCAGTTACAAAGTCACTATTTTTTTTGTTCTGAGAAAAGTGCCAATTATTATTATTATTATTTTACGTCCAATCGTTTGCTTTTCCATGTCCATTTTCTTTTTGAAGTGAAACTTCTTTGCTGGCACATTTACTTATTAAAATTTCATGGCACAAATCTCCTTCATGGCGACGGAAGTGTGTAGCGGAAGTGACGTCATTGTAGTTTGTTGGCTGGGAGTTGTACTTTGGGGGACGGATGTCAAGCGTCCAAAGGAAATAAGAAAGGAAGGCCCAAGTGACCAGCAACCCCTGCTATAGATGACAGGAACTGTAGTTCAGTCTCTGTAAGCTTTCCAGTCCCAGAAGTAACACATACAGACAGACAGATTGGAAGTACCATCATTCACCCAGCAGCCCAAGCCCGCTGCCAAGGGGTCACACTTGACTTCTCTCTCACATTCTCCTATCACATTCAAAACGTCTCTAAAACCTGTCGCTTTTTCCTCCGCAATATCACAAAGATACGCCCTTTCCTCTGTTGCTCGACTGCTAAAACTCTGACTCAGGCCCTCATTCTCTCCCGTCTCAACTACTGTAACCTCCTGCTGTCCGGCCTTCCTGCCTCTCACCTGTCTCCCCTACAATCTATCCTAAACGCTGCTGCCAGAATCACTCTACTCTTTCCTAGATCTGTCTCGGTGTCTCCACCTGCTGAAATCGCTCTCCTGGCTTCCTATCAAATCCTGTATCACACATGCAATTCTCCTCCTCACTTTTAAAGCTTTACACTCTTCTGCCCCTCCTTACATCTCATCCCTAATTTCTCGCTATGCACCATCCCGATTCTTGCGTTCTGCTCAAGGATGTCTTCTCTCTACCCCGTTATATCCAAAGCTCTCTCCCGCTTTAAACCTTTCTCACTGACTGCCCCACACCTCTGGAATGCCCTTCCCCTCAATACCCGACTAGCACCCTCTCTATCCACCTTTAAGACCCACCTTAAGACACACTTACTTAAAGAAGCATATGAGTAGCAGCGTAGATATTACTAGACACATGATACATAAAGCTTGGCCCCCTGCAGAAGCACTTACCAGAACTCCCTCCTACTGTCTCTGTACAATATAAATAACACAAAGCCCAGCACACACTGCCTATAGATAATAGAACAAATGAAAAGGGATAATGCCAAGAAGAAATGAAATGACATTTAATATGTAACGCAAACCACCTGTATAAGGCCTTGCCCCCGCTGACTACTGCAGCGCCTGCTGTGGCGGACGCTGCACGGACGAGAGCCCTCCCCTCAATGACGCCGGGCCCGCTGCGAGGGGGGGCCGCAGCGCCGTGGCACGAGTTGCTCCTGCTCTCAATAGAATTTAGAACAGGACTCGTGACAAGCGATAAGGCACGCCCCCTGGCGGTTCAGCCAATGAGGGTGAACCTGCCGGGTGACATCATGGCCGCGCCCCGTCATTCCCCTGCCACGCCCCCCCCCCCCCCGGTCTCTCTTCCTGCAGTGAGCTCCAGACCGGGGAATCGGCTGCACGTGCCGCCAATCTCGCGGGCGCGCGTTGCAGCGGAGTTACCGGGCATTAGCCTAAGAACCACATCCACTACATCAAAAATTGATAACATGCAATAATAAAACAGACAAAAACAGAGGGAATAATGGAGGGGGGAGAGGGCAGTGAATAAGGTACAAACACAGTAGGGTGAAGATAACACATAGGTGGGTGCAAACAATGGGGAAGCAGCAGGGGGCAACGTTTTGGGGAACACCCCTTCGTCAGGCCTGTTCCCCCCCCTCTCCAATAGAACAGAAGGGGTACCTCCCTGTCCCCCAGACCCACAATAAAAACGTCAAGTCCCACAAAGAGACTGAATAACCCCCACACAAACAGTTCAATGGGGTATTAGTGAACAACCATAATGGTGAGTGTATAGCAAAGTCAGAAGGAGCAGGATAAATGATGTGAGGCAAAAATTCAAGCCACAGGCAGTCTAGTGAAACTCAGCAATCCTGCTCCTGTCAGAAGCTGAGGGCATCAGAAGATTTTCCATTGGAAAGAGGGGGAACGGGCCTGACGAAGGGGTGTTCCCCGAAACGTTGCCCCCCTGCTGCTTCCCCATTGTTTGCACCCACCTATGTGTTGTCTTGACCCTACTGTGTTTGTACCTTATTCACTGCCCTCTCACCCCTCCATTATTCCCTCTGTTTTTGCCTGTTTTATTATTGCATGTTATCAATTTTTGATGTAGTGGATGTGGTTCTTATACTGGTGGTTTGTGTTACATATTAAATGTAATTTCATTTCTTCTTGGCATTATCCTTTTCATTTGTTCTTTTATCTATAGACCGTGTGTGCTGGGCTTTGTGTTATTTATATTGTATATTGGAGGTATTGGGTCCTCCGTAGTCCGTTGCACCCTGCAAAAATTATTTGGCCTTCTAGTGTGTGCTGTATATCATTGTTCTGTACTGTTTCTGTACGTTCCTCCTACATACCAATTCCTCGGAGCAGGGACTCCTCTTCCTAAATGTTACGTTTGTCTGAAGCACTTATTCCCATGACCTGTTATTTCTATTATATTATTTGTTATTTATATGATTACCACGTATATTACTACTGTGAAGCGCTATGTACATTACTGGCGCTATACAAATAAAGACATACAATACAATACAAACTTCTTTGGGTTTTGTCAATGAAATTGTGTTTTGATTTTCATGATTTACATTGAATTAAAGACTTTTGAGAGCAACGGCATTTAGGTACTTTACTATCCAAAATATATGTATCTTACTTTAGTTATTATAAGTCAATTACATCATCACAAATACAATTTCTGTGACAAAACAGTGACAAAAGACAAAGGAGTCTCACTTACAATGCGCGTGCAAAGCACACACTTTTTTTTAATATCCTTTTAAGTGTGATAGAATATGTACTTTTGACACTCTGCACTCTATAAACATATGTAGATAAGACAGGCTAGTGGGACAAGAACTTGCATTATTTACACACACCCTTTCCTCACAGCATTTCAGGCCATCAGACACACCTTGCTTTGTGGATATCCTGGCACTGCTTCTGCTTACTTCTTAGCAGGAGGGGGAAGAGGGTGAGGGGTATGTATCAGTCTCCCAGATACAAAGATGGAGCAGAACAAATTGCCCCAGATTTATTAAAGTTAAAAGACCCATAAAATACAATGGCTTTTTTGTGATGATAAATATGGTGCCGGTTTTTGCCCCAGTTTTATCCTAGTTGGGCAGCAGGTAGACAGATGCATGACCCCCTTTGGCTGTAATCACATCCCACATTGTAAGCAGACCCAGCACTGCTCCTAGTTCAGCAGTAGTGTACAGTGGCGGCCGCCTTTAACCTCCTGTGGCCGCCACAGCGGGATTTTTAAAAACGCGGGCAGATGCGGCATTTTTTCGCTGTTTTCCGGTGCCGCGGGCGCTTTCAATGTTAAGCACCATTAGCGCTTGTCTGATGATGCGGCCGACGTGCGGAAAACCCCGACACAAATTGAAAACATCCCCGCATATTTACGGGTAAGTAGGAGGATAGGAGGGGCCGCAGCAGTACGTATGTTTGTCTACATTAATGCCCTGAAATGCACCCAGACTATTCACTGATCCTTCTTGCTCCTCAGCAAGATTTGTGTTTGCAAAGAAATGTCAATAGCCATCTTTTTTTAAACTATAGGAATATGACTTTATGCCATTAAATTTTAATCCATCTTCTTGCAACCGCAATCCTAATCCCTAGTGTCTTTCGCGACGGATGGTTTTGCAGTAAATTTGATATTCCAGCAGCATTGAAGACTTTATGCCCTCTCAACCAAAAGTGTGGTGTGCAATCCTGGAAGAATAAAACACAGCCGCGGCAGTTCTGTGGTGAAAGAAATTTTATTGAAGATACTTCACACTTGCACACCACACAAAAAATCCCTCCCTGCAAAGTCAGAAGACTTCCACCAATTTACACAGATCTGCTAATAAAGGTTGGAAACTACAACAGAATATTTCCCTTTACTAGGTCTTTTACAGATGCAGGTACAACTTTTAGTAAAAGGCATTATTAGCTCTTTCACACCAGCCTTAGCTGCCTGGCAGCTGAAATTATATCAGGAACTTCATAATCTCTTGAGGTGAGTAACAATAGCACCGTATATCTCTATAGATACATACAACTACTGAGAGTCTCTCTGCAACAGGGGAGGAAAAAATCCACCCGGAAATACTGCTAAATTTAATTATTTTGGAATCCAGGCAGGAGATCTATGGGGTGCTCTGAGCAAGGTTAGTTGCAGAGATTACTAGGAAATTGTTATGAGATTGTTCCAGAAATGCCTCTGGTTTATGTGTGAAACTGGACACCAAGCATGTTGCAATCATCAGGCAGCCCCAATGCTGCTACTGACATACTCAAGGAGGAGCAAAATGAAAAGGGCAGTGGGAAGGAGCAAAGTGAAACATAGGAAGGAGAGGCATAGAGAGAAAGGCACAACTTTTTTTTTGACAGCTTCAGCAACCAACCATATCCCCCAAATCAAAATGATAAAGGAAAACAGGTTGAACTATCATACATGTCCTTGACGAGACTAAACCCTTTTTCTGTTGGAATTAATGCAAGCGAGGTACTTCAAGCAAAAAAAGGGTTTAAAGCCTCATACTTTCTATGTCCTATAGAAATGATTCTCCTATATCAGTTATGTGGAAGATATGGCTACTGCTGCTGCTGTCATGGAATAGGAGACACCCTTTGTTGAGGGGCTTGGAGGGTTTCTTAGTGTCTCATGCTGCTTCGGCTGGATGAAGTGGTTGTCACAGAGTAAGATTTCACACCGCTGGATCCGCCACCGCTGCCAAACTTCATTGAGCCACCTCCCATCCCACCACTACCAAAGCTCATGGAATTGCCACCTCCATAGGAACTGCCACCTCCATAGGAACTTCCACCTCCATAGCTACCATATCCACCTCCACCTCCGGAACTAGAGTTCACCACAGCTGTAAGAGGGAGAAAAAAGAGGTTAGCATGCCATCTACTAGATACCCAGAGCCACCCTCACACCCCTTCCTAGTACATTACTGTTACACAGATACACCGAAAGGCACTGGCAAGTAGGTTGTGATACTTACATACACTGACAGCACCAACTGTCTCACCAGACAGCCTGCAAAAAAAGAAATGGATGTCAGACCTGATGTGAAAAGCAGATGATGAATATTAGCTTATTACTATCTGGCATCATGAGTTGCCAATACAATTAGGAGTAAATACAATATTATCTAATCGATACTGCTGCAGTATGGGATATGTCCAGTTTCAAAGACTTATGGCTCATTGAGTTAACCTCTCCATCCTAATGGTAAACATTTTTTAAGTCTGTCTGTCTCACTACAGGGCAATATAATAAGACAGGAAGGATTGTTGGAACATTGCAGAAATGGCTTAAGCTACAGAGTAAAATGTTAACACAGAAAGAGGGAACTCATGGCAAACTAATCATGTCTATTCAACTATTTTTGTACACAAAAGAAATTAGTATGACAGCATGTTACATCATAAGTAACAGGATTATTAAATATATGTTCTCTTTAATTATTAAATAACTAGTCAAAGTGTCCCCCCATTCCACCTCACCTGCTCTCCTCTCCCTCCAGCAGTTTCCTGTAAGTGGCAATCTCAATATCCAGAGCCAGCTTGACATTCATCAGCTCCTGGTATTCACGCAGCTGGCGAGCCATGTCCTGCTTGGCCTTTTGTAGAGCAGCCTCCAGTTCAGTCATCTTCTCCCGGGCATCTTTCAGTGCCATTTCCCCACGCTCCTCAGCTTCAGCGATGGAAGCTTCTAGCTTAGCACGCTACAGAAAACACAGCAAGTTTCAAGTTTTTAGAGAGAATGGAAGTGCATTGATCTAGCAGTGTAATTCTTCCTGCAGAGATTATATATATTTGTCCCAATCCCTACTCTTACCATGGTTTAGTTTTTAACACAAACTAAATTGTCTATGTCTCAGCATCATTTATGTTAATCTCTATAGCGGTGGTGCAACCTTTTTATGGTTAAGGAACCCAATAATTACATTGTGAAATTCTGCAGAACCTCAACCCTCGCTAATAGTGTCTGAGATCAGATGCTTTGTAAATTCATCTGTATTTGGTACAATTTTCAAATGACCGGAAAATTGCACGAAACCTATAAGGGATGCTGGGGTGGGGGTGGGGGTGAGGGGGGTGGGGGGGACTGCCCTATAGTGAAGCTACAATGTTACCTGCCAAGTATTATTATGTTATCTACTATAAATAGTATGTACATAGCTGGCAAGGACAAATAATTTCCTGCTGGTTTGTCACTCATGGAACAACAAATGTATCACGTTTGGTCTCTAGAGTGTACCAAAATGGATAAAACTATTACTAGAAATCACTCAGCAGAAGGGATGTTATATGTTATGTATGTATTGACAGCAGCACAACACGCAGCAAACAGGTGGAATAGGCAGCCCAAGTTGTTCATTGTAACTGTTGATAAAAGGTTCTATTGCATGCATTATTTAGGTGTAACAGCTGATCACACTATAATTCATGTCTCCCCACCCTGCCCTCAAACCAAATTTTTCAAAGGAAACTGAATCATAAGTAATCCTGATATGTCTGTCGCTTGCTTTATGTTCCTTCAGGGCAACATTAGAGCTACTGTAATTGCACCTACTGTAAAGTATTTATCATACTTGCAAGAAGACGTTGAAGTATCCTAGTATTTTAGGCAGCGTATTAGCCTGTACCAAGAGGTTCATTTTAACATGTTTTTAAGGTGTTGGGCCAAAACCAGACAGATTAAAATTTTCTCTTACTACAACATGTAGATGCAGCAGGTAGAGCAACATTTCAAAGGCTAGGTCACCGCTGCAGCCGGAGCGTGCGGATCCACGCACGCGCCTCCCACCAGCCCCTTACCTGCTCCCTAGATGTCCCCAGTCCCTCCCTTGCTCACTGCGCACTGTGACGCGTCAGCCAGCAGGGGAAACAGGATTATGTTCCCATGCAGTGACACGTCACGTGGTGTAGCAGGGAGCCAATAAGCCAATCAGAAACACTGATGGGTGGAGAGACAGACACTGGGGGGGGGAGAGCGGCACAAGGGGTAGAGAGAAAGACTGACAGGAGGGAAAAGTGGCACATGGGGAGATGCCAAATATCTATAACTTACTTTTTCACAGCACCTTACAGCCACGGGGGAGATGAGGGTGGCACGGGAGATAGGGATGGCCCCCCCGTCATGGCCATGCCCCCCGTCTTGGCCACGTCCCTCCCACCCGCGACTAAAAAAAAGCTCCCTTCAGACCGCAGATCGCAATGAAGTGCCTTGCACGCACCGTAAGGACGCAAGGTGGGCACGCCGGCACGTGCAGCGGAGCCTTAGGAGATTAGTGTAGCATCCAAGCAACAAGTACAACCCAGAGGTGACCTAACTGCTTGAAAATGAGAGTGCAAGTGGTGTATGGCGGCATTATCCCTTACGCAATTTCTACATGTCGCCCTCCTCACAGCTTCCTTGAATTGCCTTGTTCTGAGTTTATGATGAATATTCCCCATTTCTTGGTAGACCCTTAAAGCAGGCTACTAATGCACAGGGAAAGATTGGAGACAGAATCTTACCTGTCCCTTCACATTCTCAATCTCAGCCTGCAGTCTCTGGATAGCGCGATTCATTTCAGAGATCTCAGACTTTGTGTTACGCAGGTCATCACCATGCCGGCCTGCAGTGCTCTGCAGCTCCTGGAACTGTAGGAGAAAGCAAAATGTGATCATATTTGGCAACCCTCATATTTTCCAAATGAGCTACCTAATTTCAATAAGACATACATATATGCTCAAAGTCATGTAAATCTTAATCTTAAGTAAGAAGGTCGTGCAATGTCTAAAAGTGCATCACTCTGCATGTCATTCCAGCAGCGGGCAGTGGAAGGAGCAGGTATTATTTTCCACTTACCTTATTCTGGTACGCAGACTCAGCCTCAGCACGACTCTTGTTGGCAATATCTTCATACTGAGCCTTGACTTCAGCAATAATGCTGTTCAGGTCCAGAGCTCTGTTGTTATCCATGGAGAGGACGACAGAGGTGTCAGAAACCTGTGCCTGCATCTCACGCAACTCCTAAAGAAAACAAAGTGTCAAATCAGAACATAACTACTGCAACACACGGGTACTACTTAATGCACATTAAGGGCTCTATACGTGTACTACTTAATGCACATTAAGGGCTCTATACGTGTACTACTTGATGCACATTAAGGGCTCTATACGTGTACTACTTAATGCACATTAAGGGCTCTATGAATAAAATTAAAGAAAATTGCATTTTGATGCACTGTCTGTTTTTTTGTAGCAGAGTTGTGGCATATTTAAGAACAATTTCATACATCTGATACAGAATTTTAGACTTTCTCCACTTCAGATCTGGAGGATTTTATTTAGGTAAATAAAAGGGGGAAACAATGGAGCACAGAGACGCATGATACTTCTCATTATAATATGTGCACGATGTAACACCTCCCCAAATCCTCCTACTAACACTCCCCAAAGTGCAAGCTAGGATAGATGGGGCAAAATGCTTTGATACATAGCTGCAAGATGAAAATGCCCTGGTTTTGCATCAAAATGGACTTGTTTTATAGACCTCCAGACTGTGACGGTGACCGATACATATTGTGGGAGTGAGTGACACACAACACTAGTGCTGTGTCTTTATACTTTGTACTTCCCCAATGATTCCTGGAAATAGTGAATAACTTACTGCCTCATACAGAGCCCTCAGGAAGTTGATCTCATCTGTGAGAGCATCCACTTTGGCCTCCAGCTCCACCTTGTTCATGTATGCAGCATCCACATCCTACAAGGTGTGGGGGAATAGCGTTAATACAGCATTTCATTGATCAATGTATCTCCTATCTACAAAAATAGAGTTTACAGTGATTCTATTGTCTCTGTTGTTCTACAGTGTCTATAATAGACTGTAATTAGATTTCACAGGTTTATCTTTATAAGTGTACTCGCCTTCTTAAGCACCACAAATTCGTTCTCAGCTGCCGTGCGTTTGTTAATTTCATCCTCATACCTGCAGGGTGCAGAGGGGGGTGGAGGAGTAGAGACACAGCTTGTGAGTACATTTGGCAGGAACCACAAACCCCTATTGTGCTGATTTGATTCATTGTTATATAATCTACTCAGGAAACCACACAGCCAGGTATTTTTCTTCTCTTCTTTCCTGCTCCATTTACTGAACTCTCTTTTTCTGTGCCACAGTAGATTGACTGAAACACTAAGCATTCCAGCACTACAGAGGTCAACCCCACCTTGCTGTAGTTGCACTTATAGTGCCCCAAGCAAATCTACTGTGCTTTCAATGTAAACTCTATAGCGTTCTTTGAAACCTTATCTCTCATAGAAGACGCAGCAAAGCCTCCCTGGAAAGGTAAAGGTTAGTTTGTAGGCTGGTATATTGTGTATCAAGGGAGCTTTCATTTTAAATCTTGGCAGTAAATAGTGTTTGTCTCTTAACTCGTGCTACCAGCAATACCTGTGCTGCTAAAAAGGAAGTCTGCAAACCGTGTATTTTACATTGGTATTAGTGTATGTCTAGGCACATACTGTACATGTATACTTCTGTTTGTCTGTGTGCACTTAGGTGTTCCTGGATGTTTTTTATGAGAAAGTGCTTGCGTGCAATGTGTATACCCAATACAGTGTGCACAGGGTATGTTCATACATGTACACTTATGTATATAGTATGTAAATAAAATATGTATATGTTTTTGGTATGTGCCTATATACACCTATGTGCATGCATTTCTTCATGTGAAGGTGTGCGTGTGTGTGCATGTGTGTGCATGTACATTGTTGTACAAGGAGGGTATGTGAGTATAGTAGAGAGACAGTGACGGTTTCGTTCAACTGATCTTTGCTATGTAGCTTTGCCAAGCCCCTTTGTTCCTACAGTACTGGACCTCTAAAATTCACCTGGTGTAGATTACCTGCTATTGACTTTCCTGTAAGGGACACACCCAAGGTTTATCTACAGTGTTTGCTTTAGTGCCTGTCAGCGTATCCTTAGCCAAGTCAGAAGGTTTTTGCAAAACCTCCCCATCACCCTCCTCTTTCCAGCTCTCTTCTGTCCCATAAGGGTGTGGCAGTTGCCCCACAGAATGGGCTTTATAAAACACTGTGCACCAAGTACAATACAGAAATCCTAAACTGGATGATCAAATTATGCTGCAGATCTCCCCTCATTATAACCCCAGAGTTCACAACAGTCACATTAACCCTTCCAGTGCTGAATGGGCATGGTTGACAAACCATCAAATACTAGAAGTTATTCATGTGTTGCACCGAAATTGTCGGTGCATCAAAAGATGGACTGGTGCATTCAGGAACCATCTTTGTTTTATGTACCCATTTTTTCCCCCTTACTTGTTCTTGAAATCCTCGACCATATCCTGCATGTTTCTGAACTCTCCATCAAGTCTGCCCTTATCATTGACCAGGCTGTCCAGCTGCCTCCTCAGGTTGTTAATGTAACTTTCAAACATGGGGCCAATGCTACTGCTTTTGGAGGAAGATTTCTGGTTTTGCAGGAGATCCCATTTGGTCTCCAGCACCTTATTTTGCTGTTCCAGGAACCTGACCTGTTACCAAAGAAAATAGAACACAAATAGCTCATACCTGGGTGGTTTAAACCTTCACTTGCAGCTTTGGCACCACCACTACCCGCGGGGCAGCTTAGGTCTACTTGCAAATTACAGTAAATAGTGTATTTCAGATTCAGAAATTGTATACAATACAATGCATAGGTTATATTTATTTTAAGTGTTGTTTACAGGTATCATTTCAAGTTTAACGCCTTGATGTATTTGACCAAAGAGTATTGCAAAACATTGTCCCACTCTTTTCACCACATTAACCCCTTCTCGGCTATGGAGATGTGCAGAGTATTTCTCTATTAGACATGAAGTCGTGAGAAATATGTGGAGAGCATTGCTCCGTTAACATCTCCTCTCCTAGGATGATCTATTGAACCCCCATTAACCAAGGGAAATCTGCAAAGCATTGCTCTCTTAATATTTCACTCACCTTGTCAATGAAGGAGGCAAACTTGTTGTTTAGGGTCTTGATCTGCTCCTTCTCTTCGGTTCTGACGTGTTGGATGTTGGGGTCAATCTCCAGGTTCAGGGGTGCCAGCAGACTATGATTGATGGTCACCTCGTGGATCCCTTGTCCGGACATATTGCCACCTCCAAAGCTCTGGCCACCCCCATAGCCAGATCCGCCACCGAAGCCAGCTCCGCCACCGAAACCAGATCCGCCACCGAAGCCTGACCTACTGCTGCCCACGCTATAGGAGACCCTCTTGTTAGCGGACCCCAGATTTGACAGGCTGGAGCTGCTGAAGCCCCCTGACCTTCCATAGCCTGCACCAGCCCCACTGGAGGAGCGGGTCTGGCTGATCCGCATCTGGCTAATGCCTGCCTGAGGTACGGCAGAGCGGGTGCTGAAGCTCTTGTTGTAGGACATGGTGGTGCCTAGTGATGAGAGAGGTTGGTGTTGCTGGTATGTAAGAGGAAGGATCCAGTGACTCTCAGGCTGTTGCTTCCCCTTTTTATGGACAGTGGAACTGGGCTCTGCCTGGGGGTAGTGGCAGAGGGATCATCTTACGGAATGTCACAGCTGGGTGTGGCTGGCTGCCATCCATCTTCTGTTACCTGCTGCCCAGGCTGAGGCAGATCCCACCTCCTGAATGTCCCCTCCCCTCCTTACACCCGCCAACACTGTCCACTGTGTTCGATTGGTAGGTAATCAGCACAGACTTGTACTGTACTGTATGTATCACAACCTTTCAATGACCTGTGTATTTGCACCTTTATACAGCATTATCCATTGTGTCACTGAATGTGCCCTGATACTTTACTGACAGGGAGCAGTATTATAGTGTTTTAAGAAAAACCTCTATGTTTAGAGCCACCTGCAATTTGTGCAGAGCTCTGCAGGTTGCTGCCTGAGATGGGAGGGAGCTAAAACAACGGTGATCTTTCAATTAAGGAGCGGAATGTATACAGATCCTGACTCATATTGGCATACAGTTGAAAGGGGATTTGTAGCTCACAGATTAAAAAGAACAGTCGTTCCAGATTGCAAACTCAAAGTTCATTCAAGTGTCTTCCAATATTATGGGCCACAATAAGACATGCTTCCTTTACATATTAACTGGCATCATGTAGATAACTCATACATCTACCTAGCTAGATAACACATTATAGTGTTAAACTATTGAATATGATGATTGATTTTAAAAGTATCTTAATAGGATACATTGAAATGTGCATCTTGGTTTTATTTTTGCTTTGTCATAGGACACAAAGCAGGGACATAAATGCATTTTTCAAAATTAACTACCATTTCAAACATTTAGTATATCATATGAATGAGGCAGTACTTTTTTTTTTTTATTTATAGTTATGTGAATTTTGTGCTAATTGCAATGTGATGGCCCGTTTTGGGTCTCATATTTTAATAAACCCCTAATATGGGTCTGTGTATGTTGCAGGGTGTGGTTAAAGAACATTGGGCAGCATTTGGCAGTGTTCTCAGAGGAGTGTATTGGGCAGTGTAAGTTCAAAATGGTGTATGGGTTTTGTGCGACTTCAAGTTAAGAGAGAGGAATGTATTGGGCTTGTGTGATTAATGGGGTGTGTGGAAGCTGGCAGCGTATTGTCAGAGGAATCTATTTGGAAGTGCATGACCAGAGGGGAGTGTTGTTATTGGGTGGTGTGTGGTCTGAGTGGTTTGTTGGTATTGGAAAGTGTGTGGTCATCGTCAGAGGTGTGAGTTCATACTCAGCAGCAGTATGTGATCAGATGTATGTATATGTCGTTATCAGCTTGTGATCAAAAGTGAGTGCATGTTTTCAGCAGTGCGTGTTCAGAGCTGTGAGTTTGTACACAGCAGTGTGTGTAGTGGTGCATTTTGATATTCAGCAGTGTGTGGTCAGAGGAGTTTCGCAGATACTTAAAAGGTACTAAGCAGTGTGATTCGAATATGAACTGTATGTGTCAGTAGTTGGAATAGCTTAAAAAAGTAGCAGTATTGTACCAGATGTAAAAAAATCCCATGTATTTGTCAATGTGGAAAAACTAACCTGACCACATTTTTTAAATAGTTATATCATACCTGCTTAGAAAGTAGAAAGTGACAAGCTCTTTAAAAAAAAATCCATTATTCTTTAAATAGAAAGTGGATGTGGACATGTGTCAGTAAAATAAAGTAGTGGTATTCAATACTTCCTATTACCATCACCCTTTGACTTCTGGAGTGTGGACAGAGAGGTTTGTAACCAGGCCAAAGAAGAATATGTGTGTGTCTATGAAAAACTATGTGTGCTTACTGGACAATGTGTGTGCAGATGAAAGTGTGGATATCAGCCCATGTATGACCAAGGTGACATACTATGGAGCCACTTAGCCAGAGGGATGTGTCAAGACACACTCCCAAATACCATGTTCATGTATCCCTCTGGCCAATGCATTAGCTGAATTATAGTTGGAATCATCATATATGTTGAAGTAGGTGAACTCACATGACTTCTATACAATGCCTAGGGTGCATGGAGTTCTGCCCGTGCGGGGGGGGGGGGTGGAATATCAACAGCAAATAATTCCTCAATAGATGAAAGAACAGGCACTTCAGTGGTTTTCAAAAAAGTACATTTAATTCCCAATGTTTCGATCACAAACTCAGACCTTTGTCAAGCTACAAAACCTTCACACTGATGTAGCCCAGATCCCCTACCCTCCCTCCGGTGCGGGGGAGCTGCCTGGCTATTGCCCTGAGCTCTGCGCAATTAGGAGTGTTGGGGCAGCCATTTTGTGAGTCATGCATGCGCAGTGGGGCGAGGCGTGGATGCACAGTGGAGGAGGCGGCAGCCATCTTAGGATGGCTCCGCATATGCAGCCGCGGGACTACAAGTCCCAGAATCCCTTGAGGGAGGGACTGTATCACATGGGACTGCCCAGCCAATAGGATTGGAGCAGGAGGGAGAAACAGGATATCCTCCGCGTGCGGAAAGCCCTGAGGCCGTTCTGACTGAGGCACCGAGGTGACAGGTAGTGTCCAGGGAGCAGTAGCTTCCTGGGCTAGGCCTAGATCTTGCCCCTAGGCTTCAGCGTTTTTAATACTGGGCTGGTGACCGGACAACCACGCGGCGCCCTGTGGCCTGGGACCAGGCCACAGGACCTGAGACATTGTGTGAGACCCTCTGGCTGGAGCTGACCCTGAGAGCAGGATCAGAACCCTTAGGAGAGAGGGGATTTGCGTAGGAGGCCCCACTACGTGGGATCCGCTCCAACTCATCACACCAAGAAGCACCTGGCACTGGAGTACCCAGGCAGGTACCCAATGTGCACCTACATCCACAGGGGGTAGCACTAACTTACATTTGGGTTGGATTGCTGGGACAGGACAACCAGAGGTTATTGGTGCAACAGCACCCTCAGTACTTTGGGGGAACCACCACATGTTGGGTCACTGTTTATACTGTGGGTGAAGGTTGTTAGATGTTAGCGTGTGCGTACAGTAAAGCTTAGTTATATACATTGTGTGGTATATTACTTATTACTGTGTATTGGTTCCTGTGAGGGGTTATCCCGCTAACGCTGGGATCCCTCATAGGTGGAGGAGCTGCACGGCAAGGAGAAAGAGCTCACTCCAGGCTCCCAGAGGCAGAGGCTTAGACAGGTACAGCAGCATGTGTAGTTGCCCGCGTTGTTCCCTTAGACCCAGGGAAAGGGGGCTACACTTAATACCACTTATATACCTAAGTAGTGGGTGTTCTTACATATCCCAGGTGTATTATGTGTATAATTGGCGCCCAAATCAAACAAAATGTCGACATTGCTTAGCAATGAATGTTTCACTGATTTTGGTGCCAATTATACATGTATGGAACACCTGGGATAAGTATGGACGTTCACTACCTAGGTATATGCAAAAAAATAGAGCAGGCATGGGCACTGCAAAGATAGGCTGGGCTGGAGGCAGGTATAAAATCAATGATTTATTAAGCATGATTGCCAAACTACATACAAACATACAAGAATCCTCTGACACATTTCCCGCCTCTACGGCTTTATCAAGCGTTGAAGATGCGGGAAACGCGTCAGAGGACTCTTGTATGTTTGTATGTAATTTGGCTATCATGCCTAATAAGTAATTCATGTTATACCTGCCTCCAGCCCATCCTATCTTTATTGTGCTCAAGCCTTCTCTCACTTTTTGCACGTCCTTAACCCAAGGGATTGAAGCAAACAGCTGGAACAGACATCCTCTACTTGGAGTCGTGAGTATTCTTCACGGATCATTACTCGCTGTTTTTTACACCATTAGCCAGTGTGGTTCATGACAAGCTGTTCTTCACATCACAGAGTTACGGGATAAAACAGATCTGCCTCACGGAGGAACACCCTTGATGCGGAATTCACCCAGAGACGGTCAAGATCTGCAATGATTTTCCCCTACATTGGGCTCCATGTGTTTAACAGATGATACGCTTTGATCATTATAATCCACACAACACTTGGCTTTATTTGGATTCATACAGCTTGGAAGTTATCTACTCTTATTGACTGTTCCACACCACTTTTATACTTGGGCGCATTTACCTATATGATATCCACAGACACACTTATCACCTGAGATCTGACTCCAAAAGACTGTTCATGGTCCCAAGGCTAAACAAAGTATCCGGCCGCTCCTCCTTCTCTTACCGTGCACCCTAAAACTGGAACAATCTACCGGAGACTCTCACATCCACCACCAGTTTAAGTTCTTTCAAAACCAAAGCTGTCTCACATTTTAATCTGGTCTGTAACTTTTGTATACGCCTATAATATATATTATCTTTAACTGTGCATGCAATGTCTTGTATATAATGTATACCCTGTTCACTTATGTAACTGTATTTGTAACCTTGTACTATTTGTCATCATAACTCTGTGCCCAGGACATACTTGAAAACAAGAGGTAACTCTCAATGTATTACTTCCTGGTAAAACATTTTATAAATAAATAAACATGGCTTGATATTAGAAGCACCCTTCAGTGATTAATTTCCTCTGCCATTCCTAGGTATATAAGAGGTATTAAGTGTGAAGGTTTTGTATCTTGACAAAGGTCTGAGTTTGTGACCGAAACGTCGATTCATTGAGAATATAATTCTCTTTTTTGGAGACCTCTGGAGTGCCTGTTCTATCTTCCATTGGGGATCTGTTTCCAGTTGATATTAATATTTGATAAAGATGTAGGGGCAAAAATTGATAAATGTGGTGCAGTAGATTTGCAGCCAGGAAACTTTAATTAATGACCCCCTTTGAATAATGTAAAACTGCAGGTCTAAGTGATAGGTCAGGAATGTAAATTCCACAAACATTTGGATGCCCCCCCCCCCCCTCCCTCCACCCACAGGCTCTTCTGTTCCTCTTTGGGCATGGAGGATGTATCTCTTGCAGAAAGGCAGGTTCAGTTTTCAGGCATCAGAATGTTTGTGTGTGTATGAGAGGAGGTGGGGGGTAGATTTTAGAAAGGAATCTTCTTTTGTCGTAAGTTTGTTTGCCTGAAGTAAAATTCCAAGGACAGTCCAATTACAGGTGTGATTGCTGTCATTTTTATATGGTTCTACCTGCAAACTTGTTCAATATACTCTAACTGCCACTTTTTATGATTAATATAAAACTTCCCCTATTGTTACAGCTAGTGTGATACCTTTATAAAGTTCATAGCTAAACTGCAAATTCTAGTCAAACTTCCTCACATTTATGTATAACTCAAAGCTTAACTTTATCTGCTCCCAAACTTTCTCAGCCTCTGTACAGTGCCTGTACAGTATCGAGACAAAGTGGGGATAATCCCTGTAAGTGATGCTCCAGGACCAAACAGAACAGAAATATATAAACACTACATGCAGTATATAACTTCTAGTCAAATGTAGGGTACAAGGCAAAGCTGACTATATATGAATAAATACAGAGCCCATATTTATGTGGACAATAATAACACAGGAAGGGGGTGAATATAGCAGGGAAATGGAAAGTATCTAAACCGGAGCGCTCACTGACAGGTGAGACGCCCGGTGAAGAACAAACCCACAAGCCCCTCAACCCCCAATAAACCTGATGTCGTACACTGGCTCTAATGCCGACAGATAAGGAATTACTCACAACTCCAATGCCAAGTTGGTGTAGATGACGGCTACTTGTCAGGATCTGGTGAAGCATGCGTCAGCCAAGGTAAGGTCACGAGAAATTGCAAGAGAAGCAGTGCACTTCTAGCCAGTCAGTGAAACAATGAACGCAATCGTGAAAAAACTAAATGTATTCAAAGTCGGAAAAGACACATGTCTCCAAAGCCAAACTCTGACGCGTTTCGTACCACACAGGGTACTTGGTCAAAGAGTTTGGCTTTGGAGACGTGTCTTTTCCAACTTTGAATACATTTCGTTTTTTCATGATTGCGTTGATTGTTTCACTGACTGGCTAGCAGTGTACCGCTTTTTTTTGTGACCTGTATAGTATAGACAAAAGGCAACATATGTATACGTACTTCTAAACATTTGCTCCATTCGTATTCATATTCATCGTAAATCCTATTGTCTACATGCAACACAAAAAAAGCTTGTTGGAATGTCATCTAATTATAACTACACAATTGCAGTGCAAATTCTAAAATGTGTGTGAATGGATGTGCACCAGGATGGTATAAAACATTAAAAAACCTTCTTGTTAGTTGGGGGTGTAGGAGAGTTTGTGCTTATTGCCATATCGCCCCAAAGGAGCAGAGATGTTACAATGTCAAATAAATTGCTTGTGTTTGGAGATAGCACTGGATATTTCTTTGCAGAATGCTGTAAAAAAAAAAAAGGTATATCACCAATTTTTAAAACACCACACAAAATGGAGCAAAAGAAAGCACCATATTTAATAAGGAAAATTATTTCTATTGAAATTTAATTGTCTTGTTTTATAAATCAGGTGTTTTTGTTTTTAAGCAGTTTTGTCCTGATTTTGCAGCCGAGATTTATGATTAACCCTCCCCCCCAGAGCGGGTGGAAGCACAGGGCAATCAATACCTGTCCCCTAGATATTCTTTTTACTTATCATAATAATATAGCACCCTTCCCTGAGGCAGCAGTTAAACACAACTATGTACAACATTTCCATTGCAAGTCCATCCCTGACTATCTGACTGCAATATTTGTACTTCTGGGAGTTGAACAGTTAATACTTTTGTTCTGGACACAGGCACACTATACTGTAGCACACCTCCATCTCAAGAAGAAAATCAATGAAACTTCTCCTTCCCCTTGAGCATGCTCAATGCTGTACCTTAGAAATAAGAATTGACCCCTCCTACATCATGTGTCATACCCACATTCCTTCACCTTTATATTAACAATACATTTTGCAAAAAGAATGTATTGCATGTATTCTAACAGAAATGTCAATTGGAGCTATGTCAATAGATTAGGATTATTTTGTCAGTGCTGGACTCTTGGCTTGTTTACAAATGCAGTCTGAGTCTAGATTTGTGTGGACGTTGGGAGCGCCAAAGTGGCATGCTTGAAACCTCGTAGATAATGGAACATTGGTGGCACTCCTGTGGTCTTGTGAAACATCAAACAAGGATTATTGAGGTGCTCAACATTTCGGTCCCTCTGTGGACCTTTTATAGTCATCACGAGACACCATTGAGCAGGACAAACTGTCACACAGAGCAGTGTGTGAGGCTGCACTGGACCTAATTATTCTGAGAAAAACCAATAAAGCCAATGATGGCCCTCTCACTCCCCTTGATGGCAGATGGGGCATACGAGGTGTTAACATTTACTAGAGGTACCCTCCCCTGGAACACGAATGAGGGACAATATCCCCCAAACCAAAGGGAAGATGAAAGTTAAAGGTAGGGAAGAAGTGAGGACCATCCAGTAATAATTTTGATGTATTTTTTTTTTTTTTATAAATTTGGTTTTATTTTGTTTTTCAAAAGTATACATAAACAGTTATAACATCTGAGTTGTTGTTACCAATACATTTCATTCCTAACAAACACTTATTCATGGAGAGTGGAGGGGGGGAAAACAAACAACCGCAAAGGAAAAAGAAAAATGAAGGGGAAGACACAAAGGGAGGGGATGGGGGGGGGGGGGGGGAAGGGGTGTGGCACGGGTCCTACTTCTACTTGGTCGAGCCAAATGCAATCTTCTTGGATCTTAATGTCTCAATAACCTTGCTCCTGTCGGGTCCGTCTCATCGGGAGGGGGTGCCCTTCCATTCTTAATTAGCTATTCACAGAGGGTATCTTGGGTCCCAATTACCGCCTATAGCGCCCGTGTCTGCCCGCTATCAAGGGAGAACGCATCTGCACCTATCAAAGCAAAATAGTATCCCTCTCTACTCCCGGGATGTCCATCTGGGCCAACCAAGGTGTCCAGGTTTTTAGGAAAATTTCGCCAGTGTCATTAACAAACTCGTTAATTTTTCCATCTGGCACACAAACCAAATTCTGTTCCGAATCTTGGGAATCGATGGTATTTCGGGTTCTTTCCATAATGCTGCGATCTCACACCGCGTTGCTGTTGCGAAATATGCAATCAATCTGTTACTTGCTTTGTTCAGACCCAGTGTCGGACGGTTCAGGAGGAACCGCCACGGGTCTAAGGGGATTTTGAGGTCTAGAATCCTCTGAAGCCAATCTCTAATTTCTCGCCATAGCGGTCTAACCCGCGGGCAGACCACAGCATATGTAACAGGTCAGCTGTTGCTCCGCACTGTCTGGGGCACAGTGGGGAGTACCCTGGTACAAATTTGGATAATTTCAAGGGAGTGTGATACCAGCGCATTAACACTTTATATGCGTTCTCCCTTAATGTCGTACAGAGAGAGCTCTTGGCCAAAGCCATTACTATCTTGGCCCATTCCTCCTCATCTAGAGTTTCCCCTAGATCTTTCTCCCATTGGTCCATGTATTTCAGTTTTTGCTCAGCTTTCCCCCCCGAACCAATCACTTCTCTGTACCGCTGTGATATGAGTCCACTAGTATCAGTCTCAACTAGACAGAGCTTTTCAAACATGGTTAGTGGGGGTCTCGGGGTAATATTATTATAAAATGCTCACAGTTGGAGTATCTGAAAACTTCTGTGAGGGGGAGGTTCTTATCAGCTCTAATTTGTTCAAATGGTTTAATGTCCTGTCTCCCCTCTAAATCTCGAAGTCTAAGTATGCCTAATTGTTTCCAAATTATGAATTCCGTTCTGGTCAGGCCCGGAGCGAAGTCCAGATTGCCCCACAGCGGGGTCATCAATGAGCCTCTGGATGAAATGGAGCACCTAAATTTATTGGCCTCCCAGATAGCCAGTGAGTTAGTCATTGAGGCCAATGGCTTTTTTATCAGCTTCAAGGCTGTTTTTGGTAACCAGATCAAGCTTTTCAACTCTATTGGGGAGCAAGCTTCACTCTCCAATGCTACCCATCTCTTCGAATCAGGGCTTGTGTGCCATTGGGAGATTTGACATAATTGTGCCGCTTTATAATAAGATATCAAACCAGCCCCCCCCCCGCCAATGTTGTTTTTTTAAGAATCATACCCTTTACTCTCGTTTTTTCCCCCTCCCATATGAATTTGGATATGGCAGACTGAAGTGAGAGTATGTCCGTCAGTCTAAGTGGCACCGGCAACGTCTGGAACAGATAAAGGATGCGTGGGAGGAAATTCATCTGTATGCTATATATCCTGCCGATCCAAGATATTTTAAAAGACGCCCACTTTCTCAAATGCTCTTTTAGATTGCGCATCAGTTTGGGATAATTTGCTTGATAAATACTATTGTAATCTTTGGGAATAACTACTCCTAAATATTTCACTCCGTGTTTTGGCCAATTAAAATTGAAATTGATCTGGATCAGCTTCTCTGTCTCTTTCGGGAGGCTTATATTCAGAGCTTCAGACTTGGACTGGTTGATCCGAAAGCCTGAGATGTCATGGAATTTCCCCAACAAGTTGAATAGGTTCGGGAGGGAGATGAGCGGCCTCGAGATCGTCAACAAAACATCATCTGCGTAGAGCACTACATTGTGTGTTTGTGTGCCGGTCTCGACCCCTACCACATCGGGATTATTTCTGATTTGGGCCGCCAAGGGCTCCATGCACATTGCAAATAAAAGAGGGGATAGCGGGCATCCCTGTCTAGTGCCACTTCTAATTTTGGTAGCCACAAATGCAGGTGATGCAGTGCACAGCAAAGGAACAGGATACACCGGAACAGCAGCAGTAAAATAAAAGTCCTTTATTATAACTTCATGGAGCAGACAGGAATAGGTGCAAAAAAAGCCTCCTTCTCTTACGCGTTTCACGCCTGTACGGCGCTTCTTCAGAGAGTATAGGTAGGTGTGCCATGTTCACCCTCTTATAGTGTTCTCAATTAGCTAGATTTGAAAATCGCCGTGGGGATCAAAAACCGGAAGTGACGCGATATTCACATAAACCGGAAGTGACGTCGCGCAATGCGCGAGGCTGAATAATTGACAATGTGTCTCGTTTGTAATGTATACACGATCACCCCTCTGTACCTTAGCAGCAAGAAAACCATATCACCAGGCTGAACCTTATCTTTGCCTGTGGGTCACTGAGTTTCATGTGGTCGTCAATCTCAACCGGAAGTGACGTATCGCATTGATGCACGAGGCGATCTGTGTATACAAACAATGTAGGTTGTCATAGCAACCAGAACGGCAATCTGTCCAGTGTAGAACATGGAGAAAAAAACTAATAAATAGAGGGGGAAAATGGCACAGATATCTTTCTCCATGTTCTACACTGGACAGATTGCCGTTCTGGTTGCTATGACAAACTACATTGTTTGTATACACAGATCGCCTCGTGCATCAATGCGATACGTCACTTCCGGTTGAGATTGACGACCGCATGAAACTCAGTGACCCACAGGCAAAGATAAGGTTCAGCCTGGTGATATGGTCTTCTTGCTGCTAAGGTACAGAGGGGTGATCGTGTATACATTACAAACGAGACACATTGTCAATTATTCAGCCTCGCGCATTGCGCGACGTCACTTCCGGTTTATGTGAATATCGCGTCACTTCCGGTTTTCGATCCCCACGGTGATTTTCAAATCTAGCTAATTGAGAACACTATAAGAGGGTGAACATGGCACACCTACCTATACTCTCTGACGAAGCGCCGTACAGGCGTGAAACGCGTAAGAGAAGGAGGCTTTTTTTGCCCCTATTCCTGTCTGCACCATGAAGTTATAATAAAGGACTTTTATTTTACTGCTGCTGTTCCGGTGTATCCTGTTCCTTTGCTGTGCACTGCATCACCTGCATTTGTGGCTACCATATCCTCTACCTACTTGCAGAAGCACGCATCTTGGAAGGCAACAAGGGCATGGTCACGTGAGTTGGTACTTTATCTGTACTTTGGGGTATTTAATCGGTGTCATTAGGCAGCTGTCAGACCCAGTCCACATTGGCAGTGAGGGGGTGGGGCTCATATATCTCCATTACCCACACTCACCAGGACATTTATTTTGGGCTCAGACACACATGCTCACCCATATATACCTCATTGCTCACTCTTATACCTGCACCTAGCCATTACCAATCTCCAATCAAGAATTTATTGCATCATTATATGCACAACTACCACGGTCATTAGAGCACTATCACTGAACTTTGTTCATTTACCCTCACTTCTAATTTTGAAGAGGTCCGACGGAAATCCCTGGTGTACTACTTTGGCGGCTGGACCTCTATACACTGACAGGATCGCGTTGATCACCCGGTCCCCTAGCCCAAACTCTCCAAGCGTAGCCCTCAGATATGGCCAGTCAATCCTGTCGAAGGCTTTTTCAGCATCCAGACTCAACATCATAACTGGGATCTTACGTGTATTGGCTATATCTATCAGATCAATAATCCGTCGTGTGTTATCTGCGGCTTGTCGACCCTTAATGAACCCGACTTGATCTGGATGTATGAGTCTGGGCAGGATGTGACTTCATCTATTGGCCAGTAATTTGGCATAAATTTTGATATCTGTGTTAATGAGTGAAATGGGCCTGTAGCTTGAACAGTCTAATGGGTCTTTCCCAGGCTTATATATTACTGAGATGGATGCTTGGAGCATCTGTTCTGGGAACGCGGCACCTTCTAGCACTGCATTAAGCATTCTGAGGAGATGAGGCCCCAGGAGCTTAATGTATTTTTTTATAATAAAGGTTTGAGAACCCGTCAGGTCCAGGTGCTTTCGAAGGTTTGAGGTCCTGAATAACCTGGGTAAGCTCCTCTGTAGTAAAGTTAGCCCCCAAAATTTCCCTCCGAACCACTCAATCTTGGTAGTTGTGAGCCCTTCAGGAAATCCCTCATGGCTCGTTTTGTTTTACCATTATGTGCTACTTTTTCCCCGTTATAAATTGATGTATTTTTATATTTATGTTTTACATTGAAATAATTAAAACCAGAGACTTAACATAAAACAAAGACAAAGCTCAGTGCACATCCAGAAAAACTTATATACGGTACAGTGCCTAAATATACATGTATAAATAACTAATAAATAAAATGGTCTTTTAGTTTAACATTTTGGCCAAATTGTTGTAAGCCCTTGAGCCAAACTTCACGGCAGACCACGTTTCAAGGGTCGCTACACTAATATAAATTCTTAATAACCTGTGCATTGCCAGGAAGAATGATTTATAATAAATCTGTCAATATAAGTTGCAAAAGGGGTTCAATTTGAGCTTGTAGGTGTTCTGTATGTTTTACATTGAAATAACTCAGATTGAGTTATTTCAATTCATCTCCACTTCTTCCTGAAATTGCAGATAAATGAATCCAGCTGGCAAAGTCGGATTTAAGCCCTGCCAGCTGAGAAAGGGTTTTGCAGGACATACCATGTAATTCATAAGGACCTCCAGTGTACTAGCTCTTATGACGTACCATGTGCCTTCAAAGGGCATTGCGAGGTTAATTGTTCTTCATCTGTAGACTTCTGTCCAGTATAGAGAGTTTCCTCTGCCTCTTAGCAGCAAATCAAGTCATTCTCAGTCCTCTAATGGCCTATTTTCATTTCTTGTTGTCTTCTTCATTGGAACACATTTTGGCGAGAAGTCCATACCTTTTGACAAACCCTGCACAGTGGCCTAAAATGGCCGCAGATTCCCCATTCCCAAATAGAGTATTGTTTTGCCACTTTAAGGTGAAACCCCCTTTTTACCAGTGCATTCTTGTTGATAGGGTATGTTTTGAAAATGTGTGTATGCTCATTGCAGCAGGTTTATCAGTTGTCTGGAGTTTTATACTATTTTATAAATCAGAAACATGCAGGGCTGCAACTTCCAAACCTTATGCTATTTCAAGAGCTGAATTAAAGTAAACATTTGCTTCATTCGAATAGGCAATAATTTGGTGCTCCTGTTATAAATCTGTAAAAATCCTAATCCTGTGCCTAACATAATGGCGCTTCAGTCAGTGTCAGCACCTACAATGTATCCTTATATTACTAAGGTAACATTGTCTAATGGTTACAGTTTACAGATTAAACTCCTGGGAATATTTGCAACAAATTATCCTGAACAGGAATGTGTTGCAAAGATCTTACACTGCTTTAAAACTCATAAGAAATTGCATTAGGAATTTAAAAAAAAAGAAACAAAAATCATTATTGTCTAATACTATAGAACTGATTTATTAAAAAAAAATAAAAACATTTTGCATGTTTTGCTGCTTTAAATTTAAACACCTACATATTCGGTGAAGGCCTTTGACTATGGGGGTATTTTATGGAGTTTTTTCCTCATCGCCAATATAATATTTGTATATAGCACATTCCATATTAGGTTAGATTGACGTGGTCCTAAAAATGGAGATTCCATACCTTGCCTCTATCTGGTCCAATGCTTAACTCATGCATTTAACATAGTTGAAAATTACAGTATGGTATGCAACTGTGACTGAGTCATAGTAAAACAATAATATATAGTGATCATTGTAAACCACAAAACTGTTATGAGTCAAAAGAGTAATGCATTGTCTTGGAAAGCAGGCTGTAATATTTACTTTGGTTATTTAGCCTGAACACGTCTTTGGACTTACCTAAATGAGCACACTCGGAAATATAAAATATGTAGTAAAGCAAATTTAAACTAGATTACATCGCCCCTCAATGCCATAGGAGCATGCAACACATTGGGGCCTATGTAATAATATCATATTTGAGTTTTTTTGTGCGTCCAAATTTTGGAGCTAAAAAGTAATCCAAACTTTCATAACATGAACCGTATGTATAAAGGTGTTGGATTTGTTTTTTTAATACATATTGATGCATTTCGTCATGTTGAATACCTAATTAAACAATTTCAATTAAAACAGATTAATGCGTTGTTTTCATTCTAGCTACAGTAGGTAAAGAAGGATGGGTAGCTGTGCTGGTCCTTTCTCCCATGGGGTAAAATAACAAAGGAGAGTAGGTACCTTTTATTGGACCAACAAATAGTTGATATGTTACAAGTTTTAAAACCTCTCAGGGTCCTTCATCAGGTTTAGTTATTTATAACTAATGTTATTTAATATAAATTATTTGAGTAGCATTTTTTATGATAGCCATACTGTGAAAATATTACATTTTGTTAACATATTATATATTTGAAACATCCGTGCTGCATCAAATACATTTTTGGTTGATACATTCCAAACTAATTGTTTAGTAACACTATTAACAGACTTTTTAGGGTTTGACCAACTTAAAATTTTTGGGGCGCTCAGAAATATTCTTTTGTAGCAGATCACATTAACATCTCTACGCCAGGTGTGCTCCAAAATAAGAACAAATACTGTTTTTGCCGTTGATGGCGCAGATTGAGAAATGTTAGGTTAGTACATAGACGCACACAAGCTTAATTTAAAATTAGATTTCTGTGCACTAATTTTGCACCAAAAAAGCCTTTTGCCAAATGTAGTACATAGGCCACATTGTTTAAAGTCATTACCATAATGTCATTACCATAAGGGTCCAACACTTTAAAATCATTTCCATAAAGCAAATTATACCATAGTCCATCATTTCAATGTTGTATTGAAATAGCTTATCCAGCTATTAAATCATAAATAATAATAATATAATAAAATGTATTACTACAGGGCTCATGGCCATTGTCAATGTGTTTCTTAAATGTAATTGTTTTTATATTGACCTGCCATATAAAATGTTTGCAGTTAGGAATTAATTTCCTTAACCAATATACTGTATTCCCTAAACAGATAGCAGTGGAATTAAATGCTGTTTCTGATGTTATTATGATGTCACATACATTATACAATATTTAGATAATGTTTTATGGAAAATAGTATTTCCTATGTTTACATGTCACATGTAAAACATGTAGAAAACTCTAGTAAACTCTATAATTTAATACACAAGCATTTCACACTGATTAACTGACCTCTATTTTATCCTTTTGTGTAGAATATATGCAATTCTGTGTCAGATCTGCATCTAATTACATGTGTAAACAGAAAGACAATGCATCTCAATTTGGTAAACAGTATAGTGCAGAGCTATTAATATGAAGCACTATTCTGGGGTTAGAACAATACTGGAGAATGCTGGCCAGCAATCAGACAGCTGACATGTTTTAGTATTTATCGGTAGAGCGATCACATCAGTGATTGAATAGTCAACCCTGGAATACAATGGCTCCTTCCCTATATGATAAAGTCAGACTTTAGCTGTGAAGCACATTGTGTCTCATTGGACTATCATACAATGTACAATATATTCTTCTGTTTGCCAGTGGCTAATTAAGGGCTTATGCCTAATTGAGAAAATATGATTATAAAGTTGATGATATTATTACATGCTATCAAACAGCTAATGCAAAACTCACAAGTATGGCCATATTATTTGATATTAACCTTTTTATCAACATTTTTGTCAGCCCTGCTTCTTATTTCTGGAAACGTGACAGTATCCCAGCCCTGCTCTGGACATGTGGCCTCTTGAGGCTTTTTGAAAGTGGCGAAATATAGTAGAAGCTCCATGACAAATAGTTTTTTTCTTTAAGTTTGATCTACATACGTTTTGAAAGTAACAGTAATTGAAATTATTTGAGCATGCAATGCCCATTGACTTTTAATGTTAAGCAAACTTCTTGCAAACTTTTGGATTGAAGCAAACTTTTTCACCAAACCAAAACGGGTACAATTTGCAAAGTTTGCTATTGCATGCCAATAGCGTGTGCATCTATATTCATTATTACAGTGGCAATCCATCCTTGGACCAAAGTGAACTAATTCTAGTGACACCTTTAAGGCCTGGGACATAGTGCCTTTAAACAGTGCTGAGGCGCGCTGAGGCTCAGGGAAAGCGGTGCCATCAGGGGGCGGGCCGGGGGCGGGCCGGGGGCGGGCAAGTGACGTCACAGAGCTGGTACGCACTCATTGGGCGAACCGCTCTTCATGACCGGCCCTGCGCTCCGGCAAGCGGGGAAATGTCAAAACACCGTCAGACACACGCTTCCCCAAGCGTGCTGACGCGTGCGCGAGCCCCTGCTAAAGCCGCTGTCATTGCGGCTGCAGGGGCTCAGTGCCGAGCAGCAGCACGCCTCAGCACGGGTCAGCGACTAAGCGTTGACCATGCCCCAGGCCTAAGGGGTCTCATCTGCGTGATTGATACCTTTCTTATTCAAATATGACACTTAAACATATTTTTCAGTTATGTTTTAAAGTTAGAACTTGTGTGATGCCATTGAGTGTTCAACAAGTGCTGGTAGAGCCAAAGTCCCCCTCCTCATCTCATCTTAACTTTTATACGTTCTCTAATAAGGACAGGTTGGGGATAAGGGTAAAGAAAACCCCTGATTGTTAAATATGTCCACTTTCCCCCTAAGGCTGAGTCCCCGGGGGACACGGCGGCACGCACTACGGCATGCACGCCACACACCACAGCACAGCCCTCTATGGGGCAGGCCCCAGTGGCCGTGTGTGCGCGGGCGCGCAAAGCGCTGTGACGCATACGCTGGCAGGGAAGACAAGAATTTTGTCTTCCCATGCCGCGACGCGGTCATGTGGTTGGCACGCAGCCAAT
Organism: Ascaphus truei; assembly: GCF_040206685.1. Lineage (NCBI taxonomy): Eukaryota > Metazoa > Chordata > Amphibia > Anura > Ascaphidae > Ascaphus > Ascaphus truei. The sequence continues at coordinate 350,336,857 of NC_134485.1, forward strand.
GGCAGGGCAGATATGTCCCGTCATGGCCGTGCCCACCATCATGGCCCACCCCCGTGCTCCCTTAGAGCTCCCCTACAGACCGCCGATCGCGGCTATAGTCTCTGCACACGCCGCCATGCCAGCAGTGGGCCCTGTGCAGCAGGGAGTAATGGGGCCATAGCCTAAGGCTAAGGCCCCGCTCCCTCAGTCAGCACGCCCGCACTGCAGACAGGCGGCGCGCTGACAGGCACAGACCGCGATATGCGGTCTGTAGGGAGCCGGGAGCCGGAGCGGGAGGGGGGCGGGAGTGGGAGGGGGGGGTCGTGGTTTGAGCAGAGGGACCCGCTATGGCTCCCCCCCCTCCACGGGCTCGGTCTCGGTCTCCCGGGCTGCAGGAGGGAGCTGCTGCGGGCTGCTGGAAGGTAAGCAGCTCCCGTTCCCTCCCCCTTCCCCCACAAATGCCCTCCTCACACACGCTGATACACACACACACACCACCCCCTACCTTGTGTAGGAAGCTGTCTGACAGCTCCCGCTCCCGCCGCTGATAGGCTCATCAGTGCACCACGTGACGTGTCACCGCTCGGGATCACAATTTTATTGCATCCCCTGGTGGCTGACGCGTCACAGCACGCTGTGAGCCGTGCAGCGAGGGGGGACTGGGACCGGCTAGGAAAGGATACCCCTGCTGGTGAGAAACGCACACGCGGCCGTGAGCGCCGCCGGATGCAGCAGGACCAATGCCTAAGAAATGCAGCTGTCTTACTATGAGATTGTACCTTTAAGAAGTTATGGGCCATATATACTGGCATGAAACACCCAATGATGCTGTAGGGCATCTTAAAAAAACATTCAAGTCCATGTAAAATATATTGCTGTGTCGGAAGGGGTATTAAGATTGCTTGATAAATATGGGCTTAAATGCAGCTGATTGACACTTTTTATACTAAAATCATATGCGGGTTATTTAAAATAATTTTTTTTAAGTTAATTTGTAAAAACGGTGACCTGAAACTTGGAAGGGATTTGACTCTTTTGTTTGGTGAGCAAGTGGGTGTACAGACAGAGCCCCACTCCTTCCTCCCCTTAACTTTATTGTTATCTGATAAGGACAGGGTAGGATAAGGGTAAAGAAAACACTTGATTAAAGAACACTTCCACATTCAGAGGCTAAGAAATTCAACTGAACCTTTAATAAATGTATTTGCACAATTAATGGCATATTTGCTGTGCTCTCTTTTTTATAGACTTGCAGTACATATGTAGGCATGTGTTGCAGATGTGATAATTTATTTACATTTGATATGATGTTGATATGATGTTGATATGATGTTATAGGTCATAGTTAAAAGGAGCGGTGTGGACGGACGTTCACAGAGGTACGCAATTAGGAGGCTTTATAACGTGAAATTATAATAGGCTTTATTGTGCCTGTTCCTTTTCATCGGGAAAATTATCCAAACACAGGGGGGGGGAACAAAGCTTCCATTCACTTGGGAGTAATTCTAGTGAAAACCCTATGCAACCAATTCACATCTCCCTAGTCAAGCATTTCTCCCCAGCCCCAAACATAGCATGAAAATAAGCAGATACAGTATAAGCAGTCTCTTAATAATGAAAGTCTTATCTGTTTATCAGCTGTAGAGTAAGCTTCTCTGCTCTCCTGGAACCGCACTGAGCGTGCACAGAAAATCAGCATCCAGGTTTAGAAGTCTTATTTGGGCCTTGTGTCTTGAAAGCAGCTCTGCTAACTTTGGCAGAGCTCAAAACAAGTGTGTCTCCAAGTTCAGCTCAGGTGTCAGCTAAAGAGTTCTCACTTCCTGTTTGAACAGACAGGCTTTTGTAAGCCATCTCAATCAGGCAGGTGGTGTTTAGTAATTAACTACCAGAAGTTAACCACCACACTGCTAGATTAAAGGCACATTACTGAACAGGGATAAGTCCCCTGTTACAAGCGGCAAATGAGTAAAGACACTGACCCTGTAAACAATGACCCTGGTTTGAATCAGGCTGAGGATCTCCCAGTGAATGGTAAGGCATTGTTCGTGATTGTTTTTAATCCACATGTAGCCCTGGTAAGAAATAGGGCTATAGTTCTTTCCTCCTCCTGGTATAAGCCCTGGTAAGAGCAGCCTGCCAGTAGTTATCATGGGTTTCCCCCACACCAAACACTTGCCCTGAGTGGTGGAGGTAGGTGACTCTGTGTCAAGGCAAGAGACACAGGGGCGGTGCCTGCTGATATCATAAACAGCAGTGCACTTCCTATTTAGTCTGATCCAATAGTCAGTTGCAGAGGACTCTGTGACTGAGTGTGTTAGTTAGTGTATGGAGAGTTACTGTTAGAGAAGCAGAGGAGCAGCCTCTGAGTAGAGCTGCTAGAATTATAGTTAGTGAGGTGGACCAATACCTCTCACCCTGCCTAGGGGGTGAGGGAAGAGTTAGCCCCACCCTGGGTGCCCTTGATCCAGGGTGGTGGCAGGGGAAGAGACCATCCTGAAGGAGAGCGATCAGAGTGGAGTGGACACCCTGTACCTAACTGCTGCTGTTACTGCTGCTGTTCTTGCTACTACTTCTGCTGCTGTGAATAAAGAGCTGCTGCTTTTAAGGAAAGACAACCGTGTGAGACTGGAATCTCTCATCCCTGTGTGGGAACTCTCTATAAGGATTCCACCCCGCATTCCTGGGGCTTACTAGAGATGGAGGCGCTGCACCACTGAATGAATACGAAGGCATCCACCCCAGAAACCTGTTCCTGCTATCCCCCATACCATTGCGGAAGACTCGGGCCCTCCTATTGCCAGCAGGTATGCACCACATACAGTCATGTAGCCAGACCCTAGTACAGAGTAGGGGGCCCGATCTGCGATTGCCCCAGGGTCTATGGGTTACAGTTGGAGGCACTGCTGAGATAGCTAAGATAACTAAGCTAAACAGGACAGGTTTACAGCGAAGCAGAACTGAAAGTGTTAGGTACACCTTCAGAGCGAGTGCTACAGAAAGAAGGGCATGTTTGCAGACTAGGGGTAGTCAGGAGAGAATGTCCTCTCGCACAGTACACCCTGGGTGCCCTAAGAGGGTGATGTAAATTTGTGTAACATGGCTATAGCTGTTCTAGTTCCTTGAGGCAGATAGTGTAGGATCACTGTGGGGGTTAGCCTGTTAACTTGTCCAGGGACCATGGCACAGGGTCTGCACTATGAGTGGCCAAAACTAGGAGACGCCCCGTACTTAGGAGTTGCCAAGTACCCTAGCCAATACCTAGAAAACACACCACAGAGTGCTTGTGATGAACCGTCAGCGAGTGTGGTGTACTAAGAGAGAGTTCTGCTTAGCCTTGGGTATGCCATACGTTATATTCGTGGGTTAGAGCACCAGAGAGAGTAGTAAGTGTCTAGGAACATGTTGCACAGTAGACACTGAGAGTAGTGCTATCGTGGGCTTAGAGGGCTCATTAAAGATGGCGACGAGAGATACATGTGCTCTGCGGGGCATGGAGGAGGTTAAAATGGCGACAGCAGCGTCATTCACTGCAACGCGGGTTGCAGCCGATCCAAAATGGCGGTTCCCGCCGAGCCTAGATCGCGCACGTGCTGCGTGCAAACAGGCTGTGCAAGAAATGTGGCGAGAGATGTGCAGGGGTTTGGCGCCAAACCCAGATCCCCAGACAAAAGAGTGGAGCGGCGCAAAAGCCGAAGCCACGCCCAACTGTGCAGTGACTGGCCGACAAATGAAGCCACGTCACGCAGAGCGAGAGAGTGCCCCTCCTCTTGTTTCCACCAGAGGGACGGGGCACACAGAGAACCAATCAGAGCAGTCCTCGCCAGCGAAAGGAGGGGCAGGAAGTGAGGCCGAGGAGCTTCATTTCTGCTTGACAGTTAACGGAGAAGGAGCTAAGAGCAAGCTGAACTACTCAACCCCCGCGCAAAAGATGACTGATCTGAGTGTGACAACCTATCAGTTTCCAGGAGGCTTCCTGGTTGTGGAGGTTGATGGCCGAGAGTATCTGCGGTGCCTGTGCGTACAATGCAGGACACCCGGACCGGCCCCAAGCATGACGGCACGATGCCCCCAGTGTGGCACGTTCTACTTATGGCCCGTCGAGCCATGGCCTATGATAAAGACCCCGCGAGGTGCCTCTCCAGCAACCCTGATTGAGGTAGAGGAGGCGGAGGCGGAGGCGAAGGCTGCCCTGGTCTCATATTTCACCCCTGAGGTAGGGACCCAGGCCCAGCCAACTAGAGATGTCCCGGTGGCAGAGAGAGTGACCGCAGTGGAGGTACCGGAGCGGGCCCATTTCGTACCACTACCCACTGGCGGTGCTGCAAGGACTCGAGGTGATTCCCATGCGGAGGAGCTGTTGCAGTCCTCATCGGATGAAGGAAGCAGCCTATCATCAGTGGCGATGCGCCGGCCGGCGAACCACCCCAGCTGTAAGAAAGAAGCAGTTCCACTTACCTCAGAGATGGAGCAGACGAGTCCGGAGACCCCCCGACGGCGAGCGCTGTTGCAGCCTGAGCCGCGTAGAAATCCCACGGCCGTGGCGACTCCCAGTGCGGCGGAGATCGGATCCGAGACGGCTCCGGAGGGACCAACGAGGATCAGCCGACAGCGGAGCGGTAAGGAGACACCACCACCCCCTTACTCCCGCCAGGCGAAGACGGAACCTGAGGAGAGAGAAGGGCTTGAGGCCTACCTGGCCGTCCGCGATCCTGATGGTCCACCACCGCCCCTTCCGGACTTCAGCGCACTTCCGGTGCGAGACCACGGAGCGGATGGAGATTCCGCGGCGACCAGCGATGACATCACTTCCGGGTCCGACTGGTGCAGAGGCCCGGAAGCTTTGCTTTCTTCCCTGAGGAGAGCGGGATTGGAGGCAGAATTTGAAGTGTTCAAGGCTCAAGTAGCCAAGAGAGGAGCCCGAAGCGCGGCAGAAAGAGCAAATAAGAATATGCCTACCGGTCGTGGCGTTGCCCGACTCAGAGACACTTTGCAGGACATTGTTGATCCCATGGTCACCACCCCTAGTGCCATTGCCCCGGCCACTGCCCCTGCCCCGTCACGTGTCATGCCACCGGGTCCTAGTGGGAGTAAGCTGGAAAAGACACCAAAATATTCCACTGATTGGAGGGATTGGGAATTAAGTGATGAAGGGTCTGATGGGGAAATACCATTATCCAGTGTTGTACGTGTACCTAACACCACTGTGTTCAATCCTGTTCCTAGAGGTAGGGCCCGAGGGTCTCAGAGCACTGCAAAGGCGGGTCCCGTAAATCCTGTAATACACAAGATGAACTCCACAATCTATAAAAAGTTATCAGAGGTAGACGCAAAGGCTCGCACCCTACCAAGGCCGAGACGTCAGGTGTGTCCTCCAGAACAGAGTCTGAGGCAGGTATGAGTATAGCATCATCATACGAGCACCAAGATAAATGGTGGGCACCGTTGTTCACGGGGTGCCATGAGGGTATGGACCGCACCAGGTTTGTGCTCATCAAGAAAGACATAGTAGATTATTGGCATTATATAGATTATTGTAGGCACCTTTTCTCCCCAGGAGGTTGCCGACGAGCTAGACAACTGGTACAGAGAGATTGAACAGAAAATAATTACCCCCAAAGGCTCATCTATTCTTTATGACGATGTTGCCCCTGAGGAGCCACAGTTCTGGGTACTGCCAGGCAAGGCTGGGAACCGGAAACTGACGTAGTTAAGTAGGGCAGATAGAGCCATAGTGGCAAGGTACCGGCAGTCTCATGGCTATGAGTTCCCGTATGTGCCAGAGCTAATTATGCAGGAAATAGAAGACCAGAGAGATACCTGGCTCCGAGAAGCAGTGCTTGAGTATCTTAGAATCAAGTTTGGTAGAGCCGCTTATTTGAGGGAGGATAAGATTTGTGATGTGATAAGAGCTTAGAGTACAGACAGGAATATCTACATGCACAATGTCCTGTACAGACCGGAGAATGGGTCTGTACAACCCTTTTACGTTAAGTTTGTGGATCACAATGGGCGGGAAGTGAGAAAGCCTGATCTCCGCCATTATTATTGAAGTTCTCCATGTTGGGAGGTACCAAGTGTTATATGTATTCGCCATCATGGACGTGACAGTCTGAAGTGTACTTATTAATCAAATCTGTTTGTAATCCACAGATTGTTCATCTGCAGGATGGTACAGCAAATTAGGTCCAAGTGGGGACCATTGGATTCCACCTGAGGGAGAGTGTAGCTCTGGTAAGAAATGGGGCTATAGTTCTATCCTCCTCCTTGTATAATCCCTGGTAAGGGCAGGTTGCCAGGAGTTATCATGGGTTTCCCCCACACCAAGCACTTGCCCTGAGTGGTGGAGGTAGGTCACCTGACTCTGTGTCAAGGCAAGAGATACAGGGGTGGTGCCTCCTGATATCATAAACAGCAGTGCACTTCCTATTTAGTCTGTCAGTTAGTCAGTTGCAGAGGACTCTGTGACTGAGTGTGTTAGTTAGTGTATGGAGAGTTATTGTTGGAGAAGGAGAGGAGCAGCCTCTGAGTAGAGCTGCTATAATTATAGTTAGTGAGGTGGACCAATACCTCTCACCCTGCCTAGGGGGTGAGGGAAGAGTTAGCCCCACCCTGGGTGCCCTTGATCCAGGGTGGTGGCAGGGGAAGACACCATCCTGAAGGAGAGCGATCAGAGTGGAGTGGACACCCTGTACCTAACTGCTGCTGTTACTGCTGCTGTTCTTGCTGCTACTGCTGCTGCTGTGAATAAAGAGCTGCTGCTTTTAAGGAAAGACAACCGTGTGAGACTGGAATCTCTCATCCCTGTGTGAGAACTCTCTATAAGGATTCCATTCCGCATTCCTGGGGCTTACTAGAGATGGAGGCGCTGCACCACTGAATGAATACGAAGGCATCCACCCCAGAAACCTGTTCCTGCTATCCCCCATACCATCGCGGGAGACTCAGGCCCTCCTGTTGCCAGCGGGTATGCACCACATACAGTCATGTAGCCAGACCCTAGTACAGAGTAGGGGGCCCGATCTGCGATTGCCCCTGGGTCTATGGGTTACACACAGATGCTCAGTAATTCCTAGATGAGTCGGCTTTCAAAATCCACCCTTGATCAGAATATATTGGTTAACTGGGACAACCATTGCACTATAGCCTAGAAATTATTGATGAAGCATCGGTAGTATCCACAGAACCCCAGAAAGTACCGCAGTTCTGTCAGTTGTTTTGGCCTAGGCTAGGGAGCAATAGCTTCTAATTTAGAGAGATTGGTAGCCACTCCTTTTTCAGATAGAATGTGCCCCACATACGTGACAGACGTCTGGGAGAACTGACAAATGTCCAGTGACAATTTTAATCCACTCTCACGGTGTAGTACCTTTATCAAGCGGGCCTCGTGTTTTTCCAATGTCTTTCTAAACACTCTTAGTTCATCCAGGTATACCAGTACCTCTAATAGGTTCATGTCCTCCACAATGCGTTCCATCAATCTCTGGAAAGTGGCTGTGGCCCCTGACACTCCTTGATGCATGCACTCAAATTGATAGAACCCCAACTGGCATATACAAGTCATCTTTTCTTTATCTTGTTTGCACATTGGGATCCGGTAATATCCGCTGAGTACTGTAGGTCCAAGACTGAAATCCATTTGCTCCAAGTGAGAAAACTCAATGCATCCTCTATACACAGCATGGTATATTGGTCCAGACTGGTTCTCTTATTCAGCGTACTGTAGCCAATACACATTCTTACCGCCCCATTTTTCTTTCGGGCCACAACTATGGGTGATACGTATGGGCTACGGGATTCTTAGATTATGCTGGCCCCCATTAGTTCCTGTACATGCTATCTCACATTTTCCATATCAGCCAGGGCCAATCTCTGTGATCTTTCCGGGGATCTGCCCTAAACATGGCCGCCCCCCCTTTTTAAAGGCTTTTCTCCCTCTTAGTCTCAACTCTTACACAGCCATTATCATTGGCTGATATCACGTCCATTAGCATTCACATGTCCAGAGCACTGGAGAGGAACCTGCAAGGGGGCAGTGCGAGTGTGTGGATCTCATCAAACAGGGGGTTGCAACAATAAAAGAAGACATGTATTTATTGTATTGTATGTCTTTATTTATATAGCACCAAAAGTGTACTCAGTGCTTCACAGAGAATACAGTACAGAGAATTATAATAATACAGTAAGTGCAGCAAAATCAGACAATAGGAAAGGAAATCCCTACCCCGAAGAGCTTACAATCTAAGATGTTTGATGGGAGACTTACAGAGACAGCAGGTGAGGGAATAAGTGCTGTGTTTCACATAAAAAAATATAATATAAAATAACTAGCTGATATACCCGGCGTTGCCCATGATGTAATGTTCTGCCTCCCCCATCCTCCCTCTCAACTCCCTTCCCCCCCTCTTCACAGCTGTTCAGGCTTCCCCCCTTCTCTCCTGACTCCCTCTCTCCCCCCCCCCTCTCTCTCTCGACTCCCTCTCTCCCCCCCCCTCTCGACTCCCTTTCTCCCCCCCTCTCCTGACTCCCTCTCCCCCCCCCCTCTCCTGACTCCCTCTCCCCCCCCCCTCTCCTGACTCCCTCCCCCCTCTCTCCTGACTCCCTCCCCCCCCTCTCTCCTTACTAACTCCCCCCCCTCTCTCTTGACTGAATACCACCTCCCGCCTGTCCGCTGTGCGCCGCCATCTTACCGGGGGGCATCTGCAGGAGGAAGGGGGTCCTTCCGGAGGCTGCCTGCCCACTGCCTGTCCCCCTGCCGGGGAGGGAAGCGAGCGTTGGCGGCTGGGGCAGGAGGGCCGTGCCGTGTTTCCCCTCCGTCCGGGAGCCGGTGGGGGGGAGGGAGAGGGAGAGAGAGAGTTGGGTGACGTCATAGAGCCGGGTGATGTCATAGAGCCACCAATCTGATTGGCCAGAGGCTGAGGACCAATCAGATTCACCGCAGCTAGTACCAACCTTTCGATTTTATATATTAAGATTACATAATCATATAGAAGTTGCACATACATCTGCATTGGATTCCATTGCACATGGTGTTAATGCATTTTTACTACGTCATTCTTCCCGACCAACTGCTTTAAGTAAGAGGCTATGGAAGAACCAGTTACACCAGCTCAATAAGACACCATTAAGAAGTTTACCTGAGCCAGGGGAGTGACCTGGGGCCTATCCGTAGCTTGCTGACCTCCAGGGACTATCCGGTTTCTGAGATAGTTGTAGTTTTTGTGTTTACAGGTAATAAAAAAAACTGTAAATAACAATTCCAAAAAGCTTGCTGCTATAAAGAAGGCATCTTCCACATCACCCAGTTTAAGTCAGTGCTCTGGAAGAATGACATTCCTATGGAGCTGCTTTAACACCATAGAATTAATGTCAACCATTTGATATTCAGGTCTAATATTTTATAGAGGAGTCTATGATTTCTTTTATATTTTATGTTCATGTAGGAAAAGTGGCTCAGTGAGTAAAGTCACTGACTCTGTAATCAGGGAAACCTGGTTCTAATCCCATTGTGACCTTGGACACGTCACTTTAATCTCCCTGTGCCTCAGGCACCACACAAATAGATTGTAAACCCATCTCGGCAGGGACTTTGTCTGTAAAACTCCTCCTGTGCTGCGTACTGCGCTCTGTACTGTAATTGTGAAACGCTTTGCATTGCATTCGGAGAAAAAAGTTATTATATATATATATACTTAGGTAAGTTATGGTGGGTAAAAAAAGTGACAAAAACCCTCCACAGTAAAGCATATAGCAAATGGAAATATTACTGTGCGCTCATTTGCATGTTTTAGGCAGGGCTGCAAACCTGTCTAAGACATGCAAATGAGCACACAGTAATATTTCCATTTGAGATATATATATATATATATATATATATATATATCTCAAAAAAACGTGCTCGTGATCCACCCTGTGAGATCAGGTGCGCTCCACTTGTGACTATACGCTCCGGAGAGCTGCAAGTCCATGCCAAGTCGCTCATCTTCAGCCACGAGGGCCAGGAAAAGTCCCGATGTTACACCGACGTCGTCATCCGAAGAGTCCGACGTCCATCCTTTCCCCTCCCCGTGCAGTAGGCGCAGCAGGAGGGTCCAGGTCTTTAGGGCTTTCAGCTCACGCCTACTTGCCCACCGCAGTCTTCCCACGATATATATATATTTTATGATTTATTCAATAAACAGATGTAGCCAGGTCCCCTCTGCGTGCTGCTGCCCCGCCCTCCCCCCCCCCCCCCCCCGCTTTCTCCACTGCCGGGGGTCCCTCGATAGACCCGCCGACATTTCTGGAGGGTGGGGGCTGAGCAGGGAGCGCTCCGGCGCTCCGGCGCTCCGGCGCTCCTCGGCGGCACCTGTGCAGGGCGCCGCCATGTTGCGCAAGTTCGCGCATGAGCAGTGAGTCCCCGGCGGCCCTGAATAGTGGCGCATGCGCAGTTGCAGCGTGCGAACGCTAACCTACCAGGGAAGGCTCTTGGAAGGGACTTCAAGTCCCATGAGCCTCAGCAGCGCCCCATGTGACACCAGGGAGCCAATAGGGCTGCACATCTCCCTGCAAAGGAGAATTAGATTTTCGCGCGCTGAGCCCACGCTGGGCAGTCAAGACCGGGAAGAGCTAGGGGAAGGGGAAGGAGGCGAGAGCAGGGGTCAGTGATCCACAGAACAGAGCTGGGCCAGTAACCCCCTAGGCCCCAGATAGGTCCTAACTCCCCCAGCTTGTGGTGCTACAGGGACAGGCCCTAGGTTAGGCACCCTGTCACAGTAGTACTAGTGTTAGATAGGGACACAGCGGACGCTGCGCTCCCCGACAAGAGACTTGGGCTCAAGTCTGTGCCCAAAGAGACAGAGACTATCTCCAGGGTGGGATCGCCCCTGGCAGGACCCTCGTGCGAGGAAACACCGGATCAGACGGGATCACCAAGCAGCAGATCCTTTTCGAAGTTGCTTGCAGGCCCGAGTGCAGGAGCGCTCAGCAGGTACCTTCCTAAGTGCACCAACGTATCCTATACATATAATTACACATAGTGGCAGCGCTGACCACGGGACAAAGGGGTTAGGCTGTGGACACGGTGTGGGGATACACAGTGGTGGGTAGGTACACTCCTAGTGGAGTGGAAGACACTTTGGGACTGCGTTATAGACTGTGGAGTTACCCCCTAGGGGGAGTGTTATTACGTGTGTGTTATTTCCTGCATAAATATAAACTGGTTATATACATTCCCGTGTATGTACTTATTGTGTATGTGGGTCCTGTGTAGGCAACCTTCTAAATTTCTAGAACCCTGCACAGGTGGAGGCGCTGTAAATCAGATTGAGCTGAAGGACTCACCCCAGGTTCAAACCAAGCAGAGGCTCAGGCCTCTTGTGAACCTACAGGTATATGCACCACACCTGGTAACACATAGGTTTCCACCCACACACACTGTATCTGTGATTGGGATAGAGGGAATACCCGTTACACACATATATGGTTTTAAACTTTAATTGTGAAGTGAAATTAGTATTTGTTGAATGTAGGCACAAGGCAAACAAGGCATGCAAAAGCACAATATTACTCTGACAATCACATCCAGAATACATCAAACCCAGCTAACTTCTGGAAGGTTATCAACAACAAATTCCAGCCTTCTAACCATCAACAGCCAAGTAATATCACTAAGGGGGATATTACTCTGACAAACCCCACGACATTGCAAATGCATTCAATGATTACTTTGTGGGGTGTGCTACTAACTTATTAGCGAAACGCAGCCCAAACCACAAACCTGAGTGATTCTGGGAGAACCAATATAGCCCCACCCCCTCCCAACACTGGCCACAATTTTCAATTTGGCCCAGTATCCGAAGAGGAGATTACACATTCGCTCCTTAAATTAAAACTAAGCAGCCAATGTGGACCTGACTTACTACAATCTAGGTTCCTAAGACTTGGTGCCCCAGCAATTGCCAAACCAATTGCTTCCATAGTCAACTCTATCCTGTGTGCAGGCCATATCCCTAAGACCTGGAAAACTGCTAGAGTTGTCCCAGTCTTCAAAAGTGGGGACAAAAACACTGTCTCAAACTACAGGCCAATCTCCCTTCACCCAATCCTATCCAAAGTCATGGAAAAATGTGTCCACTCCCAATTAAGCGATTACTATAACAAAACAAATTTCCCTAGCCAATTCCAATCTGGCTTTCGCCCCAAACACTTTACTGTAACTACCCTGCTAAAAATTTGCAATGAAATCCAGTGTGGAATGGAACGGGGTCAACTCACTGGTGCAATATTCCTAGATTTTGCAAAGCCTTTTGATACTGTTGATCATGCTATCCTGCTTAACAAACCAGAGCTCTAGAATAGGGAAGAATGTTTTAAACTGGTGTAACGGGTGTTCCCTCTGGCCTGACCCACCCAATCTCATATTGGCCCGTGTAGTCTAACCAGTCCCCCATTACAAGGCGTGTGTGGTGGTGCACCTGCAAGTAACAGGACTCTTGAGTCTCCCGCTTGGTGTTATTAGGGGATGTCAATCAGGACAGGTAACTGAGGTAGTGGGTACGAGTCCAACTTACATCATGTGCAGCGCCTCCACCTCATCAGGATCTATGCTTCCGCAGGGAGATGGTCCTGGTGAGGAACTCCTTCTTGGTGCCATCCACTGTCGAGTAAGCTCACACTCACACAGTGGGGTTCTTTTTCTCAAGGACATCTTTATTAAGTACAGGGATGTAGCAGACTGCCCCATGCAGCTGCCAGCTCTAGCCGCACATCTCTGCGTGATGTCCCTTTGCCAGGTACGCCCTCCAATAATGAAGTGGGATTCCCTTTCTCCTAGGGAGATCACCACTGTGCCAGGTCCCTGGACACAGCGTGGCGTAACCGCACTGGAATTATCACTATGCTCCCGCTAGTTACTGCACTAGGGTCACAAAAGTGTTCCTGCAATATCTGTATCTTCGGGTTACTCTCTGCTCCGAACTCAACACTAACTGTCAGTGTTGTGCCCTTTATACTCCAGGGGCAGGCGCAGCTCTGAGGTCACTATCCAGGGACTCAGAGCATACAGCCACTCCCATCCTTACACAGGGCACCCCACTTGGGTGTGAGGGAAAACCTCCATAACTACTGTGGGCAGGCCTGTATATACCAGGACTTACTGCCAACAGAGAAGACGTATGCAGTCATTATTATGCATGGCTACACTGGTTTCAGTCCTACCTATCGGGTAGATCCCAACATGTGTCCATCTCAGGCTCTAAATCCAACCCTCTGGATATCACCTGTGGTGTCCCGCAAGGCTCTGTTCTGGGGGCCCTACTCTTCTCAGTGTTCATCAATGATCTTCCCACAGCTTGTAAGGAAGCCTCAATACACATGTATGCAGATGACACAATCCTATATGCACACAGCCATAGCCCCTCTCTGACCTTGAACACATACTTCAGTCTGAGTTTTTGAAACTCGAAAACTGGATTTCCCAAAACAAACTGTTTTTAAACACTGACAAGACTGTAACAATGGTATTTGGGACCAAGACTAAATTTTTAAAGCTTCCAGTGACTGAACTCCAGATCAGAACCAACGCTAACACCACCCTAACTCCTGTTACTAGTTTTAAACACCTGGGCATATGGTTTGACTCCCACTTAACATTCGGAATGCACATTGATACCCTGACATCCAAAACCTATGCCAAACTAGGTGTACTTTAGAGGAACAAATCCTCCCTAAGCCTGCTGGTCAGAAAGCGTATTGCACAGCAGATGCTAATGCAAATTATCGACTATGGAGACATAGTATATGACTCAACACCCCAAACCCACCTTGGCAAACTTGACACCCTCTACAATTCAATTTGTCGTTTCGTTCTCCAATGCAACTACAACACACATCACTGCGAAATGCTCAAAGAACTTGATTGGTCATTATTCGAGTCTAGGCGCAAAGTTCACCTTTCCTGTCTTGCCTTCAAATACTTTCTGGGCAAGCTACCCAGCTATCTGAACAAGCTCCTCACCCCTACCACATGCAGCACTTATCATCTGAGATCTGACTCCAAAAGACTGTTCATGGTCCCAAGGCTCAACAAAGTATCCGGCCGCTCCTCCTTCTCTTACCGTGCACCCCAAAACTGGAACAACCTACCGGAGACTCTCACATCCACAACCAGTTTAAGTTCTTTCAAAACTAAGGCTGTCTCACACTTTAATCTGGTCTGTAACTTTTACATAAGCCTATAATATACAGCTTCTCTAACTGTGCATGCAATGTATTGTATATAATATATACCCTGTTCATTTATGTAACTATTTGTAACCATGTATTATTTGTCATATTAACTGTGCCCAGGACATACTTGAAAACGAGAGGTAACTCTCAATGTATTACTTCCTGGTAAAACAATTTATAAATAAATAAAGTATATATGTAGGTATGAATCTTTAATGTCACTTTTATTATATGTTAGAACATGCAGTCATCTGTTTTAGGGGACACAGTGGTCTGCTGGTGCTCATGTCCCACACACCCACAGCTGCGCACAGAAAAAATCTACAAGAAGTGTGTTGGACCGGCAGTCAGAAACTAAAATCAACAAGTACATTTATGCAAAAGGGATTCATTTAATCTAAATGCAATAATAATACAAAAACAGCACCATCAGAAAAATGTGAATTGACACAAAATCCCTACAGCAAATAGCATAGCAACTCTTGCATTTCAGGACCCCAGGCTCTTTCCTCAGACTTTATAATATGAAACATGCTAGTATAAGTCACAAGTTAGGATAATAAAGGCTAGGGTTTATTTTAAATACAATACAAGTATTGTACAATACAGTGGGCTGAAGGAGCGGCTCGGTGAATAAAGACACTGAGCCTGTAAACAATAACACTGAGTTTGAAGCAGCTCAGCAGCTCATTTGGGCAGGGACTGTGTCTGCAACAATTCTATGTGCTACATTCCGCGCACTATCCTGTAATTTTGAAGTGTTTTCAACCCGACTGGGAGAAAAGCGCTATATGAAATAAAGTTATTCTTATATACAATTATTTTTTTATTGTAATATTTATCTAAGTAAACATGAACACATTTAAATATCATGTAACTCATTACATACTCAACCGTAAAATATTAGGCCTACATACCATTTACATGTATGCATCATGCCTATCTCATTTACTTGTGCTAATATATTCGCCTAAAAAAACATTTTTTTAAGCTAACGCCGCACATTGAGGAAAAAAAGGTTTGTGCATAGGATCTCACAAGTGCAATATAATAAATTACTTTCTTGCGCCAATTTAACGCCACATATTTAATATGCAATGCTTCGTACAAAGGCCTCCATATTTATCTAGGAAAGGGGATAGCATTGAAAGCAGTGGCATTCCTTTGATAAACCTGATGCAATTCTTTCACACTAGTTTTGCCTCAGTTTTACAGACAGAAGACTTTAGTAAATAATCCCCATACCACAAATTTCGAGGTCTAATAAATACTAAAGTCTGCCGGCTGCAAAAGTAAGGTAGGAAAGGAATCCCATTGAAAACGAAGGGAGGTTTTCCTTTGATAAAACTGATCCAATTCTTGCACAGACTTTGCCCCAGTTTTGCAGACTTTAGTAAATAACCCTCATGCCACAGAAGTTGTGCCTCAGAATTGAATCACGTTTGCATTGATAAAGCCTTATTATAAGTAAATTTGTCATAAACCACACGCACAGAAGAAAAGCATGTTAGTGCATCTCCATGTGCCAATGTATAAAAGCCATTTGTATGTGTTGTGAGGTTTGGTGGAGTTAGAGGGGAACGATGTCTGTGGCATGAAGGCGTCAAAATTGTCCGCTCACTTTTTCTTGGCTAAAAAGACAAATGCAAGAAGATGCAAACAATGCTTAATGCATTCATTTGTGCGGCAATTCATATAAAGAATAAGAAAATGTGCACTAAATGTAAGAACAATAATAATGACATACCAACAGATGCCACTAATGATTTAAGGTCAAATTAGATTTTTATTTTTTTACGCAATGCACTCTTTCCATTTGTTTGCAAAGAGAAAATATTTATGTATAGTCTATATAGAGCCATAAGAGAAGGAAGATAAACATGACTTTCTTCGTCTCCGTTTTAAACCTCTCTTCTCAAGAGATCAGAATCAGATGTAGGAAACTATTAACAATTTCTACATTTGATGCCCATACAAATTGGCACCTGTGCTTTCGAGCACAGAGAACATAGAACATAGAATAAAATGGAATCTATATAATGGTTCCCAGCACTCAGTATGAAAAAACAGAAACAAGTGTCAATATGTGAATGAAAATGATATATTCACGAGTAATACGGATCAAAAGCCAACTCTAATGGGGACTAGGTAGGAATTTAGCATTGAACTAATCAGTAAACAATGGGTAAAAAAGGGGAGAGGGGGATGGAGAGAATAAATAGGGAACAAAACAGAGTAAAAACGTGGAGGGGAGGGAAAAAGGACAACGTATAACAAACGGTCAGGTCGATGTAATAAAATGTAGGGGGGCAACATTTCGGGGACTACAGCACCCCTTCTTCAGGCCCGTTCCCACAGACTAGTACAGTCTGTGGTACTTCCCTAAGTAGTAAACCTCCACCCAGACACTCCTCTCAAATTACCAACGTATAATGATAAAAGAACGAGGCACCCTCGTGGAGAGCAGAGCAGCACATATCAGAGGATTTGTATTGTGTTTTAACTTGCAGTTTCACTGCTGTTTATTCCAGGTCTTTCTGTGTATTTCCCTCATATGCAGCAGAGTGCTCTGACAGATTTATTGCAGTTCCCATTAGACTTGTTTGTGGATTTAGCTCATGTTCAGTCTATTGCTTAGCTTAGAGAGGATATTCTCTTTAGCTTAAAATATCACTGTGCTATCTGACTTGAGGTTGACAAAGCTATTTTTGTTCTATCCCGAGACTTATGTTCGGTTTATTCATTTTTGACACGAGGCTGCATCTGGTATAGTTTTGCTCTTTTTGTCTTTATACGTTGGTAATTTCAGAGGAGTGTCTGGGTGGAGGTATACTACTGTACTAGTCTGTGGGAACTGAAGAAGGGGCGCTGTAGTCCCCAAAATGTTGCCCCCCTACATTTTATTACCTCGACCTGACCGTTTGTCATACGTTGTCCTTTTTCCCTTTTCCCTCTTCCCTTGTTTTTTTACTCTGTTTTGTTCCCTATGTATTCCCTCCATCCCGCTCCCCCTCTCCCCTTTTTTACCCATTGTTTACTGATTAGTTCAGTGCTAAACTCCTACATAGCCCCCTTAGGGTTGGCTTTTGATCTGTATTACTCTTGAATATACCATTTTCATTCACATATTGACGCTTGTGTCTGTTTTTTCATACTGAGTGCTGGGAACCATTATATAAATGTATTGGTTATTGCTGTTCCTGTGCACCACAATATTTACTTTCTTATTGTTTCACATTATTTGTGGTGGAGTGCTGCCTTCCTAACATACTTTTTATAGAATAAAATTGTTTTTTTTTTCTTTGGTGTGTGTATATATATATAGGCCCGTTTGATTCTTGAAACATAACCCCTGTTATGCCCATGAAGTTGTTTAAGTCAATACATTTGAGACCAGTGTAGCCCTTTTTCTGAACACCTTCCTAAGGGACTACGGGTGACTGTCTAACACCTGTGGCTCAGGAGAGCTGAGCCTCCGCTAGCTGGGAGCCTGGGGTAATACACACACATTTACATAGCGCAGCGCCTCCACTTACCCAGGATCCTCATTATGAAAGATTTACCCTGGGCAAGAAACATACCATACATTGCGAGAGCAACCAATCTTTACTGTGTTTATTTGTGGTGCCCCACTGTTCACATAACATGCATATATATATATATGTATATCATAACATTGACATCACTCATAACACATAACACCTCATAATAACTGGCTCTTATACTAGAGTGGCTCGGCCACACCCCGAGGGGAATATCGTCCTGTACAGCCGTGGCTCCGCCACGCTCTCATAGAGTATGTCCTTGTGAAACTTATGTAGGATATGTTCTATCCGCTAGCCACTTGCTAGTGTCTGTCATAGTTAATCCTAAGGCGGGATCAGCGCCTGATGACCGGTGTCGGTGCACTTGCTGTTTACAAAGTACCTCCCGGTCACGGCGGTGATCACACCTCTTCTCAAAGGGTCTGTCGCATCCGGCCCTGACCTTCCGATGTCGCGCGGCTCCACCGTCTGAGCCCAGACAGCAGTATCCGTCCACAACTCCATGCGCTTGATGCCTACCTAAGGTGACAATGTCTGTCCACTACGGGCGTCCCTACAGTACCGCAACCTACGGTGACGCGGGGAATACTCCTATGGACCTGGGGGGTAGTATCTGGCCTAGGCAGGCGGGTCACGGACCCCCGGCACTCGCACTACCTCTCTCAGCACTGTTCCACTCGCTTCTGCTAGCGTGGCCTCTCCCCCACGCTTCCTGTTCTCCTCCCCTCCAAACCCAGCCTGTCCATTGGCTCCTAGCGTCAGCTGACTCCTCCGGGGTTCGCGGGGGTTATAGTTCATTACAGAGCCCTTTCTCAATGGCTTGTTGTTCGCGCGCTTCCAGAGCGCATGCGCAACCTCTTCTCTGGACCAGTGACCTCGGCAACATTGCGCAACAACATGGCGGTGCCCTGTACCAACTTGCCGTCGCGGAACCCGCCGTACAAATGCACACATATACGGTGTATTAACACATCCTTACACCAGATTGACATAAAAGTTTGGCCATCTTCAAATTAAGTCAACATGTTTTCAAAGTCCTGTTATTTGTTTTGTATTTGATTTTTGTTTTGCAATTGATTAATAACAAAATCCTCTCCTTTTGTAGTATACAGTATATGCAAATCTACTGCTAAATAAAAAGGTAGGGGAGGAAATGGAAAAGAAGAGGCAGGCGTTTAGATTCTTGAAGTCAGAAGGGATGGAGGCATCGTATCAGAATTATAAGCAATGTAACAAAATTACAAAAGGACAATCAAATGAGCAAAAACTGATAATGAAAAAAAATTGCAATAGAAAATTCAATGAACCCTAAAAAGTCCTTTAAGTACCTCAATAACAAAAAATATCAGAAAAGAAAATATAGGACCCTTTCAGTGTGAGATGGGCAGGCAGAGTATTGGAGATAAGGAAAAGCAGAGGTATTAAACAAATTCTTTGCCTCTCTGTTTAACAGGGAAGAATCAATTTCAATAGTAGTGCCACAGGAGGAAGCCACAACCTCTACATTAACGAACAATTGTTAACTGAGGAAGAAGTTCATAAGCGGCTTGATAAAATGTAAGTAAATAAGGCACCTGGCCCCGATGGCATACATCCAAGAGTTCTTAAGGAGTTAAGTTCAGCAATAGCCAAACCATTGCATTTAATATCCATTTCCACAGGATCAGTACCACATGATTGGCGTAAAGCAAATGTGGTACCTATATTTAAAAAGGGAGCCAGATCACAACCAGGGAATTACAGACCTGTAAGCTTGACTTCAATAGTGGGGAAGCTACTTGAAGGTTTAATACAGGATAATATTCAGGAATACCTAATGGAAACAAAATTATTAGTAATAGTCAGTATGGATTTATGAAGTTTATATCATGCCAAACTAACCTTATTTGTTTCTTTGAGGAGGTAAGTAGGAATTTAGACTAGGGTAATGCAGTTGATGTGGTCTACTTAGATTGTGTAAAGGCTTTTGATACGATTCCACACAAGAGGTTAGTGTACAAAATAAAGCAAATTGAACTAAGTAAAAATATATGCACTTGAATTGAAAACTAGTTGAAGGATAGACAGCAGAGAGTTGTCATAAATTGAACTTTTTCAGGTTGGGCTAAAGTTGTGAGTGGAGGAATTCAAGGACCCCTGCTTTTTAACTTGTTTATTAATGACCTGAGGTTGGCATAGAGAGAAAAGTCTCGATCTTTGCTGATGATACTAAATTGTGTAAGGTAGTAGAATCAGAGCAGGATGTTATTTCTCTCCAGAGGGATTTGGAGAGACTGGAAACTTGGGCAGGTAAATGGCAGATGAGGTTTAATACAGATAAATGTAAGGTTATGCATTTGAGAAAAAAGAATAAACCGGCTATTTCCAAATTAAATGGGGATAAATTAGGGAAATCTTTGATGGTGAAGGATTTAGGAGTGCTTGTAGATAACAGGGTTAGCAATAATGCCCTAAGTCATGCAGTAGCTGCAAAGGCACACAAGATCTTACCTTGCATTAAACGTGCAATGGATGGAAGGGGCATAAACATAGACCACACCTTGAATATGGAGTACAATTTTGGACACCACTCCTTAGAAAAGACATTATGGAACTAGAGAGAGTGCAGAGAAGAGCCACCAAATTAATAAAGGGAGTGGACAATCTAATTTATGAGGAGAGGCTAGCTAAATTAGAATTAGAATTAGGTGTCTAAGAGGGGATATAATAATTATATACAAATATATTTGGGACAGTACAAGGAGCTTTCAAAAGAACTATTCATTCCAAGGGCAGTACAAAGGACACGAGGTCATCCCTTAAGGTTGGAGGAAAGGAGATTTCACCAGCAACAAAAGAAAGGGTTCTTTACAGTAAGCAATATGCAAAGGTATGTGGATGTGTAGCACACCAAAACAGTGCACAAAAATGCAAGGAAAATGGGATATTGCTCCTGGTTCAGGGATGGCCTATCTGCAGCAATCCAGATATACAGCAACAAAAGAGATGATCCAGGGTTCCACGAATTTTTCAGCAAAATTATTTATTCATGATACACAACGTTTCGGCCCCACTTAGGCCTTTGTCAAGTGACTGGCCAAAGTGAGGCCGAAACGTTGTGTATCACGAATAAATACTTTTGCCGAAAAATCCGTGGAGCCTTGGATCATCTCTTTAGTTTCTTTACAGTAAGGGCAAGTAAAATGTGGAATTCATTACCCATGGAGACTGTGATGGCAGATACAATAGATATGTTCAAAAGAAGGTTGGACATCTTTTTAGAAAGGAAAGGTATACAGGGATATACCAAATAAGTAAACTTGGTAAGAATGTTGATCCAGGGAATATTCCGATTCCTGGAGTCAGGAAGGAATGTATTTTTCCCCTTATGAGATATCATTGGATGATATGCCACTGGGGTTTTTTGTTTGCCTTCCTCTGGATCAATAAGGAAGTATAGATATAGGATAAAGTATCTGTTGTCTAAATTTAGAATCGGTTGAACTTGATCGACGTACGTCTTTTTTCAACCTCATCTACTATGTAACTATGTAGCTATGATATACCAAATAAGTATACACGGGAAGAATGTTGATCCAGGGAGTAATCTTATTGCCTATTTTTGGAGTCATGAGGGACTTTATATTTTCCCTAAGGAGATATCATTGGACTATATTTCACTGGGGTTTTTTGTTTGCCTTCCTCTGGATCAATACACAGTAAGTACGGATATAGGATAAAGTATCTGTTGTCTAAATTTAGCATAGGTTGAACTTGATGGATGTATATCTTTTTTCAACCTCATCTACTATGTAACTATGTAACTATGTATGTATGTATGTTTTTATTTATATAGCGCCATTAATGTACATAGCGCTTCACAGTAGTAATACACGTGACAATCATATAAATAACAAATATGTAGCCAGGTCCCCCTCTGAGTTGTTACCCCCCCACCTTTTCTGTACTCACCTCTGCGCGGTCGGGAGAGTTGCGGACTGTTGCGGGGGGAGGGGGAGTGCGCGGGTGCGTGCGCCCCAGCAGCTCCGTGGGAGGGGGCGTGCGGTGCGGCGGATGCAGGTGCGCACCAGGACGGCAATCACGTCGCCGGAGGCTTCGGCGGTTTCTGGTAGGGCACACCATCTTGTGAGACTCGCGCATGTGCAGACGAGCAGCTGCCATGACATGTCACGCATGCGCAGTGAGAGAGCACGCAAAGGCTGGCCAATCAGGGAAGGCTCTTGGAAGGGACTACAAGTCCCATGAGCCTTAGGAGCATCCCACTTGATGCCAGGAAGCCAATAGGGCTAGAGAGATCCTTTGAGGCAGGATAAGGATGTGAGTCACATGGAGCACGCAGGCAGAGTGTGACAGGCAAGGTTAGGGGACAGAGGGTCCGCGCAGAGAGGCAAGTAGCCTCTGCACTAGGCCAGCAAAAACCATCTTGCCTCAGATAGGACCCAAGTCCCTGTACTAGTTTGTGATTGCTATAGGGACATGCCCTAGCATAGGGAACAGATCCTCTTAGCATTTAATATAGTTAGGGACACAGCGGACGCTGAAATCCCTGAGAGGTCTGGGACCATGCCTCACCAAAGAGAACCAGAGAGAGACAGTATCCGGATGGGATCACCCCTGACGATGTCGTGGAGGAAAGTGGATCGGCGGATGATTTGTGAAGTTTCAATGGACTGGGTGCTGGCGCGTCCGGCAGGTATAGTCAACAAGTGCACCAACAAAACCGGTAAAAACACAGGCGCTGATCACGCCTATAAGAGTGGGTTCTTTGGGGACATTGTGGGTTAAGTGAAGCAGTATTGTGGACACGGTGTTGGACACGGTGTTGGGGACCACTTTTAGGGAGAAAGGCCCTGCGAGGCGTGGGGCAGTTGTGCACATATTACTTTAGATAAAGGGAGAGTTATCCTATTCAAATATTAATATACTGTCATAGTAAAGGTTCCGTTATTTTTACATTGGTTGGGTATTTATTATTGTGTCCTGTGAGGGGCTGCTTCCGCACTGCTGGGATCCCTCACAGGTGGAGGCGCTGCACCAGAGTAAGAACACACCCCAGGCTCTCCGTGGCAGATTCTCAGGCTTCTGGAGCTGACAGGTATATAGCAGCACTGGTAGCTTCCTGTGTTCTGGGGGAAACAGGGCTACAAATACAAATAACACAAATAAGAGATCATGGGAATAAGTGCTTCAGACATAAAAGTAACATTTCGGAAGAGGAGACCCTGCTCTGAAGCGCTTACAATCTAATTGGTAGGTAGGAAGAACGTAGAGAGACAGTTGGAGGGTATTCTGGTAAGTGCGTCTCCAGGGGGCCAAGCTTTATGTATCATGTGTATAGTATTAGCCACGGTGATCATATGCTTCTTTAAGCAAGTGTGTCTTAAGGTGGGTCTTAAAGGTGGATAGAGATGGTGCTAGTTGGGTATTGAGGGAAAGGGCATTCCAGACGTGTGGGGCAGTCAGTGAGAAAGGTTTAAGGTGGGAAAGAGGGCTTTAGATACAAAAGGTGTGGAGAGAAGACATCCTTGAGCAGAACGCAAGAGTCGGGATGTGCATAGCGAGAAATTTGGGCTGATATGTAAGGAGGAGCAGAAGAGTGTAAAGCTTTAAAAGTGAGGAGGAGAATTGAGTGTGAGATGTGGGATCTGATAGGAAGCCAGGAGAGTGATTTCAGCAGAGGAGACGCTGAGACAGATTTAGTAAAGAGTAGAGTGATTCTGGCAGCAACTATGTAACTATGTAGTCCCTATACGATAAAGTTATACTTTGGCTGTGAAACACATTGGGGGATATTCTAGAAGCTGAGAGTTTGTCCCTGTCAAACAAGTTTTTTTGACAATGGTTTGACAAGATCATAAGTTGCAGAAAAATATTTGTCAGAAAATATGTAACAGGAATCATATCTCTTACATCACCTCTATTACAATGGACATTCCGTGCATTTAAACAG
Organism: Ascaphus truei; assembly: GCF_040206685.1. NCBI lineage: Eukaryota > Metazoa > Chordata > Amphibia > Anura > Ascaphidae > Ascaphus > Ascaphus truei. The sequence goes on from NC_134485.1 coordinate 350,360,536, forward strand.
CCAATCTAGGCGGATTGTACTTAGTTTTGTTTTAAAGTGGAATTAAAAGCAACCCAACCAACAGCACCAAAAAGGGGTAGAAATAAATTATACATTTCCATATTGGAAATAACATGTTTTCAATAAATATTGCTTAAAAGTTTCTGAGTTTATATTATATCTCTCTAAACAAATATTTTATTTAAATTCCTATGTTCCATAACATAAAGTGCTTCATATTTTGACATAATAATAATGCTTCTAAAATAACATTCATAATGAGTCCATTAGGGACTATCATGCCATGTGCTGTACAATACATTCTGCTTATTTAAGTGGCTTATAAGGGGCGTATGCCTAACTGAGCAAAGAAGACCACAGTGATTCTAAAGTTGTGGATTTCGGGCCATGCTATCAAACCGCTCATGCAACACTCACAACTATTTACATTTTTAAGAGTTCCCAAATAAATTATTTGATATCAACTTTCAGCACACGCGTCTACCGCCAACCCAGTGAGTGAGAGAGGCTGCAGCTGGGGAGCGGCAACCCAGGACAGTGCAGGAGAGAGGCAGGCCCAAACTAAGTAAGCAATTGTCTGTCTGCAGGTCTTAAAATTAGGTAAATACAACCTCAGATGAACAACAACACAGAACATATTATATTGTGTCATGATTTATTTAACAAAAATAAAGTCAAAATGGAGAAGCCATGTGTGAAAAACTAAGTACAACTTATGATTCAATAGCTTGTAGAACCACCTTAGCAGCAATAACTTGAAGTAATCGTTTTCTGTATGACTTTATCAGTCTCTCACATCGTTGTGGAGGAATTTTGGCCCACTCTTCTTTACAACGTTGCTTCAATTCATTGAGGTTTGTGGGCATTTGTTTATGCACAGCTCTCTTAAGGTCCCGCCACAACATTTCAATCAGGTTGAGGTCTGGACTTTGACTGGGCCATTGGTACACCTTGATTCTTTTCTTTTTCAGCCATTCTGTTGTAGATTTGCTGGTGTGCTTGGGATCATTGTCCTGTTGCATAACCCAATTTCGGCCAAGCTTTAGGCTGTGCCTATAGTGCCGTCGATGGCAATGGCGACACCCGTCGCCACTGGCGAAAGTTATGTTTCGCTGGGCGGCGGCGGCGCAGGATTCCGGCACTTTGATTTGTTCAAGGGCCGTCACGTGATGCGACGGCCCTCAAAAAAATCAAATTTTGCTTGCTTCAGGTTTTCGCGGCAGCTCTGTCGCTTGTCGCCGTTGCGTGCACTATAAGCGCACGCGGCGGCGGCAATGTATTTGTTTTCGGGCGACGTTGCATCACCGTCGCCGGCACTATAAGCGAGGCCTTAGCTGAGTGTGTGCAGTTTGTTGTGAGTGTGTGCAGTGTGCTGTAAGTGTGTGCAGTGTGCTGTGAGTGTGTGCAGTGTGCAGTGAATGTGTGCAGTGTGCAGTGTGCAGTGTGCTGTGAGTGTGTGCAGTGTGTGCAATGTGCTGTGATTGTGTGCAGTGTGTGTGCAAATTTTTTTTATTTTATGATCTTTATTGTTTCCCATTCAAAAATATATTAAAAAAATTATCACATCATTATATACAATTTACATGTAGATATGCACTGCATTCCATTAAACATGGTGTTAATGCACTTTTACTATTGCCTTCACATTTTCAAGGTGTCATTTTTTTGGGTTTAGAGACTTGAAAATTTGTTTGTGTATGAAAGTGATTTTCAACCGGGGTTCCGCGGATGCCAGGGTGGAAGAGCTGGGACACGTGTCCTAATGGCCCCAGGCCCATTGGCACCCCACACAGCAGTGACCTGGTGGCACCCCAGCTCAACAGCAGCCCGGTCACTGCTATCCTTCCTCTCCCTCCTGTCAGCACCGGAAGTCGTGTCCAGCTTCCAGCCAACAGGAGGAGGGAGCTGCGGATCGGCTCAGTACTGCAGACCTCCTTGCCCCAAGGTAAGTGTGTGTGTGTGTGTGTGTGTGTGTGTGTGTGTGTGTGTGTGTGTAGAAGAGAGGGGGAGAGTGGATGAGGAGAAGTGAGAGAGGGGCGAGTGTAATACTAGAAGAGAGAAGGGGGAGAGTGTAATAGTAGAAGAGAGAAGGGAGAGAGTGTAATAGTAGAAGAGAGAAGGGAGAGAGTGTAATAGTAGAAGAGAGAAGGGGAAGAGTGTAATAGTAGAAGAGAGAAGGGGGAGAGTGTAATAGTTGAAGAGAGAAGGGGGAGAGTGTAAGGGGGAAAGAGAGAGGGAGAGTGTAAGTGAGAAAAAAAGAGAGGTGGAGAAGGTAAGAGGAGAAGAGAGAGAAGGCAGAGTGTAATAATAGAAGAGAGAAGGGGGAGAGTGTAAGTGGATAAAAGAGAGAGGAGGAAGAGAGGGAGGGAGTGTGAGCAGGGAAGAGAGAGGGGAAGTGTGAGGGGGAAGTGATGAGGGAGGGAGATGGAGGTGACACAGAGAGAGAGTGTGTGTAATAGGTGTAGCCAGGTCCCCAGGTCTGCCCATACCTCTTCTGCAGTTGGGAGCGTTAGGCAGGATGCAAGCGAGTGCAGGGAGTGCTGCAGTACTTAGGAGGCTCGAACGTTCAGGGCGCCGCCATTTTGAGGTTCGCGCATGCGCAGTAAGCATGTAAGCATGGTATGCGACGGCGCTTTCGGATAGCTCGTGCATGTGCAGGGAGCTAGAGCAGTAGCGCCTGAAGCCCGGACTTATCAGAGAGGGCTAGAACGGGCTACTTTAAGTCCCATGAGTGTTAGGACCGACCTCCTGATGCCAGGGAGCCGATAGGGCACTAGGATCCTTGCAGGAAGGGGATAGGAGGTTGCACAGTGGAGCACGTTGGTCAGTCAAGTACAGGAAGGGAAAGGGGTAAGAGCTGCATGTGTAGAGAGGCAAGTAGCCTCTACACTATGCCAGAGGATCCCCCTTAGGCCCCAGTTAGGCCCTGAGTCACACACAGCTTGTGGTTGCTGTAGGAACAGGCCCTAGAGTAGGGAGTCTGCTCCATTAGTGCATATAGTTCAGTGACACAGCGGATGCTGCATTTCCCTAGCCGAGGTTTGGGACCAGACCTCTTCAGAGACAGAGATAAAACTTGGGTGGGATCGCCCCGGAATGACGTCGCGGAAGGGATCGCATGTCTGTGGATCCTTTTTGAAGATTGTCTGCTGGCCCGAGCTCAGGAGCGCTCGGCAGGTAACCACACACACATTAAGTGCACCAACTATAACATTCTCTTCATAGTGGCCGCGCGGTCACCACACACTGGGGTTTCAGTGTTGGACATTGGACACGGTGTGGGAAACACAGTGGAGGGTTGCGTCCTGCGAGACGCTTTGGATAGTTGTGTCGCTAGTGAGAAGGAGTATGTGATGTTTATGCTTATGAGGTCAATGTGGTATGGTAGTAAAGGTGCTTGTTATTTTACATCCAGTGTGTATATCATTGTATTGGTGTCCTGTGAGGGGCAACTCCCACTCCGTTGGGATTCCTCCCAGGTGGAGGCGCTGCATCAAGTATCGGCCCAGGCTCTCCATGGCAGAGGCTCAGGCACTGCGAGCCAACAGGTTAACAACAGCATTAGTAGTCTTTCTGTGTTCCAGGAGAAACAGGGCTACATGGGGAAGGGAGAGAGGGAATGCAAGTGAAGCCCCCTTTCCCCCATGTCTAGGGTGACAATGTGTGGTGCGCTCCTGGACCTCCCACTGGGGCGTGAGAGCGACAACATTTCCCACGACGACTATGTAGCGGGTGGGTTCTTGGACTTCTAAGGCCCAGGTGTGGACCTCTCGCTGGGAGAGCACCAACACGGTGTGAGATTTTGGAGTCCTAATTTAGTTGCTGATTCAGGCACCCCTGGTCTGAATCTCAGCAGCGCCTCCAAATGTAGCCCCCTTTCCCCTGTGTCTAGGGTAACAATGTTTGGTGCGCTTTACCTGAAAGGCTCACAGGAGGCCAAATTCTCCGCTGTAGGGAGCCTGGGGTGTACCTGATTCGTTCAGTTACAGTGCCTCCACCTGTGAAGGATTCTAGCAGCGCTGGATAACCCCTTCACAGGACCCAATATAATGAACACACACTTGTATATAGTAACTGGTTTACTGAACGTATCTAACAATATAACATAATAACATATGTATTATGCAGACCTCGCAGGGCCGTACCCACACACAGTGCCCCACTGTCCCACCACCCTGTCCACATCCAGGTGAGGTTTCCTCAACGTACAGAGGTGTCCTGGACACCTAACCACTCTGGTGTCCACAGGAGCAAACCCACCCCAAGTGTGCGGTAGCGCTACGTACTGGAAGTGTGTGTTATAGTTGGTGCACTTGTTGATAGGGATACCTACCGGGTGCTCCAGCATCTACGTGGGGTGGACTCCGGCTGGAGTGTCCCACCGTAAAGAGAGTCTCTTTATCTTGCGGGGGTGGTCTGGTTCCAGACCACAGGCCGCAATCAGTGAACAGCGTTGCAGCTGTGTCCCTGACACTATGCACAATACAGGGGCAATGTCCCTATCTAGAGGGGCTGTCTCTAAAGTAACCACAATTTTATGGGGACTCAGGGCCTACCAGGGGGCCTTAGGGGGCAAGCTAGGCCTAGTTCAGGGATGCACACCTCCCTGGACACTACCTTTGTCTCTCAGCTCCCCTTCCAACTGGCATGGTGTGCAGAGCACGCCAATTGTATCTATTCTGGTGCAGGGAATCCTGGCAGCTCTATTGGCTGTTTCACGCCATGTGGTCCGCAGCCCCTGTGCATTATTGGATATGTAGTCCCCGCGGAACCCTCTGCCTGTAATGGCCACCACTTGCGCTACAATGCTCATGTGCCCGACTCCCCGTAATGGCCGGCACACTACTCGTGGTACTGTGCATGCGCGGGTTCATCATTGCGCATGAGCGGCTATAAACAACATGGCAGCACCCTGCGAAGGGTGCCACTGTGGACCTCCGGTGACCCGCTCGCCACTCTGACTGACCACAGCGCTCCCGCAGTTTCTCGGTCGCAGCGGAGGTAAGGGGCAGCCAAGGGGGGACCTGACCACATAAGGAAGAGAGAGCATAAGGGGGGGGGGAGAGAGGATGTGTAAGGGGGGGAAGAGAGGGCGTGTAAGGGGAAAGAGGGAGTGTAAGGGGGAGAGAGAGGGAGAGAAGGTATGGGGCAAGGGAGAGAGCATAAGGGGGGAAGAGGGGAAGTGAGTAAAAGGGGGGAACAGTGAGAGGGGGGAAGAGAGACAGGGGGAGGGGGGAGGTTCGGGGTTCCTCAGAAATTCACACTCTAATTCCAGTGTTCCTTAACCAAGAAAATGTTGCAAACCACTGGTGTATGAAATGCTAAACATAAATAAAATGTTATTTAGAAATATAACATATAAAAAAGCATTTAAAAATGACAATGATTTTGAATGCGACTTGTGCCCTATTGCTTTTACTGCATGCATCAGTTACTGCATGTGTTTCAATACACATCTACCATGAGGCTATGACCTTCCACTGAGCCAGGTCAGCCTGGCCAGACAAGTCTGATAGATCTGGAGTCAGTGGGAGAAGTGCCTTCAGGGCGATGGGGGCCGAGATTAGCCTCTTCCTAGGAGGAGGGGGAGCTGCTGTAATCCTCCTCTACAGGTGCCTTCTTTCTGTATCTGTTTAGTGAAAAAAACATGCATCAACGTCAACCCCTTATTATGAGTTACATAATGTTAGACATTTATTCCATTATCTCACACTACATTCAGACACATAGTTCTTCACATAAATGAATATGTGTGTATATATAGAGAGAGAAGAACAGAGAGCGCACGTCCCATAGTGTAAAAAAGTACATTTAATATTAAAAAGAGGACAAGGGGATTAAGGACACTCACAAAAGTAAAATAATTTTAAGCAGTTTGTAATCACCACCAACAGGGCAACACCGTCCTGGAACACATCAGTGGATCGATGGGAAGTTTCCCTTTGAAAAAGTCACTGTAGTGACAAAAACGCGTCAGGGTACGTCACCACGACACTACGTCATCACGCAAGTGTGCACTTTACGGCCGGAGAGCGCATGGAGCTGATCTGAGGCTGACAACTTGAAATCGCATTACAAGCAGAGACACCGCGTTTTCATTCATCTAAAACTGCTGGAGGTGAACGGATTGGAAATCGATCCACGGATGTGTTCCAGGACGGTGTTGCCCTGTTGGTGGTGATTATATCACAAACTGCTTAAAATTTTTTTACTTTTGTGAGTGTCCTTAATCCCCTTGTCCTGACTGCTGATTGGCGCGCGCTCCCAGGCTTTGAGGGCGCGCGGCCAGGCTCTATATGAGCCAGCCCCCAACGAGCAGCCATTCTTTCCGGCCGGAGCACTTGGAGAGTAAGTAAGTACTCTCCAAACCTCTGTATTGCGGCCCCACTGCTGCTTCCATGCAAGCCCCCTTACTCCCCTTCCCTGCAAGCCCCCTTACTCCCCGCGCGAGGCAGGTGTTCCCCCTTCTCTCCCTGTTCCCCCTTCTCTCCCTGTTCCCCCTTCTCTCTCTTCTCTCCCTGTTCCCCCTTCTCTCCCTGTTCCCCCTTCTCTCCCTGTTCCCCCTTCTCTCCCTGTTCCCCCTTCTCTCCCTGTTCCCACTTAACTTGGCTAGGAGATCGCAGTGGGGGTGTCCCCACCTTCTCGGGCTGTCACGGCGTCCCGCGTGGGGCAGCAGATCGCAGTGGGGGTGTCCCCCCCTTCTCGGGCTGTCACGGCGTCCCACGTGGGGCAGCAGATCGCAGTGGGGGTGTCCCCCCCTTCTCGGGCTGTCACGGCGTCCCACGTGGGGCAGCAGATCGCAGTGGGGGTGTCCCCCTCTTCTCGGGCTGTCACGGCGTCCCGCGTGGGGCAGCAGATCGCAGTGGGGGTGTCCCCCCCTTCTCGGGCTGTCACAGCATCCCGCGCGGGGCAGCAGATCGCAGTGGGGGTGTCCCCCCTTCTCGGGCTGTCACGGCGTCCCGCGCGGGGCAGCAGATCGCAGTGGGAGTGTCCCCCCCTTCTCGGGCTGTCACGGCGTCCCGCGCGGGGCAGCAGATCGCAGTGGGGGTGTCCCCCCCTTCTCGGGCTGTCCCGGCATCCCACGCGGGGCTGGAGATGGTCACAGGGGGC